>NC_069659.1:357546332-357855290 GCF_027244095.1 Hemicordylus capensis
CGGATTTGGTATTGCTTCGTGGTTGGTTTCATTTCTTGCATTTTGTGTACTGCTTCCGATTAATTATTCTGCCGCCTTTTTTTTTAATCTGTTAAGTGCCTTCGGTGAGGCCATTTTTGGAACTGGGCCGTTGAAATATCCTCATACAAAACACCCACCTGGGAAGCCGCCTTATCCCGTCTCAGGCCATTGGCCTGCCCAGCTCAAGGTTGCTGCCTGCATGGCTGTCTGTGGCAGCAGCTCTTCAGGGAGGGTCTCAGGCAGAGAAGGGACTTGCCTGGCCTTACCTGAAGAGGCTGCTGCTGCCAGGGACGGAATCTGGGGCCTCTGCATACAGTCCTGTGTAACGCCTGTCTCAGGATGCGCCCTGTGCAAGAGCATTCCTCGGCTGCTGGGAGCTGGGCCCCTCCTCCTCCTCCCAGTCTGGCTGTCCTTTCTTCTCCACCTCTCGCACAATCCTGCATTTTGCAGGTGAGAGGGTGGAGACTCCTGTGGCTGGTCCAGGGGGGTGGACTCTGATTCTTGGGTCAAGCTTGCTTAAGGTTGCCTTAACAAAAGCAAACAGCAGAGGATACCGTTTCCCAAGGAAGATACAGTCACGTGGAAAAGAAGGTGGGGTGCAATAACAGCTAGCTAGTGGGTGTGACGGCACACAAATCCTTCTGGGTGTGGGTACCGTTCGGCTTAGGAGAAACTCCAAAAAGCAGGAGTGCTCTGCTCTCTCCCCCTTGCCCTTCAGCCTTGCTTGGCAAGGTGGCCCATCTGGCTCCTCTGGGCCCTGAATGGTGCAGCTCCTTCTGCCAGCTGCTGCTTCTGGCAGAGTTTCCACACCGGGCGCTTTCTAGATGACCCGCGCTCAACAGTGGTAAAATGTTTCGGCATTGAGCGGAGCACATTGGAACCGTAAATAAAGGCAGTTGCGCAAAGCCACCAGCAGGGGGAGAAGTCTTGCAGAAACTCTACAACGGGTAAATACGGCTATTTATATGCACCACACAGGACTGTAACATGGCAATAAAATCCAAAAGAAGGTGTCGGAAAGGTGAACGGCATCTTGCTGACAGTGCAGGGACTGTGATGTCAAAACACAGACAGCACACGTAATGGACACGTAGTGACAGTTTTCGAGTGTCCAACCTGGAAAGTGCCCTGCAGTCTTCCAGCAAGAGCAGACTGTTCCCAGAGTCCTGGCACTTCCAGCCCCTTCCCCCATTCTGCAGGTCACTTCTGTTGTCTTGCAAAATGTTCCCAACCTGCAGCATAAGTACGAGCCAGAACTGTGGGCCTGGTGCATCCCCGCCCTCACTGGGGGGACTGCTGATGCAAGCCCTGGCACCTCACAGGAGGCATCTTCTCCAGGAACCATGTTCTCGTAGTATTCAAGGACATACATGCGATGCCATCAGGCCATTCCCTCCCTATTCTTCTTCCTCGAAATTTTAGACACTGCTAGCGGAAAGGCCTCATCAGCTCACACTGCACGGGAGGAGATGGCCATGGCCAACCCCTCCTGTATCCTACCAAAGACAACCCGAGGGCTCTGTGGGCGCCAGCAGTCGACACCGACTCCACGACACACTTTGCCTTTACCAGCCTGGTAATAATTCTCCCGGAAGTCACTAGGTGGCAGATGAGGCTCCCTTCCAGTTCCCAGGCACAGCATGGAATTTCATTTATGGTTAAGGGCAGGAAGGTGGAATCTTCAGTCAGGTTTTCAAATGCTGATTTTAAACATGTTGGTCTTGTGATGAGTAGGTCCATATGGAAGTCCAAAATCACGATGGCTGAGTGCTGGGAACTGCGTGAATCTCCTCCCGCGCTCATCCCACCACATCTTTTGGAGTGAGTTTTTGCAGAGCAAACGTGGCATCGTGGTTAGAGCAGTGAATGGACTCGGGAGACCCAGGCCAGGCCTTGCACTCAGCCCTGCAGTTCACTGACCTATCTTGGGTCTTCCCTCCCTGGCCCGGGAGTTGTGAGCATCGGAAGGGTGGGAGAGAAAGAAGGTGCTCCACCCTGAGCTCCTTGGAGGGAGGAGAGGCTAGAAATGCAACTCTCCAGCCCCTTTCAGCTCTCCGGGTGCCGATGTGTGTCTGCTGGATCCACCATGAGACTGTGATTATGTGTATGGCGGCTAACCAGGAACAGTCGGTGCCCAGAGCAGTTTCCAAAAGGCTCTTCCCTCTTCCTCTGCTCCCCACCCCCTGTTAAAATTCCACTCTCTGCTCCTGCCTTCCTCGGACTCAGATCTCTCCCCCCTCCTTTCTTCCTTTTTTGGGGGGGAAGAGCAAAAGCAGGGTGGTGCCACTTTGCCTGCTGTCCTCTGCACTGGGGTGAAGCCTCCACTGCGTAGGGAGGGGAGAGTCCAAAGAACCCAGGCCACCACAACTCAGAGGCCATGCCTGGCACCCCAGCCGCACCCCTGCGCCTGATGTCATAGGAATATAGGAGTACAGCAAGCTGCCATATACTGAGTCAGACCATTGGTCCGTCTTGCTCAGTATTGTCTACCCAGACCGGCAGCAGCTTCTCCAAGGTTGCAGGCAGGAGTCTCTCTCAGCTCTGTCTTGGAGATGCTGCCAGGGAGGGAACTTGGAACCTAGATGCTCTTCCCAGAGCACTTCACACTTCTAGTCTCCCATTCATATGCAACCAGGGCAGACCCTACTTAGCTAAAGGGACAAGTCATGCTTGCTACCACAAGTCCAGCTCTCCTCTTATGGAGATGATATGCATCAGGTCAGATGCAGGGGGCATGGCTCATTTGGAAGTAAGATTGGGCCAGCGCTGCATTTGCAATGTCGCTGTGATGGCTTCTCCCTGCTTGCAAAGGCAGGGAGAAGCATTCCCAGCCAGGCTGGCAGCAAAGTGCTGGCTGAAATGTCTCAAAAATGGAGCCGTGTGGAGTGGCCTTTGCAAGCAGGGAGAAGCCATGCCGGCCATGCTGCAAACATGGCGCTGGCCAGATTTTACTTCCAAATGGGGTGAACGGCCCCATTTGCTAATGTGGCCATGTCCCTGCGTCTGACATCAGATACAGGGGGCATGGCTGGGGTGGCAGGTGCCGCTGGGGGCAGGCTGCACAGGGAGAAAGGGAAGAAGACTTCCTTCTGAATTTGGAAGGCTTGCCAAATGAAGAGAACAGAAAGGAACACAAACTCTGGCAAAAGAAATGCGAGGTGACAATAAGGGAGGCAAAAAGAGAGTTTGAGGAACATTTAGCTAAAAGCATCAAGAGGAATAACAAAAACTTCTTTAAATACATCAGAAGCAGGAAACCTGCCAGGGAGGCGGTTGGGCCATTAGACAATTGGGAAGTGAAAGGGATTATTAAGGAGGATATGGAGGTTGCAGAGAAGCTGAATGAGTTCTTTGCATCTGTCTTCACAGTAGAGGATTCTGAGTGCATACCTACACCTGAACCAAGCTTCTCAGGGACAGAGGCTAAAGAAATGAGTCACATGGAGGTGACAAGAGATAATGTTCTAAACTGTCTGGAAAAATTAACAATTAGCAAATTGCCAGGGCCAGATAGAATCCACCTGAGAGTCCTTAAAACATTCAAATGTAAAATTGATGACCTCCTTACAAAAAGATATAACTTATCCCTGCAATCAGGCTCTGTACTGGAGGCCTGGAAAGTAGCCAATGTAACACCCATTTTCAAAAAGTATTTCAGGAGGGGAGGAGTCCAAGAAATTACAGGCTGCTTAGCTTAACGTCCATTCCAGGAGTAGCGGAGTAGTAGTAGTAAATTTATTACGGTCCTTAGACCAGCTTAACACTTAAATCAGTTCCAGGCACATTGATGGAAAGCACATTGATTTTATCTCAAGGATAAAATTGTTAAGTATATAGAAGAACAGGCCCTGCTGAGGGAGAACCAGCATGGCTTCTGGAAAGGTAAATGTTGCCTCACCAACCTTTTGGAGTTCTTTGAAAGTGTAAACAGGCATGTGACAAAAGTGATCTGATTGGCGTAGTTTACTTGGACGTCCAAAAGGCTTTTGACAAAGTTCCCCAGCAAAGGCTCTTGAGTAAACTTAGCAATCATGGGATAAGGGACAGTTTCAATTGTGAATTGGTAACTGGTTGAAGGACAGGAAACACAGAGTAGGAATAAATGCACAATTTTCACGATGGAGGGAAGTAAGAAGTGGGGTCCCCCAGAGATCCGTTCTGGGACCGGTACTTTCTAATTTATTCATAACTGATCTAGAAGTTGGGGTAAGCAGCAAAGTGGCCAGATTTGCAGATGACACTAAACTATTTAGGCTAGATTGCGAGAAGTCTCAAAAAGATCTCTTGAAACTGGGGGAGTGGGTGACAAAATGGCAAATGCGATTCAATGTTGGCAAGTGTAAAATGATGCATATTTGGGCAAAACAAAAACACAACTTCACACATACACTGATTGGATCTGAGCTGTCGGTGACTGCCCAGGAGAGTAACCTTTGGATTGTGGTCGACAGCTCGTTGAAAGTGTTGAACCCTAACCCTACACAATACTGTGTGTAGTTCTGGTCACCATATCTTAAGGAGGACATTGTAGAACTAGAAAGGGTGCAGAAGAGGGCAACCAAGGTTGTAGTGGATTTAACCCAGCCATTGTCTTATAGCAAGCTCACATGAGTGGAAGAGAAATGCTGAATCATCCTCTCTCTTGCTTTCACCCACAAAACTGCTCCCCAGAACTTTCCTGGTAAATAATATGCTGCCACCACACCCACTTATCAAGAGCTTATTCCCCCTGACTTGGGTGAATTTCCAATGAAACTCACCTTCTCTTTACTACTGGGAAAGTACACAAAAACCTCCATGTGCAGGCTTACACGAGGTGAGAAAACTTGGTAGAGTTGCTCAACAATCAAATTGTGGCATGTTTGCACCAGAGTAAACCCCTTTCCTGAGTTAAAAATCCACTCAGAGACTTATCAAAATTGCAAAGAACAAAAAAGAGTAACTTTATTCAAAAATACTACAGACAGTTTCCGTCCCAGTGTTTAGTTACAGGTAAAATTACTCAGTAGATTACAAGCACACTTCTAAAAAGCAGCCCTGTTGCCAGGAGCAGAGAAGTAGGAAAATCCAAAGGGCTTTTTTACAGTTTACAGAGTCTTTTACAACGCCCTGTTGGATAGTTGGGCGCAGACTCATTGTTTCTTAGCTTAGTTACATTACAGATAGACAAACTCAGAAAAATAGCAGGGATAAACAGAGCACACAAAAAGAAAGATAAGTTTCGGAGACAGCTGACTAACAAACTGTTCCCTAGTCTAAATCCCCTTTCCCTTGAAAACTCACACCTCACCTGATGAGATTCAAGTATCCTGCAATCCTGTCTCTCAAGGATCTGCAGCTCCTTTTGTAACCAACTCCATGGCTACTGAACATCCTGTTGCAAGCCCAACCTGGCTTCAACTGAATAAAGAGAAGTTCTCTTCCTGCTGCATGGCCCTCAGGGTCCCACCCACCGTGTGCTGAGTGGCTGATCCCTAGAAGTCATTGCCTGTCAGTCAGGACAGGATTCGTTTCTGGTTCACTCTTTAGTGGAAAGGAGGGGCTGTTCACTATGAAGACGATCAGGGGCCTGGAGCACCTTGCTTACGAGGCAAGTTTACAACACCTGGGGCTTTTTCGTTTAGAAAAAAGACGACTGCGGGGAGACATGATAGAGGTCTATAAAATCATGCATGGTGTGGAAAAGGTTGATATAAATTTTTCTCCCTCTCACATAACACTGGAACCAGGAGTCATCCCATGAAACTGATTGCCAAGAGGTTTAGGACCAACAAAAGGAAGTACTTATCACACAATGCATAATTAACCAACCTGGAGGGCTTTAAGAGGGGTTTAGACAAGTATAGAGAGGACAGGTCTATCAATGGCTACTAGTCTGAGGGCTACAGGCCACCTCCAACCTCAGAGGCAGGATGCCTTTGAATACCAGTTGCAGGAGAGTAACATCAGAGTGCATGCCCTCAGCTTGTACCTGTGGGCTTCCCAGGTGCAGCTGGTGGGCCACTGTGTGAAACAGGACACTGGACTACATGGGCCTAGGGGTGTGCAAACTGGTTTGAATCTGAACCGATTCAGTTCAAAGGTTCAGGGTCAAGCCGAAGCACCCCCTGGTCTTTCTCTGACATTTGTCTGCTGGCATATGACTCAGCATTCAGATAGAGGGAGAAACTGTTTGTCTGAATCCATTCCCTGAATCACATTAGAAAAACAACTGTTTGGAAAATTATAACACTAATACATAACACTAGAACCAGGGGTCATCCCATGAAACTGATTGCTAAGATGTTTAGGACCTTATTTATTAATTATAATCTAATCTAATCTAATATCTTGATTTTCTGTGAGTGTATACTTTCAACGTTGAGTTTGTTCTTCCAGTAGCTCTACAGTCTCCAGCCCTGGTTTCTCCGCTGAAGATCCTGAGTCCTGTAACCCATTTTTAGACAAGTGCCCAGGGACCCTAGCACTCGATGCGGCCCTTGTTCATCTGGGCGATGACCAATCCAGTATAGCATTTGTTTTTCTTGTTCTCACCAGGGTGATGGGATTAGGCACATTTAGTCTGACTTCTCAGCAGAGGCCTTTCTGGTTTGGGTGGTCCTCCAGCATAGCCCTCTGCATCTTCAAAGCTCACAAGCCCCTCCGCCGCATCAAGGTAATGCCCAGCGAAGGGGAATACATCAATGAAAGCCAAGAAGAAATGCTACAGGAAATGAGTAAGCCAGGGCTGTTGAAAATAAAGGAATCAAAGGATGAATACAAAAAACAGCAGATGATGAATCGACGAGAAAAATGGCACAACAAACCATTGTATGGTCAGTTCTTTAATGACATACAATCAAAAGTCAACAACAGCACAACATGGCAGTGGTTACAGAAGGGGACACTGAAGAAAGAAACGGAAGAAACGGAAGGTCTCATTTTTGCAGCCCAGGAACAATCACTATGAACATATGTTATAAAAGCAAAAATTGATAAGAGCCAGAAAGAAAGTAAGTGTCGGTTATGCAAGATGAGACAGGTGAGCAACTTGTATGTTGTTGTCAGAAAATCACGCAGACTGATTATAACAAAAGACACAATAAAGTTGCTGCGATGATCCACTGGAACTTTTACAAGAATTACAAATTGCCAGCAAGCAAGAATTGGTGGAATCATCCGATTGAGAAGGTCACAGAAAATGAGGAGGCAAAAATCCTTTGGGATTTTAGAATACAAACTGGTAGGCATTTAGCACACAATACACCAAATCTGACAGTCATCGAGAAGAATCGGGTTCTAATAATTGATATTGCAATCCCAGGGGATAGACGAGTTGATGATAAACAAGTGGAAAAATAACTAAATACGAGGACCTTCAGATTGAAATTGAGCGGCTCTGGAAAAAGAAAACCATAGTGATGCCTATAGTTGTGGGTGCCCTTGGTGCAGTACCAAAAGAACTTGAACATCATCTCGACACCTTGGGCATCGATAAAATTACAACACATCAGCTACAGAAGGCCACACTACTCGGGACAGCACGAGTACTATGAGGCTATCTTTAATTTTTCTTTGGTTATCCTAGACCCTTGGAAAGGGCCCGATCATTAAACTACCAAACCCATTTCCATTTCCAGTCCCCAGCTGAAGGGAGGGAGGTCCCCCAGCAGGGCCAGGCGCTTCTGCGAACTGTCATTCAGACAGGCAGCTAGCTCTGCCGAGTGTCACTCCCAAGGAGGTCTCTGGTCCTGCTGAGAGGGAGAGAGAGCCCGAGCCTGGCGGGGGCTCCACAAGCAAGCATGCTGGGGGCCAAGTGCATTTCGGGGTTAGGAGAGGAGAGCGGGTCTTGTGGTGGCAAGCATGACTTATCCCCTTAGCTAAGCTGGATCCACCCTGGTTGCATATGAATGGGAGACTTGATGTGTGAGCACTGTCAGAGATTCCCCTCCGGGGATGGAGCCGCCACTCTGGGAAGAGCAGAAGGTCCCAAGTTCCCTCCCTGGCAGCATCTCCAATGAGATAGGGCTGGGAGAGAGACTCCTGCCTGCAACCTTGGAGAAGCCGCTGCCAGTCTGTGAAGACAATACTGAGCTAGATGGAACAATGGTCTGACTCAGTATATGGCAGCTTCCTATGTTCCTATGTACCTATGATCTTTGTCCCACATTCTCTTTTCTTGAAAAAACGATAATGGTGGATTCCACATGAATGCTTCTATTCTGAATGTAAAGAGAAGTGAGCTTTTAAAAATTTCATTTTTATATCGCCTCACCCAGCTGGCTCTAGGCTGTTCACAAACAGATTTTTAAAAAACAAATAAAGAACAAACAAAATCTGGACTAGTTTATCATGGTTCCAGTAATCGCCAAAGGCCAGGCTAAAAGGGCTCCTGAGGGCTCTTTTAAAGGCTCTTTTAAAGACCCTCCTATCCATCGGGAGCACATTCCAGAGCCCAGGAGCAGCGAGAGGAGCGAAGGCTTGGTCCCACATCGCCGCCAGGATATGTTGATGATGGTGAAGAAGAAGAAGAAGAAGAAGAAGAAGAAGAAGAAGAAGAAGAAGAAGAAGAAGAAGAAGAAGAAGAAGAAGAAGAGGAGAAATAAATGAGAGCATGTAAAGAGTGTTTTATCCTTCCATTGACCTTAGGAGTCCAGAAAAGGGAGTGATGGGAATGCACACGCATGCACACACACACACCCTGTGCCACCTGTGTGGACCGGACTCCTAAGCTTCCTTAGTCTTTGCACTTGAGTGATCATCGGGCAGGAAGAGAATCCCCTTGTTCAGGCCTGCCAGCTGGAAAATTCCCTCCCCTCTGGCTGCAAAGAGAGGAGACAGGAAGGATCATGCAAAGAGATCCGGATTATGTGGCAGGGGGGTCCCGGATTGTCAGGGAGTCAGCCTCCATCCTTTTGAAGCAAGAGCATCATGTCCACAACTTCCTCCAGACCCCAAATCCTTTCTAGCACAGAAGGATGGACACTTCAGACCCCACCTACCCTGTAAAGAGGTAACTGAAAACTCTTTGAACTATGGACAGGTGTCATTACTCACCAGGGCATCTCACCTCCTCATTGGCCAAGGAGCTGTCAACCTCAGCCCTCATGGCATAACTCTGATTGGTGGAAGCAGCTCATTGTCCTTCCTAAAGTTCTAATTAGGGGAGCTTATTGAGGAAATGCATCAGAGAGAGAGAAAGCCTAGTGCCCAGCTGCTCACAAGGAGAGGGGGAGGGAGAAAGTGTTGGAAGTGAAGGATTTTGCACTGTCTCTTGTCTCAATGACAGTGGAGGACAGACTAGTGAGTCAGAGGGCTAGAGGGTCAAGACATTGGTCATCCCTTCTCTACTGCTCTGACACTATCCCTTTGGAATGCAGATTGCTAATCTCAGGGACTAACTTCCTTCCTCTCTCTCTCTTCCCTACCTGTTCCTTCTACCTTGCAACATGGCAAGCTCCTCTCCCTGCACCATGTGTGCAGAGAAGATGCAGAATCCTTCTGCATACAGCTAGCTAGCTAGATTAGAGATCCGAACTCCTCACTTTCCTATCTAGAATGGAGTTCTCTAATAAATACCATTTATATTGATTTGAAATTATGAGCTGGCTCCAAGTTACTTTACTCTCAGCATACACTCATGCCTAACTAAATCCACTGTGTTGTGCCTCTGTGCACTCTGCTATAATTGAAAAAGGGTTTCTCTACCAGAGAGAATTCCCAACAGAAAGAAGGGAAATCTTCCAGAATGAAACCTGAGACTCTCCGTCTAACAAAGGGGAATGGGGCCGAGAGAGTGTGGCCAGAGAGGGGATTCCCTTACTCTTTGTCTCTACCCCTAATGCCCTTGCTGGTCAGTCGGGTTGCTGGTGCTCAGAGTCCTGCCTGCAAGAGCCTATTGTCTCCAACCCTATGCACTTGATAGCATGCTCTCCATCTGAAGGAGAGCCGACAGAGTCATGTGCTGCATCCCAGGACCACCTCTGATGCTCACCTTGGGAATGATGGTCCATCCCTGGGCATTCACCAGTCCCTACCCCATACCAAGGACATGGCCTCCCGTCGCTGACACCCCCCCCTTCCAGCTCAAAAGGGAGGGGCTAGTTCTTGCCTCCATGTGGACCGCCATGATCCCCCACTGGTGGAGTTAGATCCGCCCTGCCACAAAGAAGAGTGTCAGCTAGTTGGGCAGACAAAAGTTCTTCATTCCTTTGGCAATCAAAAATCGTTTCCCTGCTTTCAGTGGCATCTGGAGTATCCCACTAAGGGAGGGTTTTCATACACCCTCACGGGCATTTCCAGGGGGTTCTCCTTCCATGAGCGGCAGCCCAGTAACGCAGGCTCCATTCTGAACGGCTTCTTGGGTTGCATAACACAGTCCCTGTGTGGAGAGGCTGATCAATGGTGCTGCTGCTGCTGCTGCTTTAGAACTGCGGCAAGAAATCCCCTCCTTTGGGGATGGAAGCGTGTTCACCCCATCCCTTTTCTAATCTGGACAGACGCCTGAGGGACAGGAATTAAGCAAGCAAAGCTTTTCCCATCTCCATACTGGGAAGAACTCCGACGCCTGCTGTTAAGACAAAACATAGGGACAGGATCAGTGAAGAAAGCTGGCAACCCTAGATGGAGGGAGATGCATCTCCCGCACTGTGTGGGTGGAAACAAGCCACATACAGGAAAGAGCTCCTTTTTATAGCGGCTTCCCACATAAACACAAAGAACTCTTAGGCTGATTTAAATGTCTTCAGAAGCAACTCCCTTTTCTTCTCCTTCTCCTTTCCCTCCCTTTCTCTTTCGGACTCCACCCCCCACACTCTCTACAGGAGCCCCAGTGGGACAAACTCCTCAAGAACACAACATAAAAGATTACTGGCTAGAACACAACACTCCTCCCACAAAGGGATAACCTTCTGGACATTTTCCAAAGGAAGGAGTCCCTCTCTTGTGCCCTGCACTGAAGCCCGCTTGGTGGCTGTGGGCTGCTCCCAGACAGGAATGCAGGAGGCAATGGATCCGGGCAGCAAAGCAGAGCTGGAAGCACTCCCTGCTGCTCTTCCCTCACACACCAGAATCCATCCAGGGCGCTTTCCAGATTAGATCCTGCAACTGGGTATCTGCAAAGTGTCCTTCTGTCCTTCCTGTGTTGTGACACCACAGCAGTCCCAAAGCTGTCAGCGGGGTGCCGTCCACATTTCGGATGCCTTGTTTCGGATTTAATTGCTCCAGTTTAGTGCTTAAACGTTGGATGTCCGTTGCAAAAAGGTTGCTGTATTTTACGGTTGTGAGTTTTCACAAGCCTTTATTTACGTTTTGAGTGTGATTTGCCCAAACTGAAGCATTTTGCCACTATTGAGTGGGTAATCTGGAAAGCACCCAGCTCTGCATAGCTCTGGTTTTCTTATCACCCCAATTTGTTTCAAGGAAATCTCCCTGACTAGTTGCATAGGTGGCTGCCCAGGTATCTAGCAGAACGTTGCCCTGCTAGCAACTCACCCAGCTCAGACACTGACTGTGGCCTGTCCCACCCCACCCACCCTCCTGCAGCTTGCTCTGATGCCAGGTGCTGTGACAAGCAGCCGACCAGCTGAGGGTGAGGGTGTGACTGTCTGCCGTAGAGAGCATTTCCCAAACAACCCAGTTTGGGGGGGGGAATGGGCAGGAAGGGAGAGACTACTCTGGAGGCCCGGCTAGGACAGCCCTCTGGCCAAAGACAACGATAGACTGACTGAGCTAGGAAGCCCAGAGTCCTGGGGAAGTGAGCAGGCTGCATGGCATGCAGAAGGAGATGCTGCTGCCAGCACCAGCTCCAATGCCCTGGCAGCGGCAGTAGCACCCCCTGATGGGGTTGGAAAAGAGCCGTCTCTGCCTCAAACCCCAGAGGGGCTTTGCAAGCCAGGGGTCAGTGCAAGCCAGGGGTTCCCAACCGGCGGTACTCCAGATGTTGCTTGACTACAACCCCACAGTGGGAGCTGTAGTTCATCCACACTGGCAGCTGTAGGCAATGCCCACTTCAATGGGCCAAGCATCTGACTCAGCAGTAAACAGCTTTGTCTGCACAAAAAGTGTGTGTGTGCACGCACAAAAGTTGGGACCGCCTGTCCTAGGAAGACTTCAGCCCAGAGAGACTGCCGCATTTGTGAGACAGCCATCAGGCCTGAAGCAAGTGGCCCACGCTCGAGCCATCAGTGGCAAAGAGAGGGGGCCCAGTGTGTGCCCAGCACCCTTCCCCGGAGGTTTGCCAAACGGGCCAGAGGGCAAGGGGGTCTGCTGCAGAGAGGCCTTCCGATGTCTGTGCCCCAACAAGCCCCCTCCAAGCCCCCAGGGTGTCCTTGTTCTTTGTCTCTAGGCTCAAGACCGTGCTGGTCTCCTCCTGGCATATCTTCCTCCCAAGCCCTGCTTGGCTGCCAGCCTCAGCCAGGCAGCAAATGGCTGTTCCAGCTGCAAGTCTGAGAGGCTTGGGACAGACATCCCTACTTGCCAAGGAAAGGGTTTGCCATGAATTATTCACAGGGCCGTCTGAGCAATCCACAGGCACGTAAGGTACTTTCTGCACCTGTGGGCTAAAAGCAGCAACAGCGACTGGGTCTGCAAACACTCAGCCCCCTGCCCCCACTGGGCATTTTTTTTTTATGGGCCTCTAATAATGTAGAAGCCAGGAAGGAAGGAAGCAAATTGCTGGGGAGAGGAGACCATGAAGCCCCAGACGGATTTGACTCTTGAGCAAATGGGGTGGATGCAGATGGGTGGTGGGTAGCAAGGGCAGGGAGCCCAAGAGCTCGGGAACAGCCTGACTGCTGGAGGAGAGCAAATCCAAGGGGCCGTCCAGTCCAACTTCAGGCCTCCAAGAATGGCCAAGCAGGGGGCACCTGGAAGCCCACACACCAGGCAGGAAAGCCCCAGCCCTCCCCACTGCCATTACAAGGGTTGCCCTTGCAACTGGTCTTTGGAAGTACACTGCCCTTGAAACTGGAGGTTCTGTGTTGGGTTGCTGTGTTTTGGCAGGGGGGAGAACCAAGTATGTCAACAAGGATGGTAGGAAGTCCATGGCAAGTGATTGCGTCTGGAACCTGCTGCTTGGCATTATGGGAAATGCGTGGCTGCCACCAGCTCTCCTTTTCCTCTCTTCTCCAATAACGTGTCATAAAAGAGAGTGTGTGCCATGACATCACAGCCTTCCCTGCCCCGCCCCTCGCACCCACATGCAGCAGCCAGTGGAGTGGACGGAGGGGAGATGCAGAAGACCATGTCATCACACCTAGCAATGGGCCCACTTCTCCACCTCAGTGAGGAATTGGCTGGATTTCCCAAATAAAAACCTGCTCTGCTCCTGGGTGTTTCCTGGACTATGCGATTTGCAATGGTTAAAGTGTTGCAAAGTGCAGCAGAATGAGGCAGCGGTTTGGAACCGCTCATGCAGCATTCTCAGTGCAGTTTTCTATGCAACATGACAGGGTTTTGGCTGTCCATATTGCCTGCCACTGCAGTGGCTTCTCTAGGCAGGGGGTGTCCATATTCCACTGGGATTGCATTCACTGCCCACCATCCTCCTCCTCCATTTCAGGCCAGTAGGGTCATGGAGGGGGTGGAGAACCACTGACACGACTACCTTAAAAAAAAATCTTGGTGCCTTTGCTCAAAGCTGCCCACAGAAGCAGGTGCAGCAACTTTCTCCTTTGCGAAAGCAGAAGCGCCCAACAGGTGGGGCATGAGACAAACGGGATGAAAAGCCAAGGTCGAAAGTGGAAATGAAAGACCGAGAGGCAACAATATTATGGCATCCAGCACAGCCCCATTGCTGAGGGATCATGTTCTCCTGGGACTTTGACACACAGCAGGTTTTACCATGAGTTTACGGGGAGGCTTTACTGCGAACTTGAAGTTATCTCCAAAAACCGACACAAATAGTGGATATTTTTACCCCGGATATAAATCGGGCTACATTCTAACGCGCAGTGAAAAACCCGAATTGTGTGTGAGCCTCTCCCCGATAACTCGCAGGGACTTTGGGGTAAATCTGGCTGATATGTGAGCGCACCCCCCTCCATTCCGGAGGGGATGCGAATTCAAGGGCTTCAAAAGCCTCCTGTCTAAAGCCTCCAGCTGAGAGATAAATGTGGAGGCATCGATTGAAAAGAATGGCTGAGGGGCTGTGAGAGAGGCAGACACCATAATGGGGAGTATGTTGAAAGACCAGGAGATGACCCAAAGGAGAGGGCTGGTCTTGCTCTTTCCTACCCAAATGTCAGGGGAAGTCAGGACACTTTAACGCCCCACCCAGCTTCTCAGAGATTTTTCCTGCCACTCTCCCCCACATCTGGCCGCCATCCCTCCTGTTGATCTCAGTCCCACTGGGAGCCCTGTGCCCCGCTGCTCTCTGGACTCCCCCCCCCATCCTTCTTATCTGTGGCACTTCTGGCATAAGCCTTTGGGCAGCAGCAACACAGGCAGCCCAGGGAGCCAACTGTGTAAGCAGACCCTGCTACTGTGCCTTGAACTGAAGCTCCTTGGTTGGCAGGAGTGATTGTGCTTCTCTTCATGCCATGACAAGCTCCGCCAGACTCTGATCCCTGCAGAACAAGTTGTGGCTCAAGGCACAGGCATATGTTGGGTCAGTTGGCAACCCTAATCATTCCTGGCACTTTTGGTCGCCAGGAATGGCCTCCCTTTGGGATGAATCATCCTGCTGATTTGATCTCTCTTTTTCTTGCCCCACTTTCCTGAGAAGCCCTGGCTGGGGGCCACCCTTCACTCAGCCAGTTCCCTTTGGAGGAAAAGACACCTCCAGAGGCTCTCTGGTGACATGTTTGTAATGTGGTCTCACTTGTTGACAAGTGGCGTGTTGGGGAGCCAGCCCGGCAGACATCCCAGCAGGCTCCTGAATGCTTCCCGCAGTGGACAGTCCTTTGCATCGGGCCCCCAAAGAGCATCGGGCCCCCCAAGCAACAGCCTCCTGCCCTGGCTGGCAGCACCCCCTTCACGCTGCCTTTTGCTGGCCAGCCCCTGCTGTCCTCCCTCCTCCTGCATGGGGTTTCTCTTTTCCTTGTAAGAACCCAAATATCCCTCACCCCACAGACCCAGAGGAGCAACACAGATTTCGGCCCCCTGCCTGGCAGGGAAGTAGACTCCTGGCTCCAGAAACGACCGCTGGTGCCCTTGAAAAGCCTGCCCTTCTGGCGGGCTTTTGTGTCGCCCGGATGCCGTCTAGAGCGATGTGCATCTCTTCACTTGACACCACACAAGAGGATTCCCCTTGTGCCCCATTGGGGAGGGCCCATTGTGCTTTGCATGCAGAGGGTCCCCGATCCAGTCCCCAGGCCGCTTTCCCGATTAGCCCCTGCCACAGGCTCACAGCGTATCTCTGAAGTGGGCTTCCACACTGCCCGAGTTGGGACACCACAGCCCCTGCGCTGACAGCAGGGAGCTCTTCGTTCACATTTCCAGTGAAGAAGAAGAAGAAGAAGGTGAAGAAGATCCTCCCAAGTGCTCCAAGCATGGATACTGCTGGGGGGGGGGGGAGCTGGTCTGGTGCTCGCAAGCGTGACTTGTCCCCTTAGCTAAGCAGGGTCTGCCCTGGTTTGTATAGGAATGGGAGACTAGAAGTGTGAGCACTGGAAGATCTTCCCCTCAGGCGATGGAGCCACTGCTCTGGGAAGAGCATCTGAGGTTCCCAGTTCCCTCCCTGGCAGCATCTCCAAGATAGGGCTGAGAGAGATTCCTGCCTGCAACTTTAGAGAAGCCACTGCCAGTCTGAGCAGACAATACTGAGGTAGATAGACCAATGGCCTGACTCAGTATGTGGCATTTTCCTATGTTCCTATGATGCTGCAATGCCAGGATCATGGCAGGCCCTGCTATTGGGCTAGGCATGAGCAAGAGCTTATACCCATGGCAACCCCCACACATGATCTGGAGCCCTGCAAAAACAGGGGTCCCCAAATGAGATGGAGGAGCTCACACATGTGTCTCCTGAACGCCTAGAGGCTGGGCTGGGGTCTGCCCCATGATCCTGCTCTCCTTCCTTGTTCCAATGTCTATACACATTGGCAGTCTGAATGGGGCTACTGTGTGTGTGTGTGTAGAAGCAGAGGGAGCAAGCAAAGGACAGCCCAACCAAGGTGCTGAGGCATATGTGGCAATTCATGCAGGCCTGGGTGAACCTGCGCCATTGGTTTTCCCATCTGTTTTTCTAGCATCGGAGGAGTTTTTAATGTGGCAGTTTGAATGCAATTGGCCGCTGCTGTTATATTAGATAACTGGCATTTTCATGTGACGCTCTTTTTTGTAAACCACCCTGGGAACCATGAACGATGGATGAGAAGATTTTATATATAAGGAAATAAACGAACACATATCCCTGCTAAATGGGCAAAGAGGCACCTTTTAAGGTGGTGATTCTCTTTATTTAGCAGGGGGAGAGTAACTGGCCCTCTCCGTCCCCAGCACAGCATCCCTCCAGTGACCGTTGCTGGTGTCTTGTCTTATGTTTCTTTTTAGAATGTGAGCCCTTTGGGGACCGGGAGCCATCTTATTTGTTTATTATTCCTCTGTGTAAACTGCCCTGAGCCATTTTTGGAAGGGCGGTATAGAAATCGTATACATACTTACAGACAGACAGATCAACTGGAGGAGCATCCCTTCCAGAGAATTGCCAATGCCTTCGTGTGCTGATTCAGAAAACATGGTTTCACATTGTTTGCACAGTATCTGGTTAAAAGGAACAAACTATATTGAATGTTATTGTAGGCAAACAACAACATGTCGTGAAACTGAAACAGCCAATGTAAAAAATGTGAGATTGTCCCATCGAGGTCATCCAGAGCGGTCTGCAGCACGCAGTTGCTACCAGCTGCGGCTGGTCTGGGGGCCACTGGGGGCCCGAGGCTTTGGCTTGCACTCCCTGCCGGGAAAAGAGCCCCTCCCCTCCCCCCCCCCCGCCATCTCTGACTGCTTTTAAACAGACTCTTGAGAGGCATTTATTCACTCCGGCTTCTGGACCAGAATTGTGGTTTTAAACCATTTTGTGTGTTTTCATTTGTTTTATTTTTGTTGTAAACTGCCTAGAGAGGTGAGTTTGGAGTGGTTTACAAATATCTTAAGCAACTATTAAAATAAACGAGCCATTAAAAGATGCATCACAATGAGCGCCCAGCAGCAGCCCCCGTGCCCTTCAGTCCCCTGCGGAGTCACTTGCAGCCCCCTTGGGCTGGGCACACGCCATGCTGCTCTCCTCTCTCGACAGATGTGCAGTTGGCAGGGCCTAGAAGGCTCGGACGTTTCTCAGCATTGCTCGGCTTGGGGGACAAAGTGGGTTAAAACTCAAGGAAAAAGGCCTCCGCTGAGTCAGCTCCACCTGTGCCGGGAAATCCTTTCTTCCCAAGTGGAGGCTTTTAACAGGTTCCTAGTCTGCAGCTGGGCCTGGAGTTGGCTTGCGGGGTGGGGGTGGCGGGGGGGGGGGATGCTCCTGTGAATTCTCTGTGCTGTGCATGCCAGCGCACAGCTCAGCAGCAGCCACCCGCCCCCCGCCCCCCGCCCACCCCGCCACTTTGGGATGCTAATCTTTGCTGCAGGGACCAGGCAGGGCTTGGAGTAAAGAGGCCTCAGATGTCTGAAGAGAGGGAAGCCACTTCAAAGGGCCGGCCCGCTCCAGGGGGAATTCCCAGCTCCCGGGCTGCTCCTGGGCCTCCTTGCTCGGCCTCAGCTCTCTAATCCCACAGATGTCAGGAGCAGCAAAGTTAACATTTCTAGGGAGGCAGCAGCCTGGGGCGGAGAGCAGATTGTCTTTTGGGAAGTGTCAGCAGCGATCAAAAGCCGACTCCCACATCTCTTGCACAGCTCTTGAGACGGGGTACTTTGCAACCCACTGGCTTAAAGAAAAGGATTGTTTTTCTGCAGAAGGGAGAAACAAGCCGGCTGGCAACAGCAGCTCCCCCTCCTTCTCCAAAGGTCATCATTGGGATTGTTTTTAATGAAAGGTGGCATATAAATTTTAACAATAAATAAATACATTGGGCCTGGGTCGTCTCGAAAAACACAGTCTGTGGAGTCAAGCCTAGTGGTGGCAGCTGTGATTGATGGACTCCTGGGTGTGTGCTCCAAATGGGCCCCGTGTGGATTCCTCCAGGGTAACCGCTCTCTTTCCAAGTCAGCAGGAGGGATCAATCGCCCGGTGTGTGCAACTCCTCTTCCTCATGCCACAGACTTTGCTCCTGTCTCTGATGTGATTACATCACGGGGGAGACTCGTGGTGGTGCAGTGTTTGGACGGAGAGACTTTTGCAGACGGAGACTTTTACAGACTTGTCATAGGAACATAGGAGGCTGCCATATACTGAGTCAGACCATTGGTCCATCTAGCTCAGTATTGTCTTCCCAGACTGGCAGCAGTTTCTCCAAGGTTGCATCAGGACTTCTCAGCCCTATCTTGGAGATGCTGCCAGGGAGGGCACTTGGAACCTCAGATACTCCTCCCAGGGCAGCTCCATCCCCTGAGGGGGGAATATCTGACAGTGCTCACCCTTCTAGTCTCCCATTCAGTTGCAAACCAGGGCAGACCCTGCTTAGCAAAGGGGACAATTTGTGCTTGCTGCCACCAGACCAGCTCTCCCCAGACAGGGACCTCTTGAGCCAGCGACCTTCCTCTGCTGGGTAAGTCTTTGTCCTGGGTCTGGGGAAGGAGGGAGGAGCATCTCCTCTGCATGCAGAGGGGCCCCGATCCAGTCTCCAGCTAACAAGACCTCCACTAGCTGGGCTAGGAAAAGACAACTCTCTGCCTGAGAGCCTGGAGGGCTGCTGCCAGTCAGAGCACAGAGGGCTTGCCTGGACCCAGGAGTGGCTCATCCTAAGGAGCCAACCAGGGGGCACCAAAGGAGATGTAGCTGCCTCTGCTTCCCGGCAGCAGTTTGGGTTGCTCCTGAGAGTGGTGCTGCCTGCAAGAGCCTTCCCAGCTGGCCAGTTTGCTTTGCTGCCCCACGGAAGGGCAGCTGTGCATTCACATATCCTCCATTTACGTCAAAGTCCCTGCAGGCTATTGTCAAGCACTCCATACATGGTTTGGGTTTTTCATTGCGGATTGGAGTTTAGCCCGATTTATGTCCGGGGTTAAAAAAATCCACTTTTTGCATTGATTTTGGGGGGTTGGCGAATAGATTCGCTCTAGGATATCCCTCTCTGCGTTTAAGCCCCTGTTTAAGCCAGCTGTCTGGGAATGCTGCAGGCGGGCCATTCATCAGGTAGAGCTGTGCGGTTCTGTGCAGCTGCTGCTGCTGCTGCCGGGAAACAGAGGCAGCTGTGCCTCCTCCTTTGGCAGCCTCCTGGCTCCTTGGGATGAGCTGCTACTGGATGGACTGGCTTGGTGCATGATGTCCGGCCTCTTCCTACCAGGAAGCTCATGTCTTTTAAACTTCCTTTAAAGCAAACTGGTCACCAACGCGCACAATGGCCTTTGTGGCCCCCCAGTCACCCACCACAACATCTCAGTGTCAGAGCAAGGCTCATCACCAACAGAACCACCATGCATCGCTTTTCTCCAAAAAGAGAGCATAAAAAACAGAAACAGACAACTCGTACTTGTTGCTGCTCTATGCTAGCCCCAGAAAGCGGTTTCCTCCCTGTCTAGTTGCTCTAAAGGCAGAGCCCTTGCAAACCGAAGCTTGTCGGGAGTCTGGTCACGCCATCCTGCCTGCCTGGCCAAGGGGGGCTTCCCCATCCATTCGGGAGCGGGGTGGTGCTGCGGAGAGGCTGATCCCCCCTACTGCTCGTGGTGGGGGCACGGAGCCAGAGGTGGAGGCCGCAGAGCCCAAGTTGGTTGAGGGGGGAGCAATCTGTCTGTGCCACGGGATGCTGAACAGCCCACCCCGATGGCTTGCAGCACAGCCGCTCGGCCGATGGATTTCCCAGGCGAACAGCTTTGGGCCAGGGCGGGAGCCGCTCCGGACGAGGGCTTAGGAAAGAGCCAAGCAGCTCTGTGGCAAGATCCGCTGTCAGGCTGGTATCCAGCAGGGCTCAGGCAGCATCAAGACAGACAGCAGGGCCTGGCTGCCGTGGCAGGCAAGGCAGGCTGCCGACAGGGAGCTGCTCCCGAGGGCGTCCGGCCGGTGACTGATGCGGAAGGAAGCCCTGGAGGGCCGGGCTGGCCAGTTCTCCTCCTGCCCCCCACTGCCCTCCTGACACGTGCCGAGGGGGGGGGGAGGGGGGACTCTCTCCGAAAAGCAGGCAGCTGCTCTTCCCAGAGGGACCCCATCCTGGGGTGTGGACAGAACCAGCTTCCCTCTTTCCCTCCAAATCCAAACTGGGCTCAAGCCAGACCAGTTTAGTTTGGGCTCCTCTGAGCCGGCCCCGCCGTTTGGTTTGCATTCAAACCAGTTCAGAACCAGCTTGAAGCCCGACCAGCAAAGAGGAATGTGGTGAGGATTCCCCTGAGCCGGTAAAGGGGTGGGATTCAGGAGAGTGAAGAGAAGAAATTACAGATCACGCGGGCAGTGCTGGTGGTAGCAACTGAAGCAGCCAGGGGGGCGGGGGGCCGTGGCGGTAACTCCCCCGAACCCTGCCAGCCCCCCCCCCGTGACTCCTGGGCTGGTGGTGGCCCAATTTGGGGCCAGTTTGGGCCTACTCTGACACATATTGGGCCTCTGCGCAGGCATTGAGGCCATTTTTTGGCCCTCTGCGCATCCACAGGCCCATATGTGTGATTTTTTTGTAAGTACTTCTATTCACTCCCCTGAGTCCCCTCTACAGTTAGGGAAGGCCCCCCACCGCCCCTTTACCAATTAAGGGTAATCCTCACAGGATCCCCCTTTTCTGGTAGGACTTCGAGCCGGTTCTGACCAGCCAGCTCAGTTCGGTTCGACCTCGAACCAAACCGGGTCGAGCCTTCAAACCAAACTCCTTTGAATGCGAACTGGCTTTATTTTTGAGCCAGTTTTTGCACATCCCTACTCCATCCCCGAAGGGGACTATCTTAGCATACTCAAACATGTAGTCTTCCATTCAGATGCAAGGCCCTACCTAGCAAAGGGGGCAATTCATGCTTACTGCCACAAGACCAGCTCTCCTCCCACCCAGCAGTTTAGGAAGATTCCTTCTCAATCTGGGATTGTCTGTTGTAATTTGGCACTATCTTTCGAAGTCAGGAGTTCTCCATCTTGGGTCCCCAGATTTTGTTGGACAATAATAACTCCCTTCATCCCCAGCCACGATGGCCTTCTTTGGTTCTAAGTCGTCAAGTGGAGAGAGGAGCTGCCTAGCTTTGCTGAGACCCCTTTAATCAGAAATGCCAGGGGCAGAAGGGGGACCTTCTGCTGCCCATGGTATTTGGGGGTCAGAACCAGCTGCAGCTTAGAGTCTGCTGCGCCAGATGCATTTCACCTCTCCGTTAATCGGTGCACCTGTAGCTCCAGCTGTCACCACCAGCCTACTACAAATACAGCAGCAGCCTCCCTACCAGGGACCTTGGATGTGCCGAGCCAGAGCTGTGTCCCTCCAGGGTGGAACAAGATTGGCGTGGGTCCTGGGAGAAGACCGGAGAGGGGCAGCTGGGGAGGCAGGAGAGGATGCATGAGCACCCCGCCCCCCCAGGAGCACAGGGCTCTGGCTGGCTCCTAGAAGGGGCTGCTTTATCCTGACAGGCCCTTGGGCCATCGGGCCATCGTCCACTCTGCAAAAACCTGGAAGAGGTGCTGCCAGTCAGAGCGAGGTCTTTTCTTGGTCAGTCCTCCTGGGAGGGACTCTGCCACAGAGCCTCATTCTAGGCCCATTCTCATGACATGTTCAGCACTCGTACAACAAATGGACAGGGTATACAGGTACAGTCATTCACATGTTATGCTGAACGCAAGTACAGGAGGACACTTGGAAGGGCCTGTATCCAGGATCTCCTCTAAAATGAACACAGGTGCAGCCATTCATACAAACATGTGTACAAGTGGACAGACATCCGTACATTCGTACAGCGTAATGTCTGAATCGAGCCATTGTGTTACTCGTCACTCCACATTTGCAGTGCAAACTTTTGCTCACGTGAGAGTCTCCCAAGGGCCCCCAGAGAGAAGAGGACCCAGCAGCAAAGGCCTTCTGACCCCCTTATCTTTCTTCAGCAAATCCAGACACCTTTTCCAGTTCTGAGTCTGGCGTAAATAAGTGAGAGTGCACATGGAGGGAGGAAAAAACAGGAGAGAGGAAGATAAGGAGCTGCAGGCTAACAAAGAGATCTGACAAGGCAGAAAGATGTGACAGCACCTGGATTAGAGGCAAGAGAACTTAAAAGAGGCAAATTAAACGCTACTTCAGAAAGCAAGAGATAAAAATAGGCCCAGAGAGAGAGAGAGACTGCAAGGGAAAGAGAAGCTGCTCCCCAAAGGTGCCCTTTTTATCCACCCTCCTCATCTCCCAGATGGTTTTGGGGGGCGGTGGGGAAGAGAAGATTAGCAAATTAATTCCGCCCCTTCCTCTCCCCAACCCCAGTTCAAAGGGAACTCTGTAGCAAGAGCAACAACAGAAAAACGGCATCCATGCACTGACATGCCCCACTCCTCTTGTGTCTGCTTCACCCAGCAGCCTTCTCCCCTCTCTCCAAAGCCAGCCCCACTGCAGAGAGAGCAGGAGCACACTGGGGCCTCTGGGGCTCACTGCCAGCCCTTCCAGCAGCCCCTCCCTTCTTGACAGTCTGTTGGGGGAAGCGGGATGTAGTGGGAGGGCAAGTCGGCTGAGCCCAGGGAGTTAAGTTGTGTTAGAGCCCTACCAGGGCGCTTTCCAGTTAGCCGCTCGACAGCAGCAAAATGCTTCAGTTTGGGCAAATCGCATTCAAAATGTAAATAGCAAAGTGCCCAGAAGGGGGAGCAGTCTTGCGAAAACTAACAACCCCCAAAAAACAACCTCTATACGCCAGACAAACAACATTTTATCAATAAATCATTCATTCATTCATTCATTCATTTGATTTCTATACCGCCCTTCCAAAAATGGCTCATCACACCAATTAAATCCCAAACAAGGCATCGGAAATGTGAACGGCACCCTGCTGTCAGCGTAGGGACTACGGTGTCACAACACAGGAAGTGTGGAAGCACACTTCAAAGATACACTGTGACCCTGTTGCAGGGTCTAATCTGGAAAGCACCCAGGTGGAATTGGGTGCTTCACCAACTGGGTGAAGCACCCAACTGGGCCAATCACCAACTGGGCCAATCATGGGAGGTTCGGGTCCCCCCTGTAGCTCCTTGTGGGCACCCAGACCCTGCTCTCAGAATATGTCCAGGATGAGTGTACATGGCTACGCGGGGTGGGGGGGATCATGCAGCAGGCCTTGCCCCCGCCCCACCTCCTTGTGCTCAGTTGCATGCACTAGAGGCAAGAATTGTAGCACACTCTCGATGAGGAGGAGGAGGAGGAGGAGGAGGATATGTATATGCCGCTTTCCAAGAAAAACATTCTCAAAGCAGTTTGCTCAGAAAAAAGAATCAGAGGATTCCCTGTCCCCTGAGGGCTCCCTGTCTAAGGAGAAAGGCAAGGCCCCTTGAGAGTTGCTGTGCTGGAACTGGACAGGGACCATCTTGACCAGCCAGGAGCTCTCTGGAAAGGCAGCGTGCCCCACAGCAGTAGGGAGAGAGGCTTGGAGGAACCCACGCATCCAGCGGAAGGAGGCTGCCGCTTTCGATGCCTTTGCTCCCCTTGGATATGTTGTGGCATCCTACTATGACGACGACGACGACTGTGATGCATATTTATATACTGCCTTTACACCAAAGTTTCCAAAGCAGTCTACACATAAAAATAAACATAAATAAAACAAACAAATCCTTGGGGCAGAGCAGACCCCTGCTGGTCTGTGCCCACAGAGGACCTCTCTGAGTCACTGAAGCATCCCGGAACGGGGCTGGCACCTGCAGGCCAAGGGCGGCCTCTTCCTTCGGAAGGCAGGCGACTGTGGGGTCACTTGGCTGTTGGCTCCGACTCTGCCTTCTGCTCTTTCTGCTGGTCCTCACCTGCAGGCCCGTAACAATGATCGGGCAAGGGGAGACAGTTGTCTGGGGGCCCCACTGCCTGGAGGGGCCCCCCAGAGGCACCTCATGTGACTCCCCATTGCCCCCTGCCCAGCCCCATAGCCTCTCAGCCACTTGCCCTCTTCGCCGTCTCTCCTGCTTGTTCTGCTGGCCGCAATCGAAGCAGCAGGCAAGCTGCCAAGAGCTGCTTTTCTCCCTCTTCTCAGCTGATCGGCGGGCGGGGCTTCCACGGAGGCCTCCGTGTAGGCCGCAGTGAAGCCTGAACTCGAGTAGGGCCCAAGCCAGCCAGGAAGGAGGAGGCAGCCAGAGTGGCCACCACTGTTCTCTGCAGCAGAAGACCCCTTGCTGCCCTGCCCAACCCAGGCCAGCATTTGCAAGGTAGAGTGTGAACTCCTTTTTGTGGTTTCCTTTCCCGCCCAGCCACCCCCCGGATATACAGGCATCTGCTTGCCATAGGGCTTTGCTATGGGGGGTGGGTGGGACTGACAAGTCTCTGACTATTTATTTTTAAACAGCTTGGAAAATTTGCTGGCTTAAAAAAAACTATCTAAAAAGTCCTATAAGTGGTTTGTTTCATGGCAGAAAATTACAAAAACTATTGGAACAAACAGTATTATATTTATTTTATTCATTCATTCATTCATTCATTCATTTATAAATGCACTTATGTTCAAGTTGTTTTGCAACCCAGAAGGTCTGAGTGAGAACTGTGAAGCATGTGTGGTGCTTTTATTTTATTTTTCTTGTGTGTGAACTGCTCCCCAATAACTTGCAGGGACTTCAGGGTCAATCTGGCCCACCTGTGAATGCAGCACCTCCATTCCAGAGGAGGAGATGTGTCTTAAAGGGCTTTAAAAGCCTCCTGTGAAAAACCTCCTGCAATCAAACTTGACTGAATTTGTTCAGAATTCTGAGAAAACAAACATAGGTTCACCCTGCATGGTTGAAAGTCTCCTTTGCTAATCTGCAGCGAGGGGCCCATTTTAATAATTCATCTTTCTAGGGTGTTCTAGGCATTAAAAGTAAAACAAATGTATAGTACTCAATGTATATCACTATATATTGTGACGTGTGTGTGTGTGTGTGTGTGTGTGTATTCAGTGAAATGTATTTCCAGGCAGCATACTTATTTTGGAATATCAGACTGAAATCCTTGGGGGCCTGGGGTGTGCGGAGGCCCTGGACTTTGGGGGGGGGCATTTTAAAATCTTGTCTCTGGGCCCACTCCAACCTTGCTACGCCCCTGCTCACCTGCTTGGCCCCAGCCCAGCAGTTTCTGCCGCCTGCTGAGCGGTATTGCAGTAGCCACGGATGGCAGCAGAGCTCCCACTCAGCGGAGGGAGACCAACTTTGTGGTCCCCTCAGGACACCCACACAAGCTCCTCCATCAGGTTGTAAGCTACCCAGAGAACAATTTGTTATGGGGCGGCTAACAAATAAAGTTGTTGATTGGTTGATTGAGAATTATTTATTATTATCTTGTTTACACAGTCAGACAGGTGTTAGTGACTGGTTGGTTTTATCCAGACATCGAGTCCTTCCCAAGGACCTGGGATGCCAGAATTTTATTGCCAATGTTGTTGCTGTTATTATTATAGATATCATCGCAGAATATAGGCTGTTCCCAATAAAGTTGCTTTTTGTAATTGGCTGATGGAGATTTCTGTGGCCCCTATTATTTATTTATTTATTTATTTACACAGTCAGACAGGTGTTATTGACTGGTTGGTTTTATCCAGACATCAAGTCCTTCCCAAGGACCTGGGATGGCTGAATTTTATTGTCAATATCATCATCATCATCCAGCTGCAGCTATGGTTTAGGGCCAAATTGCGGCACACCCCACTGTGACAGAACCCTTCCCCCCAGGTAGCAAAGAATCTGCAAAAGTGGGCTGAATCTGTTTCCTTTGGAAAACATCCTACCTAAGAACAGTCCTACCAAAGAACATATCAAACATGAATCTTCCATCTGGCCCTGTCCCACAATTCAGGCAAATGCAGCAAGCCAGTCCAAGGCCAGAGAGTGATCTAAGCAATGCTTGATTTAGGCACAAGCTAAGTAAGCTACAGCTTAGGGCCTCCTGTTAGGACAGGCCTCTGAATTTTAAAAAATGACTAAATCTAAAGTTTTACATAATGTATTTCGTTTAAAGGTATTGCTAACACAAATAGACTTATTGCAAGCATAACTTATTGTTAGGTGTAATGTTTTCACCTTTGCCAAGTAAAAACAAAGCTTTATTATTTTGATATTCATTGTTCTCCAAGAAAGGGCTGAGAGAGATTCCTGCCTGCATCCTTGGAGAAGCCGCTGCCAGTCTGTGAAGACAATACTGAGCTAGATGGACCAAGGGTCTGACTCAGTATACGGCAGCTTCCTATGTCCTTTTTGTCAGAATTATATGTGTTGTATTACGGGGCCTTTTAAGCTTGACATAGCTTAGGGCCTCCTCAGGATGTCATAACCCAGCCCTGGCTCTGAGGACCAGTATGCCCATCTTCAAACTTCCCACTCAGAATTGCAGCTAACCTAGTATTTTGCTCCAAGCTAGGCAACAATTTGATGGATAGGATTTGAACTGAGTTGTATGCTCTTTGGTGGTAGAGTTTCTGCCTCCAGGGTGTTTTCTGGTTAAAGTGTTGCAAAGTGCACTGGAATGAAGCAGTGGTTTCAAACCGCAAGTGCAGTGGTTCTCAGGCAGTTTTCTATGCAACGTGGCAGGGTTTTGGCCATCCATATTGCCCACCACTGCAGCGGATTTTCCAGGCAGGGGGTGTCCAAATCCCACCAGGATCTCATTCACTGCCCTCTCCTTATCCCCTGATTTCCAGCCAATAGGGTCACGGAGGGAGCAGGGAACCACTGGGGGCAGGGAACCAATCTTTTTAAAAACAAAACAAAATACAGTGCCTTTGTGCAAAAGTTCAACAACTTTCTCCTTTGTGCAAGCAGAAGCAACGGAATGCAATGGAGCAGAAATGTTTTTTTAAAAATTAAAGGGCGAGGGGCGGGGGGGAAGTCACCTTTACATATCAACAGATCCTCGATCTGCCGAATGAGCCATGTGTGTGTACACAACATGAGCAAATGCGATCGAAATCAAAAGCCAAAAGCAGATGAGAAATGAATTGCACCCTTGCACCATTGTGGGTTGTACCCTTGCACAAGAAATTGTGTAGAAAAATTAAACAAAATATGCAGCGACATTATTTCAAGAATGGGTGGAAAGGGGCTGTAAAAATCAGCAAATCCGAGTGAACTGTCCAGACCACACCGCACTGCGATGCATCAAACACAGAGCAAGCCTCCCTACAACAGAATAATACACCTACTTTCCCGCAAAGGTATTACAACATTATAGAGACATAAGGCATCAATAGGATCCAAATCAAGGCATCGCAAAGATGGATGGCACCCTGGTGACAGCGCAGCAGCTACGATGTCAAAACATGGGAAATGCAGAGGGGAGCTTAGCAGACATGTTGCAAAACGGTTGCAGCCTGTAAGCTGGGAAACGCCCAGGTGGTCTGGAAAGAGCACAGTGGCCCAACAGAAACCACAGATTTGCTCGTGATTTTGTAGGATCCGAATCACAGAGCAAGGGAGACGATGCCTGTTCTGCAGCATGGGGAGTGTGCATTGGCTGCGCCCCCCCACACACACACCCAGGATTGTCAGCATATCACGAAGGGAGCTGTGTGTGGAGGGATGGGCTAGGAAGTGGGATATAATTTGTTTCTGGGGCCTCTCCATCTGCTATCACAGGCGAGGAAGGAGCAGATCACTAGAAAAGCCCTGTTATGCCTGGACACGGGCAGAACAGCCTGGCTCTGCTCCAGCCATCCTTTGGCAGGGCTGGACTTGTCTGCTGGATTTCTGCCCAGTTTGCAGAAATGGCCACTTCTTGAGGGAATGGCCTGTGAATCCCTTTGTGGGGGCAGGGAGGTGGTGTTTGAAGAAATTGCATTCTGCACATGCTCAGAGGCACTGCAACTGTATGCTTACTTGCCATGCCCCACAGTTAAGCCCTGACACACATCCGGGGCATACTCTTGGTCTTAGCCAACAGGCTGAGAAGCCGCATATAGACCGGTGTAGTGCCCTGACTGAAGCTGCATCTTGGAGTCTTGTTTCTTTCCTGGCGGTCCCTTGCATGCGGAGGGAGGAGAGGTTGGCGGTGTGGCCATTGTGTGCATGCGCCTCCCTTTCCCTGCAAACCTCTTCCTTAGGGCTGCCTATTGGGATGCCACCCAGCAGTCTGAAGGTCACAATGACCTTCCTGGACTGAGACAGTCTGCTTGGGGAGCCAAGGGGCAGCTGCACGTGCCTGGCCATCTCCCTCCCACCACTCACTCACTCCTTCCTTCCTTCCTTCCACCTCCTGGCATGGCGCCGACTCCTCAGAGGATTAACTCAAATCCTGGAATTCTCTCTGTGTTGAGGTTGTCAACAACCCCAAGAACAATTAACCTGACACAAATGCTGGTTTCATCACACTCACTCAGAGGTGCTGACAAGAAAAGTAGTTTTCGTGGGGCTAGCTTGGATTCCAAAATTATTTATTTGCTTAAGAAGTCTCCAAGAGCTTACTCAAGGACTTCTGCATGAATCCCAGGAAATGGCTCTTATTCCATTTTTGGCCTGGCATGTCGCATAGCTGGATTTTGGCCTGTTTCTCGGGGCCCGAATGCACAAAGGTACTTGCTGAAATTGCCAGGGTAAGTCTTGGGCCATGGTCCTTTGATGGGGCAGCAGGTGCAGCAGCATCTAGGAGGTGGCCTCCCACAGAGTCAGACTGACCAGGGGTCCATCCCTACTGCTGACTGGCAGCCCCTTTCCAGGGTTTCAAGGGGGGGTGGGGCTGTCTTCTTGCTCCAGCTCTTTGACAGCTTTTCAACAAGAGATGAACTGGAGATTGAATTGATCATGGGCGTGGGGGGTGGGGGACCAGACTGGAGCTCTTGCCTTCATGTCCTCCTGCTTGTCGACTACTCAAAGGCATCTGGTCGGCCACTGAGGGAAAGAGGGTGCTGCTGGGTAGATAGCTTCACATGGCGGGGCAGGGCTCTCCTCAGGAGCTGGGCGGGACGCACAGTGGCCCCTCCTGCCCAGAGCTCTGTTTGCTCCTCTCCTTCCCATCCCACCTTGACCCAGCATGAATGAGAGCCACGCTGCCTGCAGACTGGCCATTTGTCAGCCATTTGTCAAGAGAGGAGCTCTGGTCTGGTGGTAGCCAGCAGGACTTGTCCCCTTAGCTAAGCAGGGTCTTCCCTGGTTGCAGATGAGTAGGAGACTAGAAGTGTGAGCACTGGAAGATATTCCGCTCAAGGGATGGAGCCACTCTAGGAAGAACATCTGAGGTTCCAAGTTCCCTCCCTGGCAGCATCTCCAAGAAAGAGTTGAGAGAGATTCGTGGCTGCAGCCTTGGAGCTTCCTCTGTTCCCGGTAGAGCTGGCCCTGGGACACAGAATCTTTGCGATGTTCTAGACTTATAATTTCGGGCAGTTCAAGAGGTATGTGGCGGGGGGGGTTGTTGCAGAGTGGTTTCAATCCCAAGTCCTTCTTTACAATGTGTGCACGTAAATGAATGGGGCGGGACCTGGGCTCAGGTAGGTTCATCTCGGCTCCGTCTCTGAATGTCGGCTCTCCTTCTGGTTTTCCTCTCCAGAAGTCTGCCGTGCCAGAGCTGGGCCTACATTTGCTGTAAAGAAAAATTGGAATTGGCACCAAAGGTGAAAGAAGAAATTTACAGGGTAAAAACACTCTCCTATTTCAATAAAATTATAGTGGTAGCTGCAGATAAATGGGAGGTTGGTTGGGAAGCAATTTCTGTGGCAGCCCTATTAAATGATTAAATTGATCTGATCTGTATCGTGGAGCAAAGCCACAATTATCATTATTCAAGGAAGGCATCTGGGTTAACCGTGACTGCTGCATCCGTCTTCTTTTCAAGGGGTGAGTGCCCATTTTTCAAAGAGTTGCAGCACCAGGAAGGGAAGCTTTCGCCTCCTCCGTGCACAAGAGTGGAAATGCCCCCCTTGGAACATGGGAAAGTGGCGGGGTGTGTGTGTGTGTGTGCGCGCGCGCATTTGGAGTACAGACAACTCCTGGCAAAAGAAACTGCTTTTGGGGGGTGCTGGGCAGGCTCTCCCAGGAGCTTTTCCAGATGGAAACTGATGGCATTGCCCCAAGTGCAATTTTTTGGGACGCAAATACTGCACAGTAACTGAATTGTCAGGAGTAAGACTGAATAATGCCTTTGGCTGTATGAATGGTACCTTCTGCCACCGTCCTGACATCACTGCAAATGGTTCCCTGGTATGGACACACACCACACACACAGCCTAAGTGTTGCAAAGCTGAGTTCAGTCTCCATTTGGAAAAGCTCCTGGCGGAGGATTCTGGGCCAGCCAGAGGCAGCTTTTCTACTTGCAGTCAGATATGGAATTGCAAAGTTCCTCCCACACCTCCAGATATATTGGGAGGGTTCACACGATCACAGGAATCCTGGTTGAATGCTGATCACCCACATTGCAACACTAACGGCTTAAGTCGAGGGTACTTAAGAAAGCGCCTTCTCTGGTCTGAACCCTGCCGCCTATTCAGATCATCTGGAGAGGTCCAATTACAGTTGCCGCCAACCCGTTTGGTGGCAAGTCGGGACGGGGCCTTCTCTGTGGCTGCCCCAAGGCTTTGCAATGTGCTCCCTGCTGAAATAAGAGCATCTCCTTCTCTACTTGTTTTTAGGAGGACCCTGAAGACATACCTGTTCTCCCAGGCTTTTAACTGAAATTTAAATTTTGTTTAAATCTTACTTTGTGTTTTTATCTATTGTGAATTTTATCTGTTTTATGAATGTTAAATGTTTTATATTTTATATTATGTCTTAATTTGTACACTGCCTAGAGATTTCGATATCAGGCAGTATAGAAATTCAACAAAAGAATGAATGAATGAATGAATCCAGGAGAGCTGCTGCCAGTCCATGCAGGCAAAACCGAGCTAGAGGACCCCAGGGTCCAGCCTCAGGCTAGATAGGAGGTTGCCCTGGCCTGGGTGTCCTGGCCTCAGGGCCGCTACTACCCTGTCAGTCTAAGGACATTTGAAGACTCAAGGCATGTGTTTTGGGCACACACCGGCTCAAGAAGGTAGGGCAGAATATCCCCACTTTACAGAGGGGAAACTGAGGCCAAGGGAAAGAACTTTCAGTGTTGCTCAGCTGGCAGCATTCCTAGGAACAGAGGAGACTGCCTTATACCGAGTCAGCACATTGGTCCCTCTAGCTCAGGATTGTCTACCCATGCTGGCAGCAGCTTCTCCAAAGTTGCAGGCAGGAGTCTCTCTCAGCCCCATCTGGAGATGCTGCCAGGGAGGGAGCCTTCTGCATGCTCTTCCTAGAGCAGCCCCATCCCTTAAGGGGAATATTTATTATTCATTCATTCATTCATTTTCTATACCGCCCTTCCAAAAATGGCTCAGGGCAGTTTACACAGAGAAATAATAAATAATAAGATGGCTGCCTGTCCCCAAAGGGCTCACAATCTAAAAAGAAACCTAAGATAGACACCAGCAACAGCCACTGGAGGGATGCTGTGCTGGAGGTGGAGAGGGCCAGTTGCTCTCCCCCTACTCATTAAAGAGAATCTCCTCGTTAAAAGGTGCCTCTTGGCCAAGTTAGCAGGGTTCTTATCTTACAGTCTCAGACATGTAGCCTCCCATTCAAATGCAAACCAGGGCAGACCCTGCTTAGCAAAAGGGACAGTTCATGCTTGCTGCCACAAGACCAGCTCGCCTCCTCTTTGGTCCATGCAGCTCCTAAGCCAGGCATGAGAAACTCGAGAGGATGGAAATGTTCATGTCTGGCTGGAATCCTAAGAGTCAAGATCTATAAGGTGTCTGTTGTTGCAGCTGTCGTCTGAAATTGGCTGCTCCCCGGTGCCCAAAAGGAGGGAGGAGACAAGAGGGAATGGCCCAAGAGAGGTCGCCATGGGCTCTTTGTTGGAAGCTGCCTCCTGGCCTTGCCGCTGGTGTGACGTGACGTAGAGGCCTCCCCGGACATCGGAGGCTGGTTCAGCCGTCCTCACTTGCCTCTCCACCTCCCATGCGCCAGGTGGGCCAGTGCGGGGTGATGGAGAGAGAGTGTGGGCCAGCCAGGTCTTGGGAAGCAGGGGTCCCGATCCCTACTCAGCCGTTACACCCACCAGGTGACCTTGGGCATATGAGCCTCCCTCACAGGATTGTTGGGAAAATAAAAAGGAGGCCAGGACCATGAACAGCAGTCTATAGAAGGGTGGCTCATAGATACAGGTGGCCTGCAGGTTTAAGACAACAACTCCAAGCACGATACGCAGGTAGGTAGGTAGGTAGGTAGGTAGAAGAGGGAGAGATGGTGGCACGTTTGAGGTTGTTAAGCCAGCCTGCGTGCAACAAAACACTGGTTGGTGACTCTCAGCCTGTCGAACTCCAGTCCTCCACCTCAGGGGCTCAGGGGCCACCAGCCTCGCCCCGCTCCCCTGCCAGCTGTGTCTAGAGCAGGCCTGCTCAACTTAGGCCCCCAGCTGTTTTTGGACTACAACTCCCATAATTCTCAGCCACAGCAGCCAATAGCCAGGGATCATGGGAATTGTAGGCCAACATCTGCAGGAGGGCCGAAGTTGAGCAGGCCTGGTCTAGAGGGAGGGGGGCACTTGCCTTCCAGCAGGCCTCCCTTTCCGTGCCATGTGCTCCCCGGCCCTCCTCCGAATTGGCCGCTGTCCTGCCACCTTGGGCCCGTCGGCAGGGGAGGTGCTGCTGCCGTGTGGGAAGGAACAGGCCAGGCCACGCTGCCCAGCTGCCCTTGTGTGGCACAAAGTCACCCCACTGGCCCCCCCTGGTGGCATCCCTGCTCTGAGACCCCAAGAGTGCCCTTGCTCCCCGCCCCCCATGGATTCCTCCTTGGCAACACTCGCACAATGTCGGCACGTTGTACAAAGAGGGAGGGGGCGAGAGGCAGCCCCAGCCTGTCTGAGACATCTCCAGTGCCAGCCTGCCCTCGCAGGCAAGGGTGGGGCTGGCCCTGGTGCCGGGGGCCCTCGCCCTGGCCCTGCTGGCAGCAGCCACCTCTGCCCCCGTGGCCTGCTGTTACCGAGCGCTTGCCAGACGCCAGCGGGCGACCCGCAGAGCTCTGGACAGGCGCACTGATGGGACTGATGTGCTGCCAAGTCCCAAGTCTCAGAACATGAGGCAATTTAAAAACTGTCATTTTCTGCAGGGATTATGGCTTTGTTATCAAGGGAGACAGCGCCGCGTGGGCACCGTGCCCTTGAGGGAGACGGGTCACCGCAGCGGGGAGGGAGCAGAGCCAAGCCCGGCAGCACATCCTGGCCAGCTGGATTCTCCCAGACCTGTGTTATTATTAAGCACACCCTGGAGGTGCCTTGCCCCTTCCTGTGATTCGGACATGTGTGGTTCTTCCTCGCTTAGGGAATGGGGGCTGTGTGCCTAGGTGATGGGACTCTGTGAATTCTGATGGGAGTGAGCCTACCGTTAAAGCAAGACAATTAAAACGTAGCACACCCACCGACCATGTGGATGTTTTCAGGCAGGAGGCTGAAAGTCGCTCTGGCATCAGTCAGGTTTGTAAAGCAGATCTAAAACCTACCAGGCCAAAGAGCTCACGTGCATTTCAAATGCCGGCTTTCCACTTTCTGTCCCACATGAACAGTCAGTCCTAGGATACACAGACACCTGCAAAAGAAGTTCAAAGGTGACTGAAAAACCTCAGTTGTCCAAATACCTGACAAGTTACAATTAAAACACAACTAGTATTCTTTCTTGACTTGGGGAGGAGACCCACAGCCCAGCTGTGGAACAGCCCCAGCTTTGCCAGCAGAAGATACCAGGTTCAGACACTGGCAGCATCTCCAGGCGGGCCTGGGAAAGACCCTGCCAGTCAGAGGCTGACATCCAAACTAAGTTACTCAATAGCACTACTTATGAGTTACTCTAAACAACTATTTAATTTCAAAGGGAGTTCCGCTGAGTAAGTTAGTCAGGATGTCAGCCAGTGTGGATAAAGCTGAACTAGATGGACCTAAGGGACTAACTCAGGAGAAGAAGCTTCCTGTTGTGACAGGAAGTGGTTACTACTCTGCTAACAATTTTGTCTCCAAACAGTGGACGTCCTTTGAAGGGAAAGTGGATGGCCTTACATTATCCTGATGAAGGAAAACAGAAGGAGAACCAGCATGGCTTCTGCACGGACAAGTCCTGCCTCACTCACCTTTTCAAGTTCTTTGAGAGTGTCAACAGGTATGTGGATAAAGGTGATCCGGTTGACATCGTATACTTGGACTTCCAAAAAGCTTTCAACAAAGTTCCCCACCAAAGGTTCTTGCATAAACTTAGCAGTCATGGAATAAGGGGACACGTTTGTGTGTGAATTGGTAACTGGCTGAAGGACAAGAAACAGAGGGTAGGAATAAATGGAGAGTTTTCACAATGGAGGAAGTAAGAAGTGGGGTCCCCCAGGGATCTGTACTGGGACCAGTGCTCTTTAACTTGTTCATAAATGATCAAGAAATTGGTGTAAGCAGCAAAGTGGCCAAATCTGCAGGTGACACTAAACTATTTAGGGTAGTGAAAGCCAAAACGGATGGGGAGGAGCTCCAAAGGGATCTCTCCAAACTGGGGGGGGGTGGATGACAAAGTGGCAAATGTGGTTAAATGTTAGCAAGTGTAAAGTGATGCATATTGGGGCAGGGGCAACTCCGCCCACCCAACTTCACATATACACGAATGGGGTCTGAACTGTTAGTGAATGACCAGGAGAGGGATCTTGGGGTCATGGTGGACAGCTCATTGAAAGTGTTCACTCAGTGCATGGCAGCTGTGAAAAAGGCCAGTTCCATGCTAGGGATAATTAGGAAGGGGGCTGAAAATAAAACTGCTAATATTATAATGTCCTTATACAAATCTACAGTGCGCTCACATTTGGAGTACTGCATGCAGTTCTGATCACTGTATCTTAAGAAGGACATTGTAGAACTGGAGAAGGTGCAGAAGAGGGCACCAAGATGAGCAGAGGCCCGGAGCACCTTCCTTATGAGGCTAGGCTACAGCATCTGGGGCTCTTTACCTTGGAAAAGAGGAGACTAAGGGGAGACATGATCAAGGTCTATCAAACTGTGCATGGTGTGGAGAGAGTGAACAGAGAGAAACGTTTTCCCCTCTCTCACAACACGAGAACCAGGAGCCATCCCATGAAACTGATGGCCAGGAAATTTAGAACAGACAAGAGGAAGTATTTTTCCACACCACGTATTATTAATCTATGGAATTCTCTGCCACGGGATGTGGTTCTGGCCACTAGCTTGGATGGCTTTAAAAGGGGCTTAGACAAATTCATGGAGGACAGCAGGAGAAATGGCATGGCCACACCTCTTGCTTATGGGCTTCTCAGAAGCATCTGGTGGGCTACTGTCTCGTACTAGATGCTGGACTGGATGGGCCTTGGGCCTAATCCAGCAGGGCTGTTCTTATGTTCTTATTTAGAATATGCAAAGCTTGTTTACTTAAAGCTAGGTCTTTCCTGCAGTTATTAGCTAAATAAAGGTTTTAAGCTCTTGTCCTCCCAGAAAATGGGGTAGTACTCACCTTCTCCTCGTGCTGGGTGTCTCCTTTGTGATAAAGGGGGGGGCACTTTTGTGCCTCACACACTTCCATGCTAAACTCCACACCAAACTCTGATAGCAAACTCCTCTTTGCAAAGCTCCTCTGGTCTGGGACTTGTCTTGTCAAGAGCTGCTTTCAAAATGAGCCACTGTCCCCCTCCCACAAGCTGTGTGACTCACCTGCAATGAATCCCCACTCACTGTCTCTCCAGGCACAACTGGAAAACTGCCCTGGCAAGAAACAAACCTCTAGCCAGCCAGAACTCAACCCTAGAAAAGACTAGCCCTAGCACACTTAGTTTGTCCTTTCCCTCTTGTTTTCTTGGTTTATTTATTGATTGGTATATTTGCTTGCTTGCTGTCTTCTTTAGAAAAGAAAGCAAACATGTTTGCTGCCTCCTCTGCTCTGAGCCTTGTCTTGTCAAGAGCTGCTTTCGAAATAAGAGCGCCTCCTTTGTCGCCTGTTCAGATCATCTGAGGAGGTCCGGTTATGGTTGCCACCAGCTTGTCTGGGGGCAACTCAGGACTAGGCCTTCTCTGTGGCTGCCCCGGGACTTTGGAATGCACGCCCTGTCAAAATAAGGGAGACCCTTAAGACACACCTGTTTTCTCAGGCTTTTAATTAAAACTAATTGTTTTTATCTTGTGAAATTATTTTAATTGTTTTATTCTGTGAATTGTTTTGTTTTTATTCTGTGAAAGTGTTTTAATTGTTTTTATTTTATTTTTGTATTATAATTTGTATTTTGTACACCACCTAGAGATATACATATCGGGTGGTATATAAATATGATAAATATAAATAAATAAATAAATAAATAAATACACATTAATCCCTTACTAATCCTTTTTGTGAGCAGGACTGTGTCTACTTAATTGTCTTTGCCATATGTTTACACCTACTAGGGCTTAAATATTAAGTAACTGCCATCAGTAATATACACCAAATGTTTTCCATGCTAGGAGAAGAGCTGGTCCTTCCTTGTCTGGCCTGCTTCATTTTCCTGAAGAGCCGTCTTCCTCCTAGAGTCAGGCAGGTAATTAATTGAAGAACTATAGAAGACATCCCAGAGCTGTTGAGATAAATGTGTCCCAGTCCTGAGTGCCAGAAAGCTTCCTGGTGTCCTAAAACAGGAATCTGGCTGCTTGTGAAAAGAGGGCACGGGGAGAGGTGCTGATCGCCAGCACTGGCAGGAAAAAACAGAGCAGGGAGGGAACTCTGGCCCAGTTTGGGCAAAGTATTGCTTGTTCATGTGCATGAGCCAGCCAGTGTGATTCTCAGGGTCATGGGCTTCTTATCTTCTCTTTGTTACAAAGGGCAAAAGGCAGTTTTCGAATCCCCTTCCTTCGTGCATGAATAGGTTTCCAGTTTAATCCCAACTTGTGGGAGCTGGTTTGTTCAGTTAACTAGGATACCAAACCAGAATCCGGCTGCAGTTCAGCAGCTGCTTTGAACAAACCACATTTTCCCTGAGTTTGGACAAAACAGAAAGATGTGGTTTGTTGCAACCGTGAAAGGAAGCAGTAAATTCCCTCCCCTTGTGTGTGAAAGGGAAGGAGGAGTTCATGAGCCTGAAGATCATAGAATGTGAGAGCTGGAAGGGTCCTTGGAGGTCCGAACCTCTGCTCAGTGCAAGAATTCACAGCAGCTTCCCTCTCAGGTGGCTGCCCAGCCTCTCTTTTTTAAAAAGGTCACGCCACCCATCTTGTGCTCATAACATCAAACCATTATGTCATTATAGGCAGGCTCGGACTGGCCCGCAGGGCAACAGGGCATATTCCCAGTGCGCCCTGTCTGTGGGGCGCCCCTGTGCCCCACCACACTCGGCAGCAGTGTATACGCCCACCCTTAATTACTCATTCTGCACCCTCCCCACATATATTCCACCACCCTCTCAGTGCCCCCAGTCTGGCCCTGTTTGTAGGTCTGATCCGGCCCTTGAAGTGGTGCAGTGCTGGCCAAAATCAGCTCTCGGGCTATGGGAACAGCACCAGAGTGCAGAGTGGCTGTGTGGATTTAGCCATGATGAGAAGGATGAATGGAGTCTTGCCTCCAGCAAAGAGCTGCCTTTAAAGTGTTTTTGCATGCTAAGAGGACTCTTCCCAAAGCACCGTGTTTAATGCATTGGTATTTGCTCTGCCTTTTTCAAATGTCCCTGTCGGCGGCATTTTGCTGTTAGAGTCTCCGCTTTGTTAACAGGTCTGCAAACATGACATATAATAGTAATGGGGGTGGCGGGATGATAATCTCTGGTGCAAACGACTTTGGAGACTTTCTCTGGCCTTACATCAAGACCTCATTTCAGCTGAGTGTGTTTTTATAATGATTACACCTTCTTTTGGACACTCTAGCTCATAAATATTAAAGGCCTCTCCAAATGAGCGACTGCAAGAGAGTGATTTGATCTGGAATCTTAAAAGCCTCCAGCTCATCAACTTGGTACCTATTACTTTTTCGGACCCTCACAGCACGCTGTGGTTCTCTGCTTGAGCTTCTAACCAACATAGGTACTTCTTTCTTTGAAAGATGTTCATAGTGCTATTCATAACATCCCACAGGAGCTCACCATTAAAAAAAAACAAAACACCAGCTGCTGAATCAAAAGAGACAAGAAGGGCAAAGCAGCACCCAAAGTCAAAGGCTCGCTGAAACAGGGCCATGGTCTTCAGCAGGACAGTAGCAGGAAGGCTGAATGGAAGAGAGGGCCAGAGCACTGGGGCTGCCGTGGAGAAGACCCTGCTCTTTTGCAGAGGCTCGTATAGCCTCCACCCAAGACGGGACCTGGAGCTTTTTCACACAGGGCTTTTAGTTCGCATCTCCTCTGGAATGGAGGGTGTGCATTCGCATATCGAGCAGAAGATCTACCCTGACGTCCCAGAGAGCTCTCAGGGAGCACATCACACACGATTCGGGTTTTAACTTTTTTGGTTGTCATTTATTTGGGTTTATTGTAAACCACCCAGAGACATAAGTTATGGGCGGTATAAAAATACGTTAAATCCTCTATAATAAAGTGCCTGGGTGTGCGCCCGTGTCCTCTGGTGTCTGCGCCCGTGTCTCCCTCGGCCGCAGGCACCAGGCAGCCATGTTGGCCGGATGGCTGGCCCGGCCACAGAAGGACCAGAGGCGGCCACGGGGAGGGCAGAGGCGGCGGCGGGTCCAGCCCGGCCGCGGGGAGAGGAGAGGTGGTGGCAGGTCTGGCCCGCGCGCCAAAAAGGACAGGGGTGGCGGTGGCGGGTCTGGCCCGGCCTCAAGGAGAGGTGGCGGCGGGTCTGGACCGGCCACGGGGAGGGGAAAGACGGCAGGGGCGGGAGGCATTCTTGGCGGCGGCGGCGGCACTCTCCCCGGCCACAAGGAGAACAGAGGCGGCGGCAGCAGGCGCCACTCTAGGCAGCGGCGGCATAACTCTCCGCCCGGCCAGAAGGCCAAAGGCGGCGTCGGCAGGCAGCACTCTTGGCGGCGTCGGCGGAACTCTCCGCCCGGCCGGGAGGCCAGAGGAGGCGGCGACGGGTCCAGCCGGCCCACAGGAAGGCCAGAGGCAGCGGCAGTGGATCCGGCCCAGCCGCGAGGAAGGCAATGGCGACGGCAGCACCCTACTAGCGCCCGTTATTTTAACGGGCTTAAAAATACTAGTAATAAATAAAATGCTTTCACCCTCACCAAGGTTTTGCTGCCTGCAAATGGGGCAGCAACATTTGGGAGGGGGGTTTCGGAAGAACATAACACAATTTGCAGTACAGAGAGGAAAATGGGGAGTAGTTTGGTGACACAAACCCAAATCTGGAACCCAAGAACCAATATTGTGCTAAAATAAGTCTAAATGATGTGTTGAAAGGACACAGCAAACATAAATTTAAGCTTTGTTCTGATCCTTGAAGCATCAGACAGCTTATTCACTTATTAATCAAACCAACATCAGTCCAGCTAGGTTTCAATAAGTTTATTAACTTATAACATGTCAGCATATTCACATATCAGAGACACAGCTCTGTGACAGTTGACCATGTATATCTACCTGACGAATGGCCAGGCTGCAGGCAGCAAGCGCGGTGGTGGGGGGGGAGCAAATGGAGCTTTGGGAAGCAGAGGCAGTTGTGCCTCCTTTGGTGCCCCTCACCTCCTTAGGATGAGTGATTCCTGTCACGAGGGAGGGGGACCCTAGGTAACACAATTTGTAGTACAGAGTCACCAACCATGCCAAAAGAACTGGAAAGTGGGCTCCATTAGTTCTACTCAGAACTACGTTCTTCTTGTTGTTGGTTTGAATTAAGGGGAGACTGGTCCACCTTCAGTGCAAAGCCCAGCAATTAATGGGGCTCGATTAATCAGTGACGTGGGGCCAAACGGCACTAGATGCAGATGGTGCTGGAAGGGAGAGTGGAAGGGAAAGCTGGTCTTGTGGCAGCAAGCATGACTGGTCCCCTTAGCTAAGCAGGGTCCGCCCTGGTTGCATATGAATGGGAGACTTGATGTGTGAGCACTACAAGAGATTCCCGCTTAGGGGATGGAGCCGCTCTGGGAAGAGCAGAAGGTTCCAAGTTCCCTCCCTGGCAGCATCTCCAAGATAGGGCTGAGAGAGATTCCTGCCTGCAGCCTTGGAGAAGCCGCTGCCAGTCTGTGAAGACAATACTGAGCTAGATAGACCAATGGTCTGACTCAGTATATAGCAGTTTCCTATGTTCCTATGCCTCCATCTACAGAGTCCGTGGTGGAAATGAGATCTGAGCCAGGATGCAGCCGATCCCAGATGGCCAGCAGCTCACACGCACTCAACTACACCCAGGCCAGGAGGGCACCTGTGCTGTGGAACAAAGGAACATAGGAAGCTGCCATATTCCTAATCAGACAATTAATCCATCTAGCTCAGTATTGTCTACCCAGACTGGCAGCGGCTTCTCCAAGGTTTCAGGCAAGAGTCTCTCTCAGCCCGATCTTGGCGATGCTGCCAGGGAGGGAACTTGGAACCTTCTGCTCTTCCCAGAGCAGCTCCATCTCTTACAGTTCTGCTCACACTTCTAGTCTCCCATTCATAGGCAACCAGGGTGGACCCTGCTTAGCTAAGGGGACAAGTCCTGCTTGCTCCCACCAGACCAGCTCTCTTCTCCTAATGAGACAACACACATCACAGCCAGCTGCTTTAGAGCAGGAGTTCGAGTGCCACCCTCTCCTGCTCCTCCAGAGGCCTGCAGGCGTGCCTCCCCTCTGCTAGCAAAAACAGGGGTGGCGATCTGTGCTCAAGGCAATCTCAAGTGCTCAAGGATTTGGGCTGCAGCTCCTGCCTGGATCAGACAACTCTCTGAAGGATGGCACAAGAGAAGAGAGGGGCTCCAAGGGCCCTCGCCAGGATCCAGGCTTGCCTTCAGGGCAGACTCTGCTCAGCAACAGCTGGGATCAGAGAGGGGCTGCTTCTTCCTCCCTGCCAGCACCGGGAAGAAGCTGGTGCCTGCAAAGCCGCTGCCACACGGAGGAGCCCACGTCCACCTGCTTCCCGCTGTGGCTGTGTGGCAATCCACCACCTCACGGATCAGGCCCAGATGCTCTGCAGGTCCCTGCCAATGCCAGCCTTCCGTGGGAGGGGTGAACCTGGGTGTGGAGAGCAGGTGCCCCCTTCCACTCCACGTGGAGCTCTGTTGCCCTTTGCACGTGGCCAGGTGGCTGCAGGCATGGAGGGAGGAGCCACTGCAAGGCCTGAACTGAAGCATGAAGAACAAAGCTGCGTGTCGGGATTTCGCGGGGCTTCGCCCTGCACCGGTTCGGAATGTGCCTCTTCCTTGTTAGATCTCACAGGTTAGATCTCAAGGGTTGGAACTGAGCCTTACAAGGGTTCCTTTCTACCTTTTTATCTTTGGATATAATACAAAAGCAAAACTGCTTTCAGTTTTCCTAAACGCCAAGCCAAGCCTCACCGTCAGTGCATTTGCCCCACACGGGGCGGGGTTGCTCCAGGTGGGTGAGCGCAATGAGTTGCCACAGCCTGAGAGCGCACTGGGGACTTTGGCTGTCTTGCATCAGATTCCCAGAGAAAGCCCCCGCACCCCAACGGGCTTCTCCTTCGACTCTCATGTCATGTCGTTTTCTCTTCCTGTCTCTCCATTCAAATAGTGAAAGCTCTCAGTTGTATCTCTCTACCCTCTGGAGGATGTGGGTATTGCATCCCAAAGCCATAGAGAATCTCCCCACCCTCAAGGGACATTCACCTTCCTCTGTTAAACCCCTGACCACTTTGCGGGGGAACCATTTGGAGAGACCCATTCCTGAGAAGCAAGAAGGCCAGACTCAATGGGCCTTGCTATTCTGCCTTCTCCTCTCCCCGCCCGCCCCGCCCTGGAGATGTAGATTGTGAGCTCCATCGGGCAGGGACCAGTCTCTTTTGACGATTCAAGACTGCAGAGACCCCTGAACATTCATGTTGCTGTGTCAATGCATAACGGAGTACAACCAGGCCCTTTGATACCCAGCTACAAGAGGCAGGCTGGCTTAGGCATGCCTCCTTGCTTCCCTTCCCCATCGCTGGCCCCTTACAGTCATTAGCAGGCCTCAGTTACCAGGGCTCAGCCCCAGATTTGCTCTGCACATGCTCAGAGACACTCCGCCTAGTCCTGTACATCTTCAGGACCGGAGCTTGGCACTGGAGCTTGCTTGGCCCTCACTAGTGAGCGGGCACCCTTGGCTCGGGGTGGAGGGGAGGGGAGCGCTGGTACTTCTCGGCTTCTCTGGCTCTTGGGGGTGGGCAAGGCTATGGGGGCTGCCATGCAGAGCGCCTTCTGCACTCCTGCATTGGCAACCACATCACGGCACCCTCCCCTATGGACACTTGGCAGGACGGAGATCGAAGAGTGCAGCTTGCAGACTGCCCTGATCTCCAGCACCTCCTGGTGCTTCAGGTTTTTAAAAGGAAATTAAGTGTTGACTAATGATGACTTTGATGTGCAGAGTTAAGTATAAGCAAATAAATGCTGTGCTCACAGACCCAAACTGCGTTTTCTTTAGGAGTTGGACTTTGAAGGTTTGTTTTCCAGGACTCAGATCATAAGTTACAGTCTAAACTTTCCAATTTGGTATGCCGCATAAGTTTGGCTTTTTATCCTCCCCAAACTGTCCAGAGATCTAATCATCTGGACCAAATGTCCACAGCAAGAGATGCTTGCTGGCGCTTCCAAGACATGGAGGGAAACCGCCTCCCCGTTTTACTGCAAATTACCTTGCCGGATGATGTGAAAAAGGCAAATGCCTCATAAAAAGAGAAGCTTCCCCTTCAGCCGAATTCTCCCTTATTCATGGGCTGAAGGAGAACAGAGGCTGGGTCTGCAGCAGGCAGGAGCTGAAAGGTGACTGCCTCACCTGCTGAGAAAGGGAGGAGGCTATAGGGAGGAGGGGTGTGCAAATAGGTTCAAATCTGAACCGATTTGATATGGAGCCAGTTCGGTTCAAAGGTTCGGGGTTCAGCCAAACCACCCCCAGTTCGGCTCAACCCCAGACCGAACACACTCCCCAGTTCAAGGATTCATCGAGCCATTGTTTTAAAAAATTCTTTTTTTAACTTACCCGATCCAGGGGGCTTCTCTGAGGTGGTGGGCGGTCCGTGGAGGTTCCCCTTCCCCCGCCGGCCTTCCTCTATGCCAAAATCACCCAGTTTGGGTGATCTTTGGCCCTTTATGGGCCTATTCCCTGGTGTAGTGGCCATTTTGGAGGCCACCACACATGCACAGTGAGGACCCTGCATGGCTGGGTCATGACCCAGGCCATGCAGGGTCCCACAGCACATGCATGGCAGCCTCCAAAATGGCCATGCACTGGGGAATAGGCTCAGAAAGGGCCAAAGACTGCCCAGCTGGGAGGAGGGGGGACCTCCACCGACACCCACCCCCCAGCCACATTGGAGAAGCCTTCTGGAGGGGGTAAGTTAAAAGAAAAGGGGGAAAAAGATGAATACCCCAAACCAAACCAATCCGGGGGGGGTGTTTCGATGGCAGGGGGCAAAACCAAACTGGCTCGGTCTGGTTCAGTTTTGAGCACGCCCCTAATAGGGAGAGGGCAGGGAAGCTCCTCCTAGGCGAACGCCAGCAGGACCTCTCCGTCCTCCGTAAGGGCGGCTTGCTTCCCACAAACAAGCAGGGCTCCCTCCCTCCCTCCCTGCACTTGGCCACTTCACAGGTGAAACTCCTGTGTCAGCTCCCCCATTTAAACAGGGGCAACTGCAGTCATTGGCAGGATCACAAATGCCTCTTTCCCACAGAAATGGGTGCAGCTGTTCCAGTTCAGATTTCTACAAGGAGTCTTCTCACTGTGGACTTTCTTTCTTTCTTTCTTTCTTTCTTTCTTTCTTTCTTTCTTTCTTTCTTTCTTTCTTTCTTTCTTTCTTTCTTTCTTTCTTGTAAGGCCTCCAAGGCAACTTCTATTGTCAAGAATAACAGTACAAAACACTCATAAATCCAAATATTAAACACTTTGAGAGACGCAGCAAAATATGGCGGTGAGGAGAACGCTTCTAGTAGGCTATGGGCATAATTCATCAGCCAGCCAGGCCAAAGTCCTGCTGAGGCAGCAGCATCTGTCAACAGCACCTAAATGCCATGACGGCCACTGAGAATGTCTTGTCACATGTTCGGGTCCTGCCAGCTATACCTCTGAGGGTGGTGGTGGTGGTGAAGGGGCCGCACCAGCGTTCTGCAGGGATGGAAGCTTCACGTACAAGGAGAACGTCCCTCACATATCTTGGCCTTGTTCACGCAACAGAACCAGGGGAGAAACTGGACTGTGCCCACTCCTGACCTCCTTGTGTTTATTATTATTATTATTATTATTTATTTACTTACACAGACAGGTATTATTGACTGGTTTGTTTTATCCAGACATTGAGTCCTTCCCAAGGACCTGGGAAGGCTGGAGTACTGAGAACAGCCTATATTCTGTGATGATATCTATAACAGCAACAACATGGATAATAAAATTCAGCCATCCCAGGTCCTTGGGGAGGACTCGATGTCTGGATAAAACAAACCAGTCAATGACACCTGTCTGACTGTGTAAATAAATAAATACAATAATAATAATAATAACAACAACAACAAGAAGAAGAAGAAATAACAGCAACATCTGCAAAAAATACAAACTACCTGTAGCCAAGAATTGGTGGGAACATAAAATTGAAAAAGTTGAAGAAAATGAAGATGTAAAAATATTATGGGACTCGCGACTACAAACAGACAAACATCTGCCACACAATACGCCAGATATCACTGTAGTCGAGAAGAAAGAAAAACAAGTCAAAATAATCGACATAGCAATACCAGGGCATAGCAGAATAGAAGAATAAGAAATAGAAAAAATCATAATATACAAAGATCTACAAATTGAAATTGAAAGGCTGTGGCGGAAAAAGACCGCAGACGATAGACGATATCTATAACCATTGACAATAAAATTCTGGCATCCCAGGTCCTTGGGAAGGACTTGATGTCTGGATAAAACAAACCAGTCAATAACACCTGTCTGACTGTGTAAACAAGAAATAATAATAATAATAATAATAATAATAATAATAATAATAATAATAATAAATAATAGTCCGAACACCAGAGGCACAAAAGACCAGCTGCTGATTGACAAAATGATTTTAAAAAATTGCAAGAGAAGAAAAACAAATCTAAGTGTTGCATGGATTGACGTCCATTAGGATGAGCCCACCTTGCTCCCATGATGCAGCAGGGCTCTTCCTCATTGCATAATAAGGCAATGATGATGTGGCGGCAGCGGCGGGGGGGACGCCTGAGCCCTAACGGTGAGGCCATGCAGGACTCTGGGCACCACACACACAACAACTCTGCTGGCAACTGGCCACAGAAATGTTTATCTCTGAGCAGTTGCCTGCGTTCTTTGGAGGATAGTGCCCAGATTCATTAGGACAGACAGAGCCTCATTAGGAAGCAGATCAGCCCCCAGAGAAAGGTGCAAAGCAAACCCCTCCTTGCAGATGTTCCAGTGGTTGCCAGGCTGCAAAGGGGTAGCCAATAGTCCTGAATCCCTGTTTGTTTCCCTCCACCAAAAATGCCTTGTGAAAACCTGCCTCGCTTCTAGGAAAGGCCCAGAAGGAAAGGTCCATGGGGTCCATCCGGAAAGGGGCCGAGAAGCCAAGCCAATTAATGTCAGTTATTGGGAGGGGGGGCACACTGGGGGAGGGCTCTTGCCTTCAAGCCCTGCCGGAAGGCTTTGGGGGCTCTCTGCCTGGCCACCGGTGGAGCGCTGGCTTTGTGGCAGCAAGCATGAATTGTCCCCTTTGCTCAGCAGGGTCTGCCCTGGCTTGCATTTGAGTGGGAGACTACAAGTGAACAAGGGGAGAATAGGCCCGTGTTCACGGAGTAAACACAAATAAGTATAACATAAATTCACAATGAATAACAAAGTTTTTAAAAAACAAACTGCCTGCTTTTCTGGCTGCTGCACCCCTTAAATCTTTGCTTAGCCCACTCCTGAACACAACAGCCTTTTTTGCACAGGTCTCCAGTGGAGTCTCCTTCCAAAGGGAAATGCTTCAGCCCTAATTTGGCCTGCCATGGGAGCAAAGGGCACCATTGGCCAACCCTTCTCCCCATCATGCAATGCATTGCAAGGGGAGGAGGGCTGGTCTGGTGGTAGCAAGTAGGAACTGTCCCCTTTGCTATGCAGGGTCCACCCTGGTCTACATTTGAATGGGAGATGACATGTGTGAGAACTGTGTGAGATCTTCCCCTCAGGGGATGGGGCCACAGTTCAGTGGAAGAGCACCTGCAGGCTTCCTGGCAGAAGGTTCCAGGTTCCCTCCCGGGCAGCATCTCCAAGACAGATCTGAGAGAGACTCCTGCCTGTAACCTTGGCGAAGCCGCTGCCAGTCTGTGTTGACAATACTGAGCTAGATGGACCAAGGGTCTGACTCAGCATATGGCAGCTTCCCTATGTTCCTCATGGCTGGTCCTAATGAGCCAGGAGGGTTCCAAAGGAGGCAGCTTGGGGGGCTTCTCTCTGTCCCGCCTTGCTTGAGAGCTGCAGCACTGCCTGGAGGCTGGTCATTCATCAGGTAAAGCTGCATGGTTAATAACCTAATGAATGGACAGTCTGCAGGCAGCCCAGCTCTTGGGCGGGTGCAAGCAGGAAGAGCCCCAGACTGCCTCCTTGGACACCCCACGGGCTCATGAGGGCCAGCTGCTGCTACTGATGCCCTGTGTGCGCAGAGACCCCTCAGGCCCAGGAGGCTTCCAGCCAGCCATTCTGCAGGGCCACATTGATGAGCCAAGGATCCGCTGCAATGAAGGGCTCCAGGACACTGCAAGGGATGGCTTGTAACTGACACGGGGAGCTGGGATGCATTTCATTAGCCGGCTGATGCCTTGTGACAAATGCATCCCTTCAGCTGATAAGGAGCTGTCACCCGATCCATCTCCTGCTTACTAAACTGGCTCTGGGTCTGGGAAGGAAATCATAATCAGTGTTTCAAGATGACACCAGAGGTGGAAAGTGGGGGTGGGGGAGGGAGCAGGAGAGGCTCCCTGGGCAGATCCCCAATCCCTGCATTAATTCTGGGTAGCACTCTGTGTTTGTCTTGGCTTGTCTCGCAGGTAATCCTTGGATTAGAGAATAGCGACACAGCGTCTGGTGCATAGCAAGAAGTGCAGAAAGATGGACGTGGCTCAGTTTTCTTCAGAGAGATGGGGAGGCTGCCAAACTGTGCCGGGATCGAGAATGGATGTGCAACGACATTCCGAGCTGCCCCCCACCCCATCCCACCCTGAGGCCAGTCCTGCATTGCCAATGAGTGCTCTGCACACTTCAAATGACAGGGAGGTTGGTCGGCCACCTCTTAAGTGGCTTCAAAAGGGGCTGAGACCAATTCATGGAGGACAGGTCTCTGAGTGGCTACGAGTCTGGTGACTGTAGGCCACCTCCAGCCTCAGAGGCAGGACGCCTTTCAATCCCAGCTGCAGGGGAGCAACAGCAGGAGAGAGGGCCTGCCCTCAGCAATTGCCTGTGGGCTTGGAGAGGAGAGCTGGTCTTGTGCTGGCAAGCATAACTTGTCCCCTAAGCTAAGCAGGGTCCACCCTGGTTGCATATGAAAGGGAGACTAGAAGTGCGAGCAGCACTGGAAGAGATTCCCCTCAGGGGGTGGAGCCGATCTGGGAAGAGCAACTAGGCTCCAAGTTCCTTCCCTGGCAGCATCTCCAATGAGATAGGGCTGGGAGAGAGTCTCCTGCCTGAAACCTTGGAGAAGCCGCTGCCAGTCTGTGAAGACAATACTGAGCTAGATAGACCAAGGGTCTGACTCAGTATATGGCAGCTTCCTGTGTTCCTATGTTCCACCGTGACTCCACCCACCACACATGATACATTCAAATAGACAAGCATGTCCTATACAAAGAACAGAGACAATGTCCAGGGCAAAATCCCAACACTTCTTAGTGGATGGCTTGCTCTGGGAAGAGCACCTGCACGCTTGCATGCAGAAAGTTCCAAGTTCCCTCCCTTGCAGCATCTCCAAGACAGGGCAGAGAGAGAACCTTGGAGAAGCCGCTGCCAGTCTGGGTTGAAGACAATCCTGAGCTAGAGGGACCAGTGGTCTGACTGGGTTGGAGGAGCTGCCTATGTTCTTATGTCGTCTTTCCAGTGCTGAAATTTAGACTGTAAGCTCCTTGGTGGCAGGGACCTGTCCTTTTTGCATACATTCTCTGCAAAGTGCCAGGTACGTGGATGGCCTCTAGAAACAACAATCAAAAGGCTTCTCCTGATTTCACTGTGTGGGGTGAATGACTGTCTCCCCTCTTCTTTCTGACATTCTATTAAGTAGTAAGGTTTGTCAACAGATCTTCCTTCATCCCTTCCTTAATCTTTCTCTGGCCTTCACCAGAGTTCCTTCAGAGCCCGCCCACCACAACACGACATTTTGCTTGTATCATTTGTCCTCCAGGGTTTTTGTCATTCACACAATCGGAAACTGTGTTCTACCTGAGTTTGGCAGCTGTGTGTGCTCCCAGTTTTTGGTTGTGTGGAAGCAAGGTAAGAGGAAAACCTGGGTAGAAGTGATTGTGTGGAAGCAAGGTAGGCAGGTTTTTCTCCTTCCTTCCTTCCACACAATCCCTTCTCCCTCCTCCTACCTAGTTGATTTCACCCACACAACTGAAAATTTGGAGCACACACAGCTCCCAAACCCGGTTAGAACACAGTTTTTGATTGTGTGAATGACCTCAGAGAGTCATTGCCCAGCAGAGAACACAGCAACGTATCTGTTTGGCCTGGCTTTCCAGGGTTTTAAAATCAGTTTTAATATTTTAACCCGGTTTCAGGGTTTTTAATTACTGCGACTGTTTAATTGTTGTTTTAAAATATTTTTAAATGGTTAGTTGTAGTTGTATTGTTTTTTAATTTTTGTTTTAGCTCTTTACTGTTTTAATGGTTTAAAATCAAATACATACATACATACAAAGTTATGGGATTCAATCTCACAAGGCATGGTGATGACTGTTGTTCACTGCCTCTGTAAGAGGCAAAGGCCTCAGAATGAGATGGGTCATGCGAAGGAAGTGCAGGAAACTGTTTCAGTTTTGCAGCCAGCGGTGGTCTGTGTGAGTGATTCTGTACAATCACCTCAAGGACCTAAACAGCCATAGGCCCCAAAGAGAATTGTAACCAGAAAGAGTTCTAAAATAATTATCCTTGTTTTACCAACCTAAACTTTTCTGCCTTTGGCCTTTCCGGTGAGTTGTAAGCAAAGAAAGAAAGAAAGAAAGAAAGAAAGAAAGAAAGAAAGAAAAAGAAAGAAAGAAAGAAAGAAAGAAAGAAAGAAAGAAAGATCCCTGTCCCCCAAAGGACTCAATGAAGCTCTTCTCCTGATCCGTGAGAAGTTTCTTCCAGGTCTGCGGGGAGATGCTCATAGCAGCAGGGTGGCTGGATCGGCCGCCCACACGTCTGCTGGCTCCATCACGGAGCTGGCGGGGCTGTGGGGCTGGATGGCCCCCCGGAAGTTACAGGATGCCCTGTGTGAGTGCACGGAGCATCCTGGAGAGACCCTCGAGCCTGGGAGGCTGCTTGCAGCCTCCCAGCCAGAGGTCTACTCGTGTGTTGCCGTGCGTCGCAGCGACACACAAGCAATGAAATGTTGCTCCTTTAACCTCATTTAAGGGAAGGGTGCTATAGGCGGGCTAGCCGCCTGGGGAGCACCAGGCTCACCTGTGAGACTGGTGGGTCCCACGATCCACGGAAAGTGGGAGCTTAGCCCTCTTTCTGTGGATTGTGGGACTAGCCTCACAAGCTAAAAAGAAACATAAGGCAGATACCAGCCACAGCCACTGGAGGGGTGCTGTGCTGGGGGTGGAGAGGGCCAGTTGCTCTCCCCCTGCTCAATCAAGAGAATCGCCACATCGAAAGGGTGCCGCTTTGCCCAGTGAGCAGGGGCACAGGCCGTATACCTCTGGGGCACATGCCATGGTGGAGGCAAGAGCAGGAGAGGGCTTCCCGGTGGCCTGTCGCTTGCTTTTCCAGAGGCATCTGTCGACCACGGTGGGAAGCCGGACTCTCTGGACAGCATGGACATTGACAGAGTGGGCACAGCTATCAGCCCCGGGCCGCCCACAGAAGGTCCTGCGAAACGCGAGGCCTGAAGGATCTCCAGCAGTGGGCTGCGCTGGAGGGAGAGGCTGGCTTGCCCTCTGCGGCATTTCAGCCCCGCCAGCCTGCCCAGCAGGTAGTACTGCAGGTCCCAGCCCCACAGGGATCAGGCAGAAGCGGGAGCCAATCGCAGCCCACCTGACCTTGCCAAACCCACCGACTCTGGCCTGGTTTTTCAGCCGGGGGGGGGGGAGTTGTCTGTCTGACGCAGGCGGAGCCACTCCCAGCTCGCCCATCCTCTCTCCTCCAGCTCCAACAAGGAGGACTGCGCCAGAGAATGTCAAGTGATGCATGCCAGGACGCCAGAGCAGCAGAAGGCAAGTGCTCCAGAAAGAAAAGGTGTTAGGAGAAGAGCGGAGATGCCACTCTTGTTGGCACAGGGCTGTGAAATGGGCCTCTCTCCTGCCTGGTGTTGTCATGTGCAGCGAAGAAGATGGGAAATCTATCACCAGCTCATCAAGAGACCCTGCTCAGAAGTAACGTTTAATTGAATGGCTGCTGCGGAGAAGTTCTCTAGAGCATCCCAGATCAAGCCGCTGTAGGCTGTGCCAAGTGCAGGAAAGAATAGTTAAAAAGCCATAATTAACACCTCCTCCTAAACCCCTTAAAATGCAATTAAAGGAAGCACTCGTAACAAGGGGCTTCTCCTCTCGCTATGCAGTCAGTCTAGGCAAGAGACTAGAGTTCATTATCTCTAATGTCAGTTAGATAACATAAAATGGCACTACCTTCCCATTACTTCCTCAATGTATTCTGAGAAAAGTGTGTGTGTGTGTGGGGGGGGAATTTAGAAGATGTATATGTCCCCTTTCACTCATTTGCTCCACCAGATAAAGTGCAAAGCTGCTTCTCAGCCCAAAGACCTCTGATGCAGTGAGGGGGTGAGGATGTGGCTGACCGCACACCATGCTGCAGCTTGTGGGGGGTGGGGGAGAGAGAGAGAGAGCATAGCTAGGACTCTCTGCACAGCCCCTGCAATGGGGTCACAATGTATCTGCAAAGTGTGCTTCCACACTTCCTGTGTTGTGACACTGCAGTCCCTGTGCTGACGGTGCCGTTCACATTTCTGATGTCTTGTTTTGAATTTAATTGCTGCAATATAGTGCTATGACATCGTGTGTCTGGTGTAAAAAGGTTGCTGTTTCTTCAGGTGGTTCATTTTCACGAGACTGCTCCCCCTGCTGAGCGCTTTGCTATTTATATTTTGAATGTGATTTGCCAGAACAGAAGCATTTTGCCACTGTTGAGCAGCTAATCTGGAAAGCACCCTGGAGAAGAAGGACCTGGCCCCTAACTTCAAGGCTAGAAAGCTGCAGTGTCCTCTTGTTGGCAGAGTGCTCCCAAACTACAGCTGGCTGACAACAAGGCAGGGAGGCTCTACTTGAGTGTAGCAGCCACAGCAGGGGCCAGAGAGGTGCCACTTACTCGGCCTCTACAAAGAGTGAGGGTCACAGCAGTCTTCAGGCTGCTCGGTCACTCTAGCTGATTTCTGTCTGCTTTTGTCTGTGGTTGCCCTCACCTGGGAGCTTTCCAGGCTTGCTGCTCAACAGCAGCAAAATGCCTCCATTCAGGCAAGTCACATTCGAAACATAAGCAGCAGGGGGAGCAGTCTCACAGCAATCTAATCTGGAAAGCACCCAGGAAAGGTGCATAGGTGCTCCTGGCCACAAGTGCCACTCTCTGTTGGGTCTGGAAGTGCCACCTAGCTGCAGATCTGCTCCTTCAGGGAGGAGAGGGTAACCCCATCCCAAACAGGCTCAAAACCCAACTCTAGACCAACAATGAGATCTCAGCCCGCCCATCACTGCCAACACACACTGGCATGTGCAGAGAGTCCTAGCACACTTCTGAGATACATCCTGACCCCATTGCAGTGTCTAATCTGGAAAGCACCCAGGTGAGAGAGAGTGGGAGAAGAATTTCCATTCTGAGAGCGTCCTGTCTCTCTGGCATGGCAAATACCAGGATGGATGACTCAGCGGCTGAGTGGCTGCTTCTCATCGCATGATAGGAACATCTGAAGCTGCCAGGTATCACATCAGACACTTAGCTTGGACAACACAGCCGGGGTGTAGCAAGGTTGGATTGGGGCTGTGGGACACACACACACACACACACACACACACACACACACACACACACACACACCCTCCTTCTTCTGTGGGAGAGGGAGGTGAAGAGCAAGCTGCCACTTGCTGATGTTTGGGATGGAGGATTGAGCCCCATTGCCACATCTCTGTACTTCTCTGCCACATCACTGCACTTCTGGGTTGCCTGGGGGAGTTGGGGATAGGGGGTACTGCTTTGCAGTGGTCCCGCTCCTATCTCCTATCTCTCCGATAGTTTCCAGATCGTGAAGCTTGGTGACAGTTGCTTCTCAAAACAGGAGCTGTTATATGGAGTCCCTCAGGGCTCCATTCTGTCACCAATGCTTTTTAATGTCTACATGAAACTGCTGGGTGAGGTCATCAGGGGATTTGGTGCTGGGTCTTATCAGTATGCTGATGACACCCAAATCTACTTCTCCTTTTCATCTTCATTATCAGGAAATGGCGTTCATTCCGTAAATGCCTGCCTACAGGCAGTAATGGGCTGGATGATGGAGAACAAATTGAAACTGAATCCAAGCACAACGGAGGTGCTCATTGTAGGGGTTCAGAATCTGAGGGATGACTTTATATAGTTGTAAATGGTTTTAATGTTTTCCAGGGTTTTTAAACTGTTGTGACTGTTTTAACTGTTATTGTTTTATGGTGTTACAACCTCTGTTTTTAACTGCTAATTGATTTTAATTGTTTTGTTTTTATGTAAACTGCCCACCCTGAGCGTGGTATAGAAATTGAATGAATGAATGAATGAACAAACAAACATTAGGAACAGTTCTTAACTTTCTGTATTTTGCACAGCACATCCTGGCAGCAGGGAACATAGAGTCAACCAAGTTAGTACATTAGTTTGGTAATTTTTTCATGTAATAAAAAATAGGAGGTTCTAAATCAGGCCTGCTCAAATTAGGCCCTCCAACTGTTTTTGAACTACAACTCTCATAATCCCCAGCCATACTTGCCCTCAACTATGGGAAAAGCTGCCAACCCCTTGTTTGCATTTCCATCATTTCTGCTCCCAAGATCTCCTGAAAGCTCCTTTTCTATCCCAGGTTCTGTCCAGCTTTCTCTCTTCGTTCCAGCAGGTGACAGCTGGAAGAGGAAGGATGAGGGAATAGCCAGTGGAGGATTGTTGGGTGATGCCAGAGGGGGGAAGAGGAAACACCAGAGACAGAAAACAAAAGCAAAACAGAGGTACAGAAATGAATCACCTGCTTCTCCACAGGGAATCCAAACAATAATGCAGAAAGAAAGAGAAAGAAGCCTGTGCCCTCCAAGTAGGAAAAGCTTCCGTTCTGAACCAAGCTTTCAACCTCAGTGGGAAATTTGTCCAGGGGAGAAAGAATGCTTGGAGTGTGGAAAGAGCTTCAGCAGGAGTGGAGCACTAATTATACATCATAGAATCCACACTGGGGAGAAACCACGTGGTCTCTCAATGGCTACTAGTCTGGTGGCTATAGGTCAGTCTCAGAGGCAGGACGTCTCTGAATACGAGTTGCAGGGAAGCAACAGCAGGAGAGGGGGCATACCCTTGCCTCTTGCCTGTGGGCTCCCCAGAGGCATCTGGTGGGCCACTGTGGGAAACAGGAGGCTGGATTAGATGGGCCTTTTGGGGCCTGATCCAGCAGGACTCTTCTTACAGTATGTTCTTATCCTAAGATTATTTAGGTAAGGATAAGGGGAAACACCAAAACAGCTGCAGATTAATGTGTGCATATGCTAACAAGGTGTCAATCTTTAAAACAAACAAACAAAACAAACACTAGTGGATGTGCAAAAACAACAAATATTTATATACCGCTTTCCAACAAAAGTTTCCAAAGTGGTTTACATAGATAAATAATAAAGAAAGAAACAAGATGGGTCCCTGTCCCCAAAGGGCTCACAGTCCAAAAATTACGCTGCATAGATTGCTGGGTCTGTCTCAGCATGTCCAGGCTGAGCCTGTGCACAGGAGTCAAAGGGAGAGGGTTGGCCACACTGTCTTGCACAACGGATTGGCCAGAGCATGGATGGAGCGTGGAGCCCGGACAGCGCATGACAGCACCTGGTGTGGGTGGAGCAGTGCCGTGACTGTTTGCAAGTCCAAGTGGGGAAGCCCCCAGGGGGTGGGTCTAGCAGGAGCCTGTCTGCACGCGCCCTCCGGTAGAGGCCCTCCCCCTCGTGCCCTGCTCCTGGAACTCTTTACTGGGCAAGGCCAGGGGGTCAGGTGCCCTGGGACCTTTGGCCTTCGAAGCGGCCTGTGCTTCGATCCTGCACACACACCCCCACCCCCAACCCGCTTCCAATACAAACCTGCCAGTAGGTGGCAGGGGGCAAAAGAGACACTCTTTAGAAAGGGCTGCTAACAATAACCAGGTGATGCTTCAATAGACCCTCAATTGTTATTTTAGGGGGAAGCAATGTTGTTCTTTCAATGAAAAGTGCTTTTGTCCATTAGCTGAGAACATTCCAGTGAGCTTGCTGGGCTACACGGGGCAAGGTCACAAGAGGGCTCTTTGGTTCGACGACATGCAGTAAATCTGCCCTCCGCCAAATGGCCCCTTTGCTTGGCCTGTGCTTCAGTTTCCTCTGGAAATAGTTCTGTCACTATTGATCTTGTTCATCTTTCCCCCCTGTAACAAAGCTGCAGACCGAACAGGCTTCAGAACCCTAACCCTTCCCAGATGGTTTGTTGCGGTGAGCAGCTTCTCGGCGCATCCCTCCTGCTGGGAACGTCACCAGAACCCCAGATGCTCAACTGGGGCTCATTGCCCGGCCAACCTGGATGGCTGGCAGAGACAGAGAGGGGTGTGGAGGAGGCCTCTCCAAGTCATGCTGCTGCCGCCGCCTCTGACTGGCGTCTGGCCATCCATCAGCTGCAGGGGGGCACTGGATTGTGGCATCATGTGGACTTGGGGGGGGGAAGCATTGCTAAGCACTTAAAAAGTCAGGGGGGAGTTGCAGGCCCACAGCCCCCACCCCCCTTGATAATTAAACATTACCATGCGCTCAAGGAATCAAAGGCTCCTTTCCCATTTTTTAGCAATTTCTGGGGTGCTTTCCAGATTAGACCTTGCAGTAGGGTCTACGTTGTGACACTGCAGTCCCTACGCCGACAGCAGGGTGCCATTCACATTTCCGATGCCTTGTTTCGAATTTAATCACTGCGATATCGAGCTAGGTTGTTGTGTATCTGGCGTAAAAAGGTTGCTGTTTGGGGGAGTTGTTAGTTTCCACGAGACGGCTCCCCCTGCTGTTTACGTTTCAAATGCCACTTGCCTGAACGAGGCATTTTGCTGCTGTTGAGTAGCTAGTCTGGAAAGCGCCCCGGTGAAGCAACCTGAAAAGACTTGGTTTTCCTTTAAAGCAGCCCGGCCCTCCTCACTCCATCACCCTCTGCAAAGGATTGCCTTTCTCCCCTCCAAGTTCACCTGTCTGTAAGTGATGGTGGGGAGGGCAAGCCCCGCCCCCTTTGTCCAAGCTCCCGCTTGCCGGAAGGAGGAAGGAGCCCGAAGGAGGAAGGCGCTGCTCCTCGTTGCCACTCAGCATCACATGCAGGCACTGCAGGAACTGCGAGCACATGGACTTCACAGCAAGAAGGCTGCTGCCGGAGGATGCCTTGACATTGTGTGGGGCTGGTGGTGGGTGAGCCTGCAGAGAACAGCGATGCCATGCAGGGCAACTGGGGGCGAGGACTGATCATCTGGGTTGCCCTCTTTTGCACCTTTCCCAGTTCTAAAATGTCCTTCTACACGGTGACCAGAACTGTACACAAATGTGGCCACAACACAGATTTGTATGAGGAAATGTATCATATTATAATAGAACCCCAAATCTCTCTCCTGGTCAGTCACTGAAAGCTCAGACCCCATCCGTGAAGTTGGGTTGTTTTGCCCCAATATGCTTGCTCTAAACTGTATGATGACTGTGATCTGGTTGATGACTGTAATAAAAGAATCTAATTATCTATCCCCAATATGCGTCACTTTACACTTGATCACATTGAATTAAATTTGTCATTTTGTCGCCAACTCCCCCAGTTTGGAAAAATCCTTTTGGAACTCTTCACAATATCTTTTGGATTTCACTACCCTAAATAGTTTGATGTCATCAGCAAATTTGGCCTCAGAGTTCTAGATCATTTATGAACAAGTTCAGGAGCACTGGTCCCAGTACAGATCCCTGGGGGACCCCACTTCTTACTTCCCTGCATTGTGAAAACTGTCCATTTATTCCTACCCTGTTTCCTGTCCGTCAACCAGTTACCGATCCACAGATAAACCTGTCCCCTAATCCCATGACTGCTAAATTTATTCAAGAGCCTTTGCTGGGGAACTTTGTCAAAAGTCCAAATATACTATGTCAACTGGATTATCTTTATCCACATACCTGCTGACACTCTCAAAGATCTCTGAAAGGTCAGTGAGGCAAGACCTGCCTTTTCAGGAAACCATGCTGGTTTTCCTTCAGCAAGGTCTGTTCTGTATGTTTAACAATTTTGTCCTTAAATATGTTTTCCATCAATTTACCTGGCACAGAGGTTATGCTAACTAGCCTGTATTTCCTGGATCCTGCCTGGATCCCTTTTTGAAAACTGGAGTCACATTAGCTACTTTCCAGTCCTCTTGTACAGAGCCTGATTGTAGGGACAAGTAACATATTTTTGCCAGGAGGTCAGCAATTTCACATTTGAGTTCCTTCGGAACTCTTGGGTGAATGCCATCTGGCCATGGTGCTTTGTAACTAATTTGTAGTTTTTCAAGATAGTTTAGAACATCTTCTAATGAGAATCCTTGAAAATCAGAGTAACATTTGCTACTTTCCAGTCCTCTGGTACAGAGCCTTGACTGTAGGGACAGTCAGGTGATTTAATTTCTATTTTTCAAGACAGTTTAGAATATCTTCCCTTGTCACCTCAAATTGGCCCAGTTCTTCAGCCTCAGAGCCTGAGAAGCTCAATTCTGGAGAAGGTATATGGTCAGTATCCTCCACTGTGAAGACAGATGCAAAGAACTCACTCAGCTTCTCTGCAATCTGCTTATCCGCCTTAATAATCCTTTTCATGCCTTCATCATCTAAGGGTCCAACTGCCTCACGGCAGGTTTTATGCTGCTGATATATTTAAATACGTTTTTGTTATCCTCCTTGACACTTCTAGCTATATGCTTCTCAAACTCTCTTTTTGCATCCCTTATTGTCTCCTTTCATTTCTTTTGCTAGAGTTTGTGCACCCTAACCCTAACTCTTTTTGTTCTCTTCATTTGGGAAGGACTTCCATTTTCTGAAGGAAGGCTTCTTCCCTTTTATAGCTTCCCTGACTCTGCTTGTTAGCCACGCTGGCATCTTCCTGAACTTGATGGTACCTTTCCTCCTCCTTGGTATACATTCCAACTGAGCTTCTAGTATTGTAGTTTTAAATGAGTTCCATGCTTTCTGGAGTGATTTGACCCTCCTGACCTTCCCTTTCATCTCCCTTTTTACCCATCACCTCATTTTTGAGAAGTTTCCTCTTCTGAAGTCCAGCGTATCCATGTTGGACTTCCTGGGCAGTGCTCCAATCGCATATATGCATATATGGTCACTGTTCGACAATGGTTCTGCAACTCTGACATCTCATGCCAGGCCCTGAGCACCACTCAGGACTGGTGCCCTAAATCCTATGTCCAAGGTCACCTTCTCTCTGTCTGGTTGGCTCCATGACCAACTGTTCTAAGGAACAGTCATTTAGCATGTCTAGAAATCTGGCCTCTCTGTCAATACCTGAATGTGAATTTGCCCAGTCTATGTGAGGGTAATTGAAGTAAGGAGAGCACTGCTAATCAATTTTGTCTGGACACATGGAATTAAAGTTCTAAATAAAGTAGTTTGTTTAGGAAATCAATCAGGGAGATATATAAGGCCTACACGCTTAGCTGGTTGCTACGTACAGGAAGGGGGAAGGGAGAAGATTGAAGTCCCTCTCTCCAGGGCCTTTCCCAGATGGTGGGCTTAACCTCAGAATTAATTGGGGTAAAGTATAGCGAGTTATGAGTTAGTATAGCCACAAATAAGTGCAATAAAGATAATTCAAAGAAACCTGGGGGCTGCTCACATAGGGCAGTTTTACCAGGGTACCTATGGCTTCTTTCCAATTTTTTTTCCTCATGCACTAGTCAAGTCTGTGTAGGGTGCACCACTCCCAGAGTGATAGATACTCCCAGTTGTACTTTATGGCAAACATAAGTGGGCTTTTCTTAAAGCCTCGCTTTTTGCTATTTTTGAAAAAACATTTGCTTGATGATCTTGCGGAACATCGTATGCACCTGCCCTGTGAGGATCACCAAGCAAATGTTAAACTAAATTTTAAAAATAGAAAAAAGGGAGGCTTTAAGAAATGCCTACTTATGTTCTTATGTTTACCATAAAGTACCACTGGGAGTCAGAGTCAGGAAGCTTTTCAAAAGGAAAAAAAGGAGATAACTTTTATTAAAAGAGGAACACAAAATGCACTGTGTGGGTGCATAGAACGATGTTCTGCAAAATCACCAAGCAAATGTTAAAAATAAAAAATTGAGAAAGGCAAGGCTTTAAGATAAGGCGTTCTATCAGCATGGCCCCGCCACGCATCTCAGAAGAAACATCGGTGTATATTGGTATATAGAAGTATCCCCCCAAGCGGCTGTAAAAAGTGGAACTTTTAGCACAGAGATAATGCGGTTGCTAAGTGCCAATGCGCAGGGAAACACCCGACTGGTCTCCGATATCTCACAAGGTCTTTGAAGTAAATCTCCCTGATATCTGATCTGCACCTACCCTTCTTGTGGTGAAGCAAAGTAGAAGCGCTGCATAGATTGCTGGGAATGGCCCATGTGAGAGACAGAAACCTGAGACTATCAGCCTAACAAAGTAGAACCGAGCAAAGGAAGCATGGTCAGAGAGGGGATTCCTTTACTGGTCTGTCTCTACCCCAATGCCCCTGATGGTCAATAGGGTTGATGTAGGGCTCTCCTCAGACAGCCCTGGCTGGGCGTGGGGGGGGGGCGCAATCAGCCAGTGTGGGGGCCCCTTCCAGTTAGTTCTAAGGGGGGGGTTAAAAGAGCGGGACCCAGGGTGGTCGCCCTGCTTGCCATGCCCTCTGGACAGCCCGAGCCCGGGCCCCTTTCCTCTCTCCTCCTGATTGAGCCCGGCTGCTGCCTGCCTCCAGCCTGGAGGACACCCCTCTTGTGTTGCGATGCTGCTGGCGCCTCTGAGTCCGAGGGCCCCTCTGTCTGGCAGCTTGTCTGTCACCCCTCTCCCCACGGATGCGCCTGGCTTCAGCACAGCCCTCTTCTGCCACAAAGCGAAGAGCCCATCATGGGAAAATGCCTCATCTTCAGCTCTCTCACCTTGTGCTTCTTTCGGGACATAGGAACATCCAACACATAGGAACATAGGAAACTGCCATATACTGAGTCAGACCATTGGTCTGTCTAGCTCAGTATTGTCTTCACAGACTGGCAGTGGCTTATCCAAGGTTGCAGGCAGGAATCTCTCTCAGCCCTATCTCGTTGGAGATGCTGCCAGGGAAGGAACTTGAAACCTTCTGCTCTTCCCAGAGTGGCTTCATCCTCTGAGGGGAATATCTTGCATTGCTCACACATCAAGTCTCCCATTCATATGCAACCAGGGCAGACCCTGCTTAGCTATGGGGACAAGTCATGCTTGCTACCACAAGACCAGCTCTCCTCGGAAAAGAAGACCAAGAAGATCATTTATTACTGAGATAATAAATCTGGTGGCCCAGGGCAAATCAGCCAGTGCGGGGCTCCCTTCCAGTTAATTCTAAGGGGGTTTAAAAGAGCGGGGCCCGGGGCGGTCACCCTGCTTGCCATGCCCTAAAGACAGCCCTGGGTTGATGCCGTCAGGAGCTGCAACTCCCACAAGGTAGAGCTGTGTGAGGCACACCTTCACCAGACCAATCGCCAGCCTGGAAGTAGCACAGCTCTCCTTAACTCTGGGGGCAGGAGAGGATGGGAGAGAGCGGAGCAAACAGAGGCCCGCAAAGGAGAGGAAGCTGTGTCTCCTTCGGTGCTGCCCTCCCTCCCGCCCGGCTTGTTAGGACAAGCTGCTGCTGCCGACACAGCAATAAATCCAAGATCCCTTTGAAGTGCTAAATCTTTTAGCAGAGCAAAGAAGAGAAATGCTGGGCAGTGGGAAAGCAGCAGAGAGATTAAACCGATATAAATTGTTAATTGTGCAACAATAAAGTGGTCCATCCTTAAGGTGCTATGGAACATTTTGTCAAGGAAGGAATGTACTCTGCAGATGTTGGAGGAGGAGGGAAAATATCCTTGTCTTTGTAATGTGAAAGATGGATATTTTGATCAGATCCCTTGACAAGCAAATGCTTTTCCAACTTTAGGAGAAATTGCTCTGTGTTCCTTCCTTGCAGAACAGTAAGGCTGATTAAACTGTAATGCCATTTCATTATTGATTAATAAGTTATACTGAGTCTGGTTATCTGATATATTTATTATTATTATTATTAGTAGTAGTAGTAGTAGTATTATTATTAGTATTAACAAACATCTGCCACACAGTACACCAGATATAACTGTAGTCAAGAAGAAAGAAAAACAAGTCAAAATAATTGACATAGCAATACCTGGGGAAGGATAGCAGAATAGAAGAAAAGGAAATAGAAAAAAATCACCGAATACCAAGATCTACAAATTGAAATTGAAAGGCTGTGGCAGAAAAAGACCAAAATAATCCCAGTGGTAATTGGCGCCCTGGGTGCAGTTCCAAAAGACCTTGAAGAGCACCTCAACACCATAGGGGCCACAGAAATCACCATCAGCCAATTACAAAAAGCAACTTTACTGGGAACAGCCTATATTCTGCGACGATATCTATAACAACAGCAACAGCATTGACAATAAAATTCTGGCATCCCAGGTCCTTGGGAAGGACTCGATGTCTGGATAAAAAACCCCAGTCAATAACACCTGTCTGACTGTGTAAAATAATAATACCCAAAGGACTCTGACACTGGAGTGTCACAGCATTTATTCCTATCTCCATATTTTGGTTATTAACAGCTTAAACTTTTGACAGCATGACTTCAGCGGTGCCCTTACTTCTCCACCCCCAAAGAACTTGACTGTAGGAGTTGTTGTGTTTTGATCTATGCTGTACCGAGTTCCAACTAGGCCATGGCACATGAGTCTAGAAGAGGGGATGCCGCTCGATAGCTGAGTCCCACAAGCCCCAGTTCCTTGAGCTGGTCACTCTGTGTCTGAGAGAGAGAGCGTCCCAGTCCTGCCCCTTCCAAATATTTTCAGCTCCACCCAGATAATTTATATTTCAAATAACCTGCAGCCTCCTCCTCTCCCGTTTGCACACCCCGTCCATGTCTCTGACTCCACTGCCTGCAAGAAGGTCCTCTTGAGGACCATACATCTCAACAGCGAAAGGCTTTTAACGACATGAATAATGGATGGGCCTAGAGCTGCTAAGCCCAAGAGTTGTGCGTGGATTGTGAATGCCGCCATTCTGACTGGCTTGGAAGGTGGGAAATCGGTGGAGAAAACCACAGTGGATACCGACTCTTCTTGCTTGAGAGCAGGTCAGGGCCCCTCCTCAGCCGACCTTGGGGCCTGGCTCCTTTGCCCCACACGTGGCATCGATGGCGCATGGGGCTGAAGCCAAGTTAGCAGTGCTGGAACCCCACACTGTTCTTGCTTTCCTGGCATTTTAGTCTCCTGAGGTGACCTTTGGTTTCCATCAGCAGTGGGACCCGGGTGGCTGATGGGGGGTTATGGGAGGGTACTTGCCCTGGGCGCGGACTGGAGGGTGGGGGGGTGCCAAATGGACAGCAAAGATCATGGGGCCTCTTGGCAATGAGCAGGCAATGTATATGTTTAGGGCACTCACCCTATTACAGAAATCTTAATTGGATGTATTCTGGTCAATTACTTAATGATTAAATTTGAATTTCGGTAAAAACAATAATTCTGAAGCAAAAAGCTGTGCATTGCTTTTAGATGGTGCACAAACTCCCTCCTGAGTGAGAATGAAAAACAATGCCTCCCCTGAGATATCTGCAGCTTTTATAGGTACTTGTATTTAACATTACTTTTACAATGCACACGCACACACCACACACTCCTGCTGCCCAGTTGATCTGGAGCATCTGTTTAATCAGCAGCTATTTTAAACAAAGGTGCTCCCACCCCCCAATGTGGAATAATGTTTTCAGGATGTTGGACAAAAAGCCATTTAACCCCTGAAAACTGTTCTGGGGAGAGGAAGAAATTGGAGACGTCTGAACAGCACCAGCCTGTAGGCTTTTCCTCATAAAGCCACTGTGCAGGAGAAGTTTATCTGAGCAGAGATAATTAAGATTTCAGCCACATGGCCACTGAAAGGCTTTCAACCAAGCTTAACTTACCTAGAACTGAGTGCTTGCTGCAAAGAGAGGTACTTTGAGTGTCACATCACTGATTTATCTCTAGTTGGACAAGGAAGTGTTGGTCATGGATGGCTGAGGGCCTGCTATCCCTTGCTCATTCTCTAGTGCAAAGCTCTTTGGGGCCAGCATCTCTTTACCCAGGTGAGGGTCTTGCACACCTTTAGGTGCAGCTGAACCATCAAATGGCCACTGGGCATGTCCCAGGCAATGCTGGAAATGAAAGGAAGGAGAGGCTGAACATAATCAGAGCCTGCCTGGATAAGACCAAAAGGCCCATCGAATCCAGTAACCTGCTTTGCTCGTCCCCACACCAGCCGGTATATTTGGAGCTATACTGTCACAGGACATGGAAGTTTCACGTAGCCATCATGTGGTCTAACCCTTTTAAAAAGCCGTCATCACCACTTGGTGTGGCAATGAGTTCCATAAGTCATTATGCCTTGTGTGAAGAAATACTTCCTTAATTGTGAGTCCGGATTCTCCTGCCAGCCAGCTTCTCTGTGTGTCTTGAGTTCTAGTTTTCGTGAGAAGGGGAGGCAGCTGCTCTCTCTCCACTCTCGCCACACTGTGCAGAGAGGCTTCTAAACCTCCATCACAGCCAACCTGAGGTTCCCCAGCTACTCTTGGACTACAACTCCCATCACTCCCTGGTGGTGCGAGTTGTAGTCCCACAGCAGCGTCATGCTCTAGCTTGTCCCTTTCTTAGTTGGAAGAAAGAAAGGGAGGGAGGGAGGGAGGAGGGAAGGAAGGGAGGGCTGCTGGGTTGCTTGTCCACATAGTCGGGCTGGTGGTGCTCCGGCTTCCCAGGGCTTCCCGGCTGCCCCTTTCTGCCCCCTTTGAGTTCCACAACATCCCTTTTGAGAGGGACCGGTGGCACCCAGGGCTCTGGAGGGGGTGGGGGGCCCATGCATGGGATTCTGGACTGAGCTCACAGCTCACGGCGATCCAGAGCAAAACGGCTGCGGAGGGGAGGAGGCCAAGGCAGCCCAGGCGGCTTCGTCAAGAGAGGAGAGGGAAGTTTGAGCAGCAGATGGATTCAGAGAGGTGAGAGCAGCCCAAGAGGAGGCAGATCCCAGCTGTGGGCCTGGGCACCCGAAGCAAGAGGGATCCTGCTGGTGGAGGAGACCCAAGAGGCTGGGTCTGGAATGTGCTCTTGAAGCCGAGGAGATGACACGCGGTGGCAGAAATCGCAGGGAAAGACACTGGCTGCCATTCAGACATCATCTCTGAGGCAGTGAGCGTCCCTGTTCTCCAAGCGGGGGCCCCTTTGGAAAAAGCCCTCCCAAGTGGAGAGCGCTTCCCACTGTGCTGACTTCTGCACACAGTCCTGCACTTTCCTCAGTGCTGGGAGGGCCCTTTAAGTGAGAGAGAGAGAGAGAGAGAGAGAGAGAGAGAGAGAGAGAGAGAGAGAGAGAGAGAGAGAGAGAGAGAGAGAGAGAGAGAGAGCCGGCCTCTTAGGAGCACGATGGGGAAAGCGCGGGGAAGGGGGGTGCTTCCCAGCCCTCCATGAACGCCTTCCCAGGTGGTTCAGGGGCTCAAGAGGGTGGGGGCGGAGCCCCACCCTTGCTGGGGAAAACACAGCACTGCCCGGGGAGTGGGGGACAGTCACCTCCGCCTGGTGATCCAGCTTTGGCCAACGCTTGCCCCCGGAGAGCTGCACTTAGGGGCTGGTGGGGGCCGTCACTAGCCCACCCCCAGACCTTACAATGAGGATGCTGATCTAAGGATTTCTCCGATCCTTTGGGCAGTGTCCCTTGTCCCTCCCCCATCCTAGCCTCACAACCACCTTGACTCAGAGTGTCTGACTGCTGGCACCCACGAAGCCCACTCAAGCAAGGACCTGAACCCAGGCTTTCCTGCTCCAGCTCCAGCACTCGAGCCGCCACTGTGCCACACCGGCCCTCCAAGTTATTTTGGGGCAGGGATCCTTTCAGGGGTATCAGTGAAGAAGCACGTGGCGACTTCTGAGGAGTCCACGTTCTCCTCGGGATTCCTTGCAAGGTCGCCAAAGATGGTAGCTCTCAGCTCCTCAGACTGGCCACAGTTCTGAGGCCATTTTCATCCTGTTGCCCTTTCCAGGGTCCTCCTCTGAGTCGTCAAGTGGCTTTCCCCTTTGCTGCAGCTCAGGGTAGCCATGAGCTGCCTCTTCTTCCTCCAAGTGGAGGAGGCGGCGGTAGCTGGATTGGGATGTGGTGGATTAGAGAGCGCGGTTGGTTCAGCCAATGCGTCAGCCACTTGGTTTCTCCAGCAATTATTAAAGAGAGATGGAATTCCTGTGGGGAAGCTGGTGCTGCTGGTCTAGCAAAAGGCAGGCACTCCATGTAGCTCTTGCTACGGCCATGGGGTAAGAAGGAGCACTGAAAGCAGAGCCCATTCTGAAGACACTTAAGATGCTAAGGCTTGCTTCTTGTACTGGGTACATTTGGTACCCAGGGATTCTCATGTTTTCATCTTTAGTTTGTTTTTGTAAAAAATATTTTACTGCTTAGCTTTTTTTTTTTTTTTTAGTGATCAGGCTTGGGGGTGGGGGCAAGACCCCTCCTCACATTAATTCCGCGTGTTCCTTGCTGGGAGATTAACTTTCAAATTCTTTCTGAATGAAAAGATGGGGAAAGGACTGGAGGATGGCTCATGTCAGGAGACCAGTGCTTGCTTCTGAGAGGTGCTGGGGTTTAATTCTGCTTCAAACTCAAGACCTTTTGACCGAGAAACACGTCCAGATAATCCAAGGGTTGGATGGGGTTGAGCTGTGAATGCCAGACTCTGCAGCTCTACAGCCAGTTAGTGTTGAACGAGATGGAAGCCCGCTGGTCTCATGTCTAGAAGTCAGATCCTTCTAACGGGGGTTGGCAGCCACATTGGCTCACCTGCAAATATGCTGGTTCTCCTGGAGTTTTTACAGACAGGGCTTTCGCCCGAATCCCCTTCTGACGGGAGTGTGCCAGTCCACATATTCGCTGGATTTAACCCGACCTCCCTGTGGGCTATCAGGGACCAGGACAGACAGGGCTTTGTTTTTCTCTGAAGGGAGGCTGCCAATTCTGGCTTAGCCCGAGTTAGGTCTGGGGTAAAAAAATCCTCTATTTCCAGCAGCTTTTGAAAAAAAAACAAACTCTGTGGCTTCTGCTTTCTCTGAAGGTGTTGATGGCTATGCGAATAGTCCCTCTAATTAAAATGCCTCAAATCTGCTTCACTCTTCAAATACCCCAGGCACAGCGCCATATGTGAAAAGCCTCCTGGTGGAGTTTTTGCCCAATTAGATGGTGGGAGCATATCTCTGTTGGTTCTAAGCATCTCAGGTAGGGATGTGCGGTTCGGTTCGGATCCGGACCGGTTCGTCCGAACCGGTCCGGATCCGGCGGCTCGATCCCGGACCGAATCGGGCCCTTCCGGGACCGAGCCGGACCGAATTCGAGCCGGTTCGGTACCGAACCGGCTCGGGTTTCCCGAACCGGTTCGGGAATGAAATTGAGTCTCTGGAGTGTCTCTTTAAAGTTCCAAGTCTGTCCTCCATTTTGTGTCTCCTTCCCGAAACTTTTGCTCCTCCTTGCATCCATTTTGTGATGCTATTTCCAGGCATTGTATTGGCTGCGCTATTGATCCTTGATTGGCCAGAATGAGTCCTTTGGTCTGGTAGGCTGCTTGGCTGTTGCACTGTTGAGAGCTGGCACCCTGTTGGCCGTGGGGGGAGTGCAAAGGTGGGGGCTCCCAAAGGAGGGAATTTCAAACCTATATAAACCCAAGCCTCTTCTCTGGAAACTTCTCTTGGCTGCAGTTGTGGGATCATCTCTGAGACCTGCTTGCCCTTTGCTGGCTGCTCTGGTGTCTCTGTGAGTCCTGACTGTGTCCTGTGTCTCTCTGTGTGTGCTCTGTCTAATCCTTTGTCCACCTGCCCTTTGTGACTCTCTGTGTGTCTCCTCTCTCTGTCTGTCTCTTGTCTGTATACTGTGTGTTACTTCACTTTACTTTCTTCTTAATTTCCCCCAATTTTCCCTGTTCCTTGTCTGTCTGCTTTTCTCCCCCCCCTCCCCCCCCTTTCCCTTCTCATCCTTTGGGCCTACCCTCCCCCTCCCCCACTCCCACCCACTGCATCCTCATTGCTTTAAATCTTCTTCCATTAATTATTGCTCTTTGTCCTGCCTTGTTGTTGTCCAACTTTTTGATTTTCACATTGCATTCCATTGGTTTCAGTTATATATTGCTTGCTGGTTTTGCTTAAATTGTACCATTTTGTTTGTTTCTGCTGACTGCTGCTGCCCTGCGAGTTGGTTCCCTGAATCCCTCCCCCCCACCCCCAGAGGATTCTGTTGTTGTTTCTTGTTGTCCCATATAATCAGTTTTGGTTCCCTGCTCCAAACTTGCCCCTCCAAGTCCAACCACACCCCACCCCAACCCCACCCCATCCAGCCTTCTCCCAAGTTTGCTGCTGCCAAACCGAGTCCAGTTTTCTTTGCTTGGTTCCACTTATTCATTTGCTATTATTAATTTGCAGCAATTGTGGTTTCATTGTCTCTGTTCACTTAGTGGCCCCCCTCAGAGTCTGTGTTTGGTTCCCCCTCCCCACACCCCCACCCCCAAGTTTTTTCTGCTGGTTATAGTCTTTCTTTAATTTTTTTTTTAAACTTCTGGCTTGTGTTCTCTTGATATATATTGCTTTATATATTTTGCTACCCTCCTCCTCCTCCTCCCCCCCTGCCTGCCCCCCCCTCCCTCCTCCCAGACCCTACCCTAGCCCAGGCCCAGCTCCTCCCCCAACCACCCCATCCAGCCTAATCGCTGCTGCTGCCCGAGTTGTTCCAGTTTCTCCTTTGCTGTTTGTTGTTGCCCCCTCCCCTTCCCCCCAACACCCCTCTGCCACACACTAGCCCCCAACCACACACACCCTCTCTGCTCCCCCCACCCCACCTCTTTTCCTCCTTGCCCCTGACTCTCTCCACTTACCCCAGGCCCCCTGCCACACACTAGCCCCCAACCACACACACCCTCTCTGCTCCCCCCACCCCACCTCTTTTCCTCCTTGCCCCCGACTCTCTCCACTTACCCCAGGCCCCCTGCCACACACTAGCCCCCAACCACACACACCCTCTCTGCTCCCCCCACCCCACCTCTTTTCCTCCTTGCCCCCGACTCTCTCCACTTACCCCAGGCCCCCTGCCACACACTAGCCCCAACCACACACACCCTCTCTGCTCCCCCCACCCCACCTCTTTTCCTCCTTGCCCCCGACTCTCTCCACTTACCCCAGGCCCCCTGCCACACACTAGCCCCCAACCACACACACCCTCTCTGCTCCCCCCACCCCACCTCTTTTCCTCCTTGCCCCCGACTCTCTCCACTTACCCCAGGCCCCCTGCCACACACTAGCCCCCAACCAAACACACCCTCTCTGCTCCCCCCACCCCACCTCTTTTTCTCCTTGCCCCCGACTCTCTCCACTTACCCCAGGCCCCCTGCCACACACTAGCCCCCAACCACACACACCCTCTCTGCTCCCCCCACCCCACCTCTTTTCCTCCTTGCCCCCGACTCTCTCCACTTACCCCAGGCCCCCTGCCACACACTAGCCCCCAACCAAACACACCCTCTCTGCTCCCCCCACCCCACCTCTTTTCCTCCTTGCCCCTGACTCTCTCCACTTACCCCAGGCCCCCTGCCACACACTAGCCCCAACCACACACACCCTCTCTGCTCCCCCCACCTCTTTGGACCGCTGCTACTGCTGTGTCCTCCCCCCACACCTGAAACCCCCCTCCCTGCTGCGCTGCGCTTCTCCTCTCTCCTCTTTCTCTCTATCCTCTCTCTTTCTCCTCTCTCTCTCTTTCTTTTCTCTCTCTCTCCTCTCTTTCTCTTTGTCCCTGCCCCCCCTCTCTTTTCTCTCTCTCTTAGTCTTTTCTCTCTCTGCTCCCCTTCACTTTCCACCTCCTCTCCCACAGCTGCAGCCACACACAGTAGCCTACCCACCTGGCGGCTGCCATCGGTTTTTTTTTTTCTTTTTATAGTTTTTGGTTGATTTTGTCTCTGCTTGGGGGTGAGTTGAGCGACACAAATAGTGTTGTCTCCTCACTTCTGCCCCTCCATCGTTGTTGAACTACCCCGGTTGCCTGTGTGCCTCGTGCGGCCGCCCTGCTGTGTCTCAGCCCAGGGTGGCTGGCTGGCGGCGGCGAATCCGTGACCAGCAGTGAGCGGCAGGAGAAGGACCGGAAGAAGAGGGGTTAGTGCGTGTGCGATTGTGCACCTTTTGTTGCCCCTTTCTCTCCCTAGCTGGCGGTTTTAAATAGGGACACCCCTATTCTGAAATGCATTTGGGTGTGGGGAGGAGGGAGGGAACCTTGGAGAGGAGATGTACTGTTGTAAAACTTGTGTCTTCATGCCTATGCCCAGTAAAGAAATTGCTGCTGTGTGTTGCGTTGCATTGCATGCGTCTTGCAGGTGGTTTTTGAACAGGTGCCTTCCAGAGTGCTTCCTTGCCTCTGGGGCAGTCTGAGTGGGGTCCAGGGTTCTGATGCGATGCTGCCACTACATGCTGGGCCCATGCCATGCCAGAGTGCTTCCTTGCCTCTGGGGCAGTCTGAGTGGGGTCCTGGCTGGGCTCTGATGCTGCCACTACATGCTGGGCCAATACACACGTATGATGATGATCATGATGTTCAATCCATGAGGCTGCCATCTAGTGTTTGCTGCTGCTTGCTTGCCATGGCATTGGGCAGGCAGAGTCACAGAGTGGGTGGGTTCAACCTCTGTGTTGGTGTGACTGGGTTCTGGTTTTGGTTGTGTGCAATTTAGAGTCACTAAATAGGCTGCATTGAGTTTGATGCTCCCCCCACAGGAGCATTACTTGAGAACCACCCCCCAGAACCCACACTTTGTGTTCCAGTTCACTAAATAAGGGTTTCCTCCTTTGATCTGCAGGTTCCCAAGCGTTGACTGCATCCCTCCCCCACCCCCGGTAGGTGCTGTGCCCTCCCCCCATCCACTCCCCCCCCCAAAAAAGCTAAAAACTTGCCACCCACACCACAACTACTCCACCCAACTGCCCGTGCCACCCTCCCACACCGGGGTTCCACCCTTTAACCCCCTATTTTTCTAAAAAAAAAACCCTCCCAGACCCATCTCCCCAATTGGCTTGGTGGTTGACTCCCAAATTCAAAAAGGACACCCTCCCCCTCACTTCGATTGGCTCCCCCCCCCATATCAAAAAGTCTTCCTTTCCCCCCAATTGGCTTCCTTTTTTGAAAACAAACTTCCCCCCCGCCGCCTCCAAATCAGCTGCCTTTTTTTTGGCCCCTAAGCCCCTCCAAATTATTTTTTTGACCCTGTCTGGCCTTCCTCCTAAAGTCTCCCTCCTTCTGACCTAGCAGCATGTCTGAGCGCCGTGTGGCGGGCAGGGCTCGCTCAAGGCTGGCAGGCAGAGGTGGGAGAGGCCAGGTGCGGGGTGCGCCTGCGGCACGGGGAGGGAGAGGACGCGGGGAGCCTGAGGACACCCCAGTTCTCCCCATTGGAGAATTCTTTGCTCCGGCCCCATCTTTGGTGCGCAGGATTCAGTTCCCCACGCCTGCTGCCGCCAATCGCGGCAGAGGCAGAGGCACTGTTAGGGCTGTGGCGGGTCCCTCCTCGCCGGCGGCACCAGGTGCTGCTGAGCTACCGCCAGTTGTTGAGGTGGAGGAGACTGTGGAGTTGGAAGAGCAGGTAGAGGGCGGTGAGGACCGTGCGGCTGGCAGCGATGCAGCCAGGTTCTCCCTCCCTCTGGGGCCCCTTCCCCCTATCCTTTCGCCGCTCAGTGGGGCCCCCCCTCGTGAAGCCCAACACTCTGGTGGGGAGCGGTCTGGCGAGGTGGTGGAGGAGAGGCCTGCCTCTCCGATGCCAGTTGAGCCGGGCCCTTCCTCCGCTGTGGAGGGCGGAAGGGGCGGGTTGGGTGGCAGCAGTGGGCAGGCAGCGGCGGCCGCCCCCCCCCTAGGACTGCAGCCACCCTGCGAGAAATGGCCTAGGACGGCGCCCAGGGCGCAGGAGGCCAAGGGCAGTGGTGCATGGGTGCATTTTGAGGTCCCTCAAGATGCCCCATTCCACGCCCGCTGTGTCCACTGCAGGATGCTTGTCAGCCGTGGAAGGGACCCTGCGCACCTGGGTACGACGCCTATGTGGAGACACCTAGAGCGTCACCACCCAGGTCTCAGGGGACAGGCTGGCAGCGCTAGTGCGCCTTGTGCATCTGCCACTAGGGCGGGCAGCGGCAGTGTGCCAGCCAGCAGGCAGGCTACACTGCCCGTCCAGCGGTGGACGCAGTCCTCGGGCAGCCAGCGTATTGTTCGCGTGGACCATCATCACCTCACCCGCCTCATAGGGGAGATGATTTCCACCGATGACCAGCCGTTTCAGGTGGTCGAGAACAACGGCTTCCGCCGTATTCTCCAATACCTGGCTCCCGAATACGTCATCCCCTCAAGGACGACGTTCAGCCGGAACGTGGTCCCCTCCCTGTACCGCCGGTGCAGGGAGCTCGTGTCGGCCGAGCTGCGTGCAGCTCCGGCCGGGACAAGCGTGCATTTCACGACTGACCTCTGGACCAGTGTCAGTGGGATGCACGCTTCTTTCCTGGCCCTCAATGCCCACTGGTGGGGACCGGAGAGTGAGGGGACCTCCGCGGGCGATGCTTCCGGGTCCGGCGCGGCTCCCGATGCACTACGGCACAGGTGGGCCGTCCTGCACGTGGAGACGATGGACACGAGGCACACCGCGGAGGAGGTGGCGGCCGTACTCGACCGCCAGATAGAGGAGTGGATTGGCGGGTGTCCACACCTCTCCCGCGGCTTCATTGTCACCGACAATGGAGCCAACGTTACCGCTGCTGTCGAGACAGTCATGGACTGTGTGAACATACGGTGTATGGCACACACGCTCCATCTGACCGTCAGGGACGCCCTTGGCCTTAAGGAGCTGAGGGCGTCCCAGGAGAAGGGGGCCCGCCCCATCGCAGGTGCTGTTGCTGCCACGGCCACGCTTGTGGATAAGTCCCGCAAGCTGGCCGCCCACTTCCACCGCAGCGAGAAGTCCAGGAGACTGCTTCGCCAGAAGCAGGATGACCTTGGCCTTCCTCGCCATCTCATCCCTACGGATGTGGAGACGCGGTGGAACTCCACCTTTCTCCTGTTCCAGTGCCTGTTGGAGCAGGAGAGAGCCCTTGTCGCCCTGGCGAGGGACGAGTCCTTGGATGTCTGCGACTTCTCGAACGCAGAGTGGAAGCAGATGTCCGAGGCGGTGTCGGCACTCGAGCCCTTCCAGCTTGCCACGAAGGGCTTGTGTGGCGACACCACTCCCTTGAGCCAGGCGCTGCCCACAGCTGTTGGTCTCGAGAAGCTGATGGGTGGACTCCATATCTCTCTGACCACGCCAGAGGGTCGTGCTCTGGCTGGGAGGCTGAGGTCTGGGGTTGACAAGCGGCTCGTTGATGTGCTGGGAGACAGGGAGGAGTATGTCCTCGCTTGTCTCTGTCACCCAGCCCTCAAGGGCAATGCCGTGAGTGCCGACGACTTGCCCAGGTGGAAGGGCATCCTGGTCGAGAAGGTTAGGGAGGAGGAGGCCGCTAGGGCCCGCAGAGACCAGGGTGTTGGTAGTGGTGCGGGGGCAGCCCTCGCGGCCCAACCCGCACCCAGCAGCAGCATGGGCGGCCAGCCGGCGTCAGCTTCCCCTTCCCCTCCCTCTTCCCAGTCCAGCAGCGCGGCATCCCAGGCGGCGCCATCGCAGCAGCCATTTGCTACCGACTCGAGATCCGCCCAGTGGTTTCAGCGGTTCTGCTATGGCGCCATGCCTGGTATGCGGGAGGCTCGACCTGCCAGGCCCCCCTCCAGTGCTGAGCAATGCGTTGCGCAGTACTTGGAGGAGCCTGTGGAGGGAGACGGCGTGGACTGCGCACAGTTCTGGGCGAGCCGCCGCCAAGTCTGGCCGGACCTGGCGGTGGTGGCTGTGCGCCTCCTCTCCTGCCCCCCAACCAGTGTCCAGAGCGAGCGGGTGTTTTCACGTGCCGGGGAGGTGGTGACACCCTCTCGCTCCCGCTTGGACCCTGGTCTGGTGGAGCAGCTGGTCTTCCTTAAGGTGAACCTCCCCCTGTTGGGCTACCCCAAGCTGCAGTTTGAGACGGGCGAGTGATTACCGTGGGTTGCCCCATGGTTGGTCACCTGCCTGGCTCGACCTCTGCTTATCCCTACCCTCCCCCCTTCCACCTCTAGCTGAGCTGACGTGACAGATGCTGAGCCGTGCCAGCCAGTCGCAGCGTGTAGTGTGCCCACACAGAGATGCAGTTGTAGTAGTAGTTGTAGTGCTGCGACTGGCCAGATGTTTACAATGCCCACGCCCACCTAAAAAGAAACCCAATGCTGACCAGCACAGGCCCTTTATCTATCCACCTGTCAGCATTTGGGGACCTGGCGTGGGCACGGCACACCCCCCCAAAGTAGCACAGCCCACGGAGTACTAGACTTAGCGGCAGCGGCGGGTATACGTTCAAAAATGCAGTGTAGATATGTAAATACTGTATGTAAATAAACATGTAAATAATTTTTTCTTTAAAAACCCCATGTCAAAATCAAGCCTCAAAATTATGCAAAAGAAAGAAAAAAAGGTGACAAAGGGAGAACAAAATGATGAATGCCAAATGAATTGATTTTATTGAAAATGTCACCAGAAATCATGTGTGGGGGGCTTGGTTTACATGGAGAAAATGATTGGGTGATTTTTTGAAATGAAACGAATGAATTATTATCATCTTATGTTCATCTTGATTGTGGTCACTGTTGATGTTGGCTGATGGCAAAAAACCCAAAACCATCAGAATAGCAATGAACTGGCTGCCAACACAACATATTGATTGATAACTGTGCAGGGGGGGAATTGGGTCTGTGTGTGTGTGGGGGGGGTGCAGGCTCAGTCTGTCTCTTCCTGTTGTGTGTCTGACTGTCTGTCTGTCTGTCTGTGTGAATGGATGCCTAGCACTGTCTCTGTGTGTGGATGCTTTCTGTGTGTAGTGTGGTGTGTGTCTGTCTACGTGTTTTTTTTCCTCCCCCCCATGCCTCCCTCCATCCTTCCCCTCTCATCCTCTCCCCTTCCTCTTCACCACCTTCCATCCTCCCTCCCTTCCAGCCCACCACCGCCTCACCTGCCCCCAACCCCGGTCTGGCAGATGATGAGAGTCTGGTCTCTCCCACCGAAGCACACACGTGAGCACGTGTGTGCACAAATATGTGGCTGACCAACTCTGAGCCGGACCCTCCCCCCTTCAATCCCCTCTACATCCCTCTCCCCCTCCCCTTTCCTCCCCCCTGCCTCCCTGCCTCCCTCCCTCCCCCCTCCTAGCTAGCAGCGCACACATACACACACAAAACACCTGTGGTGGCAAACACCACCAGCACACATGCACTCACACTGGTGCCACCACCTCTGCCTTGGGCCTCTGTGTCCTTGAGCAGATATGTGGTGGTGGACCAGAGAAGCATTTCTTTCCAGCAAGGCAAAAGGCATGCACTCACTGCACACACACACACACACACACGAAGAGGTGAAGACGAGAAGAGGCAACTTCTAGAACCAGCAGCAGCAGGTGAGTGTCGTGTAATTGTGTTGCTTCCCAAGGCCACTGCCCATGCTCAATGCTCAGTCTGCTGAAACTAAAGAACTAGCTACAATCACCCTTCCTCACATGCAGCTCAGCTCAGCTCAGCTCAGCTGCACAGCACACTGACTAACTAGACACTACAGCTGGTGGTAGAAAAAACAGAAGTCTAGATTCTAGAAGATGTCCTGGTGGATTTTAAACTTTCAAATCTGTGCTAGGATTGCCTTGCCTCCTCCTCCTCCTCCTGCCTGTAATTGTGCCCTCTCCCCTTGCAGTTGCGCCGTCGTGATGGGTTGGTGATGTGCGTGCGCCGTCTACTTAGCTCTCTCCTCCTCATGTTGGCTGGGCTTGCCAGGCACTGGCTGGCAGCAGCTGTTGGCTGTGTGCTAGGCTCAGGCTGTGGCGCGCGTGACTGGACTGGGAATGTTATTGTAGCGGCAACACTGGTTGTGGTGGTAGCAGTAGTAGCTGTTGTTGTTGCTGGGCTGGTGGCTGCTGGCCTGTGCTGACTCTGCGCACTTGGTCTGGTCTGGTCTGGTCATTGGGATGCAGATGTAGGGTGTGTGTGCATCATCCATGGGGAGCATCAGAGCAGAGCAGAGCAGGTTGGCTGGCTTCTGTCTGTCGGGCCTAGTCAGTGGCAGGCACTGAGTGAGGCGGTGGTTTCTTTGGGCATCACGTCACCCATCATGCAGAGCGGCAGGTCTGCTGCTCCGCCTCCTGCTTCTTCTCTGTGTGTGCTGCTCTTGTGCTTAGTGTGCTGCTCCGCTGCTGCTGCTGTGCTGGCAGGCAGCACAGCAGTGGCCTTTTTGTTAGATCAGAGAGTGGGTGTTGTCTCTCTGAGTGTCCTCCTCTTACTTGCTTGGATAGGAGTGGTGGTAGTAGGTAGGCATTAAGATGGACTGACTAGGTGTTACGTGTTAGGGCGCCCAGAGAGAGGGGCCAAAAAGATGGGGTGGCAATTGTTGGGTTGCTCCTAGTATTATTGGTGAATTTCTGAAGAAATTTTTTTTCCCCATTGGCTAGAATGGGGGTTCGGGGCTGCCCCAGACCCGCCTCTGTGGGGTGGCAGCACCGCCAAAGTGGGTCCGGGGCCATGGCAAAAATGCCCTCAGTCCCTCCCAGCAATCCCCGTAGAGATAGGAGTGACGGTTCTGTTGTTTTTCTGAGGTGTTCTGAGTGAGTGTGGATTCTGTGATAGCAAATGAGAGTGGATTCATGGTGTCTCATTGGAAATCTCATTAGCTATCATAGAATCTACACTCAGAATACCTCAGAAAAACAACAGAACCATCACTCCTATCTCTACGGGGATTGCTGGGAGGGACTGAGGGCATTTTTGCCATGGCCCCGGACCCACTTTGGGGGTGCTGCCACCCCACAGAGGTGGGTCTGGGGCAGCCCCAAACCCCCATTCTAGCCAATGGAAAAAAATTTTCTTCAGAAATTCACCAATAATACTAGGAGCCACCAATTGCCTTGGGATTTTTGGGGTGGAGGACACCCATGGGTGGCTACCACCCACCCCAGCTTTTTTGCCCCTAAGGGCTCCACATTGTGAGTTATGGGCAAAAATTTATTTTTTGAAAAAAATTTGTAAAAAATCAGAGGAAGGTCCAATCGACTTGAAATTTGGGTGGCAGGTAGAACACAATGTCCCCTTCAAAACCAGCCACTTTTTGTGATCCGAACCGGTTCGGTTCAGATCCGAACCGGTTCGAAACCGAACCGGACCGGGGGGGTGGTCTGGCAAAACCAAAACCGAACCACCCCGGTCCGGTCCGGACCCGGTTCGGACCCGAACCGAACCGGGAGAACCGGTTTTATGCACATCCCTAATCTCAGGGGGTTCCAAAACTAGCAACTCTGTATCTTTCTGGACTGTCAGTCTGAAGTGGGACTTGGAACCCCTGGCTGACATACCCACAATCTTATGAGTGCCTTGCAATGTAACATTTGCACAGTTGCACAAGAACACTGTTGCACTAGATGCAAGAATTGCACCAACATGGTTACACAATTGATGGCCAATGGAAACAATGACCATCAATAGTGTAACCACATTCATGTTATTCCTGGGCTTACTACAACAGTGCTCTTGCACAACTGCGCAAACCTTACATTGCAAGGTGCATACAATGTTGTGCAGGACGGCAGCCAATGATTGACATTGGCTCCAGTCCTTCTTGGAGCATCTGCTGCAAGAGGTGGGCTTCCATCTCCCTTTTAATATAGTTTAACCTGCTGCCTCCGCTGTTGCTTTTGTTTTTACAAAATATGGCATGCTTTACTAAGACCAGTCAACAACAAGCAGCAAAGAGCAAGCTTTCGAGTGCTACAGAACTCTTGATCAGGTAAAGGGTAAATGAAAAAGCAGGAGGAAGAAGTGGAGGGGGCATGCTGGAGGTGCTCCAGCAGTTTGTAAAATGTAAAGATAGAGCTTAGAGGGGATTATGCAGATTATTTGGAACAGCCTCTGAAAAGCAGGAGGCAGTATTCAGTACACACACACAGAGCGGCTTAGAAAATGGCAGCTAAAAAGATGGTAGCCCCTCTGTTTTAAATATAAAGGCTGGCAATTTACTGAGTCCAGTGTCTCCAGTGCTTCCTTGAAACTCTGAGGTTAGTTCCAAAGCACAGATCAAGAAAAAGCAGAGAAGCAACGTGGACATCATCTTCTCAAAGAAAGGGACTAGGCTTCTGGCGTGGGTTTGCCAAGTGCTGGAGGGCAATGCCCCCCCTCAGAAGTGGAGTCCCACCCTCCGGTGATCAACAAGCCGCCTCCATGGTTTTAATGTTCTTCCTGCCTTGAAGAGGTTGTTGGAAAGAAATGAAGTCAAGCCAAGGAGAGACAGCCCCACTGGCAGGCTGTTCACGAAAGGTCCCTCTGGCTTCCAGCCCAACAGGCACCGTTGACTGAGGGCTTCATGGCCCAGCCTTACTAGCTGGACCATCAGGCAGCTCTCAGAGAGGTCGCTCTCTGCCTTTTAGTGGGTGGAGGGAGCAGCTGCCCCCCACCAGGGCCCCCTTCAGCCCAGCATGGCATGGCTTGAACAGCCCAGTGGCTCTTGCCTCTTTGGGGTTTATTTTCAGACCAGTGGAAGTGCCAGCAAGACGTACTTTTCAGACAAGCTCAGGTCTCTCTATGGGTCTACTCTGGAGTAAGGCGATTTGAGCGATAGTGCCCTCCACACCTGTTCTGCCCTCATGCAGTTCTCACTGCATTCATGATGGCAACAATTAATAGTAGGGGGATGTGAGGGTTTGTTTATGTGAGGGGATGTGCTGATTAAATAACCATCAACTGTACAGTAATCTCAGAGATGTTTATAAACAAATTAAAAAACGCTGTGAAGTACTATTTGAAATTATTTATTCACAAGAGAAATTGTGTAGTGTGCTGAGAATACGGAGATCCTGTGTTAGTGACAGATGTTGGTTTTACATGTCATCGTTTTTTGGTAATTTTTTTCACTGCGGACAGCTGTATTTTTAACTGCAGTGATGCAGTTCCTCAAATGGCCAGCAGAGGTTGATGGTCTACAAAAGCAGTGTGAAAAGGAAAGGAGGCAAGGAACTGAAACATGGAACAGTAGACCATTGCTGGCTGTTTGCTTTTCAAGAGGCCCAGCCTTCCAATGGGGAAAAAAAGGAACTTGTTTTGAAGGTAATTAAGCTTCTCAGCTGGTGTTTTTCTGTAGTGGGATGGAGTGTACTTTTCTAAACCCTTAGATGTTCTGGAAAGTGAGGTGAATGATGAGTTTTGCGGCATGAGCAACTAGCCCACGCACAGACTTGGAAATTATATAGGTTTGTGAGCCCTTTCAGAACAGGGAATTGTTTTCTCCCCTTTTTTTGCTGTGTAAACTGCTTTGTTGAAAAGTGGGATATACTGATCTTCCAAATAATCAGAAATGTGTGAGGCTTATTCATGGCAGAAGTGAGAGGACAAATGAAAGGAACCACACAGGTAGTTTCTAAGAACCATCCACACTATCTCCCTGCCCCCCCCACCAAAAAACTCATCTTTTCCCAATCCAAGAAGTGTAACCAGGCTAGTCCCTTGTGGGGGAACCTCCACTGTTGGGCACGGAGATGGAGTGCTCTTCTCTGATGGGACTCAGGAGCGTATAATGGCATGGAGGCTGGAATAGGAGAATAGCACTGCATTGTCATTAACAGTCATTGCCATTTTTAAAAAATTCCGTCAACCACTGCTTTAAAAAAATAAATTGCAATCTATAAATGTTAAATAAAATAATATGAACACCAATAAAATCATATAATCTAACAAAAAGAAAATTCAAGAAAATAACTTGGATACAGCTAATCCAGGGGGAGGGGGCAGAATAGCAATCCCTTTTCAAAGGCAACTGAAACAGTTGTAAGGTAAAGGTAAAGTGTGCTGTCAAGTCGGTGCTGACTCCTGGCGATCGCAGAGCCCTGTGGCTGTCTCTGGTAGAATACAGGAGGGGTTGACCATTGCCATCTCCCTGCAGTATGAGATGATGATGCCTTTCAGCATCTTCCTAGATCGCTGCTGCCCATTATAGGTGTCAGTCTGGGAAACATACCAGCAGGGATTCGAACTGGCCACCTCTGGCTTGGTAGTCAAGCCATTTCCCCGCTGTGCCATTTGATGGCAAAACAGTTGTACTTTCCTTCAAAAGGCCAGCAGGGAGGAGACTGCTTCTCTTGGGAGCAAGTTCCAGAACACGGGGCTGCTCCAGAGAAGGCTCTGCCCTGACAGAGGCTGATCTTCCCTCCCGCCTAGATGAAATCCAGAGGAGGGTCTTGTCAGAAGATCCTAAGTGCTGGAGGGGCTCAAATGGGGTGACGTGTTCCCTGAGAGATGCAGGGCCCATCGGGCTTCAAAAGCAAGCAACAGCATCTTGAACTGGACCAGAAACAGCCAATGGCTGTAACGACTCTCACCAGGTTTTACCAAAGAGTCTTGGGGCATTGCCAAGAGGAGACGATGGAGCATAACCCAAGGTAGTGTCACTGGATGCACAAACCAACCAAGCACAATGTTGCAGCAGTGGTGGCTACTATCCAGCAGGGCCCATGTGCCCCACCCATTAGGCCCTTGCCAGACCTTCTGTCCTCTGTGTTGCTGCTCCTGCACGGCTGCTGTGTTGGGATAGGCAGCCACGCTGGTGATGCCCAGGCCTTTGGGAGATGCCCGTCCCCCGCCATGATACAGAAGACGCTGCAGGCTTTCTTACAAGCACAGGGACAACGGCGGGAGTAGTGGCAACCACACCGCTAGATCACCTAGAGGGGATCTGAGGCTGGGGAGAGGCGGAAGTCGCTCTGTACTCTCTGTACCTGAACCAAAGAGTGACGAATTAACAGGCTGCTTTGAGCAAGCTTGCCTTGGGCAATGTCTCCTGAATTTTGAAAGAACTCACAGCCACGCAGCATCCAGTTCTCACCAGCGTTCACACTTGCTTCCACATCACAAACTGAGTTCAATTCTCCAAAAGCAAATCTGTTTTATTTTTAAAGATAACACCTTTATTATTATTATTATTTATGTATTATTATGTATTATTATTGTTAGATAATAATTTATTATTATTTATTATGCAGAGATGAACAATCCCCCCCCTGATCACAGAGCAAACAGTTTTGCTGTTTTTTTAAAATGTTAATGGAGTCCTGATTGAAAATATATTTTTTTCCTTCGCTTGGGGTGTGTGTATTGTTTTCTAAAACGTCGCAACAGGCAAGATCTTCTCATCCTACACAAAGGAAAGGGTTGAGTTCAGAATCTTAGCCGCTACTGGAAGTTCCTGCCTTGCTCAGTTTATCGCTGTCTCAGTGAGGGTTCGCTGGGCGGGATGGGGGCGGAGGGGGGGCTGAGTGGAGGCGGAGACGTTGGATGCGGGGCGGGTGACGGGTCTCTCCGCTATGTTGAGTCCTGGTTGACAACTTTGCCTCCGTTCATGGTGGGTGTCCCTGAACTTTTCCTGGAGCGTCCTTGTTTCTCTCCAATTTCATGCAGGGATGGCTCTCTGTACATGCACACTGGGGAAAACAAAACAAAACAAAGAGACCAGCTGTTAGTACACCGAAGGCTCTCAGCACCATCACAGAAGCACAGATGCACAATGGACGGCAGGCACAAGAAAGGGCCATAGCTCCGTAGTCGAGAGCTTCGTGGGCACAAGATCCCAGCTTCACCGCCTGTAAGCAGCAGCAGGGCAGGGAAAGGAGCTTTTTGAGATCCCTAGGGAAGCAAGTCATAGAAACATAGGGAGCGGCCCCATACTGAGTCAGACCCTTGGTCTATCTAGCTCAGTGTTGTCTACACAGACTGGCAGTGGCTTCGCCAGGGTTGCAGGCAGGAATCTCTCTCTCAGCCCTGTCTTGGAGATGTTGCTAGGGAGCGAACTTGAAACTTCAGATGCTCTTCCCAGAGCGCTGGCTCCATCCCCTGAGGGGAATCTCTTCCAATGCTCACACACCCAGTCTCCCATTCATAGGCAAACCAGGGCACACCCTGCTTAGCTAAGGGGGCCAGTCCTGCTTGCGACCACCAGACTGGCTCTCCTCCCAGCTCCCCTCAGAGTGGACAGCGCTGGGTCAGGTGGGCCAATGGCCTGACAGGGGAGCTTCGTGTGTTCAGATGAATTTGCAAGGCAGCAACTTGCCTGCTAATATTCAAAATTGTATCGGCTTCATTCCAGCCCCGCAAACCACATTTCTCTGCAAAGGATGCAGCTGGGTTTATTCAAACAAGATGTAAAAGGAATGAAGCTGGCAGGCTGGGATCACTGCCTTGGAATTAAACATTAGGAGCCGAGATTAAGTTCATAGACGGGTATCTCTAAAACGGAATTCGAAAAGCAGCATGGGAGAATGTCCGAAATGTTGCCCAAGTTCATATTTGTGTGGGATTTCATTTCCGTTCCCTCAAAGATATGAAAGCCATCATCAACTCCGAGGGCTGAAAGAAGGCCAGAGGTAATCGAGTCCCTCCCTTTCCCCCAAGACAGGCAGTGCAAACGCAGGCACACTGGAAAAAACCAAAACAAAGCCAAGAGGGCAGCCATCAGTATACCAAAGGCTCTCAGCACCAAAGCAGAACATAGGAACATAGGAAGCAACCATATACTGAGTCAGACCTTTGGTCTATCTAGACCAATGGTCTGACTCAGTATATGGCAGCTTCCTATATTCCTATATCTTGCTCAATATTGTCTTCACAGACTGGCAGCAGCGGCTTCTCCAAGGTTGCAGGCAGGAATCTCTCTCAGCCCGATCTTGGAGATGCTGCCAGGGAGGGAACGTGGAACCTTCTGCTCTTCCCAGAGCAGCTCCATCCCCTAAGAAGGGGAAGATCTTGCAGTGCTCACACTTCCAGTCTCCCATTCATAGGCAAACCAGGGCAGGCCCTGCTTAGCAAAGGGGACCAGTCATGCTTGCTGCCACCAGACCAGCTCTCTTCAGTACAACCAGATGCACAAAGGACGGCAGGCATAGCAAAGGGCCACAGCTCCACAGTCGAGACACACTAGCACCCGAGACCCTTCCACACTCGCCTGTGGCCGACTTAAACACACCCGGCCATTTCTAGTGTGCCCAAAGCAAAGAGCTGCTCCATACCCAAGGCGTCTGCCCCACTCAAGGAACTGCTCAGTGAGCTCGGCAGGTGGCTCTCGCAAGTGAATCAAGCTGGAGGGTACCGTCGAAACGGTCTCTCCCCCTCTCCAGATTATCCGCCAACTTTAATTGGGCAAGTTCCTTCTTGATGCTAACCAAAAAGACAGATCCAGTGTGCCACAAAACCTGGGTTTAATTGTCACCAACACTGAATCCTAGAAGTGCCTCTGAGCATGTGCACGATACATTTCCCCCCTTGCTGAGTAAACACTGTCTTCTAGGGCATCTGCCAGCCCCAACACCCCTCATTTGTAGAAAACCACCACTGAGCAAAGGACACACACACTCAACCTACCCTCGACAAAACCTTCTTACAAGAAAAGAGGCCTCTGGAAATATTGGAGGGTGGGGGAACAGGGCTGCCTCCTCACGCCCTCCTGCAGGAGTCACCTTCGTCCCTCTGGCAGACTGCTCTGCTCCTGGCCCAAGCAAGCTCCAAGTCCTCCAGGCCTCGCCAAGGCACTGTGGCCAAGGCAGGGGGGTTCTGCTCTTCTGGGTCATGTCTCAACTTGAAGCAGGAGAAACTTGTTTCAACTTGAGAGATTTCAAGAGGAGAGCTGGTCTTGTGGCAGCCAGCAGGACTGGTCCCCTTAGCTAAGCAGGATCCACCCTGGTTGCAGATGAATGGGAGACTGGAAGTGTGAGCAGAACTGGAAGAGATTCCCCTCAGGAGGGGATGGAGCCGCTCTGGGAAGAGCATCTAGGTTCTAAGTTCCCTCCCTGGCAGCATCTCCCAAGAGAGGGCTGAGAAAGAGACTCCTGCCTGCAACCTTGGAGAAGCCGCTGCCAGTCTGTGAAGACAATACTGAGCTAGAGGGACCAGTGGTCTGACTCAGTATAGGGCAGCTTCTTATGTTCCCAAGGCAGGGAAAGCAAAGGAGCAGCAGGCTGGTCGGTGGTGGCAGCAGCAGCACCGTTGTTCTTGGCACAAAGGCAGCAGGCTATGAAGAGATCAGGAAGGTCACCTGGACTTCCATTTCGTATCAGCCCCGCACAACAGTGGCTGCAGCTGAGGTGCCCGGAGGCTGGCTGGGGAGCGCCCCAGGGACCAGGCTTGCCTGTGATCTCCACTGTCTGCAGCTGAAACACCATTCAGTGCTTCTAGCTTTGAGCCCAAGTGCTTGCCTCTGGGCATACAGCCAGGCCCAGGGGCGGGGAGAGAAATCCCGATCAGCTCCAGAACCAGCAGCGCTTTTACTTCCAGTCCCACTCCAGGTCCGGCCTGGCTCCGTGGTGAAGCAGCTGCTTGGCACGCAGACAGCTCCAGCCTCAACTCCTGACAGCATCCCCAGCAGCAGGGATCTCAGGTCACCAGCACTGCTGCCCGCTGGAGGGGTCACCTTCATGTCACCTGCTGCTCCTCAGATCTGCAGGTGCCATTTCCTGAGACCGACTGTCAGCCGCCTTAAGACCGTGAGCACTGTGTTGGGCTCAGCCTCTGAAGGTCCTCAGTTCAAGTCTCGGAGGAAGAGCACCTCGCTTCGCAAGCAGAAGGTCCCAGGTGCAAGCTAGGACTGGGAAATATCTACCCGAGACCTTGGCGAGCTGCTGCCTGTCAGGGTTGGCAGTACTGGGCGGGATGGACCAGGGGTCCAACTTCCTAGGCAACCGGACTGCCTTTCATTGGCCCTATTCAGAGATGGTGTTGTACATACTTGCAGGAATCTCTATCCACCTGCCAGCCACTCTTCCTTCTGGGATCAGTATCCCTCCCCCCCCCCACCCGCTGCCCACACCCCAAATGGGTCCTGAGCAAGATCTTGTATCACAAGCAGAGTTGTGGAGTTTAGTTCCTTCGGGGGAGACACACATATTGTGTGCCCCGGGACCCTTGCACTCCCCCAGGACAGGCAGTTTACCCTCCACTCCCGGTGAGCAAGCAGTGCATCAATGTATGGGGAACTGAGCGGGGGTGGGGGGGCAGCCGTCAGCGACACAGCGAGGAGGAGGAAGGGCTTGTCATTAGCGCATGAAATGTGCACAGGAGGGACTCACTCAGATGCCTGTTGCAGCGGACTCCTCTAATAAACCGCACTGGTGACGCTACAGACCCCTGCTTGATCCTTGCATGAAGAGGAGAAGCCGCTGCTGCTGCTGCCAGTCAGTGCAGGCAAGACTGAGCTAGAGGGACCAAGGGTCTGACTCGGTAGGAGGCAGCTCCCTTGGAGTGCAAACGCCCCTTGGAAACAAGCAGCAGGGCTGGGGGGTGGGGAGGCCTTGGCTCCTGGGCTCTGGGCTCTGCCCTGCAGTCAGTTCCCTTGCTGGCCTCGGCATGCTCTGGGGTGCCTGTGCTTCTGCCCGGGCAGGGCGTTGAGTGCTGGGCCTCTTGCCGCTGTGCAGCTGCCTCCCGCCACAACCCCTGCTGCCGCCGCCGCTGCAGACTGACTGCGAGCTCCCCCACACGTCCGCCTTGGCTCTGCCTCCTCCTGCGTGCCCCCCCCCTTCCTGGCTCTCCCAGTCCAGGGCTGGTCCCAAGGCAGACTCTGCTCCACTGGCCAGTACCGAGCACTTGCTGCCTGCCGGGTGTCGGGACCCCTGCAAGAAATGCTGGGGAAATCCCTGCCCGAGACCGGTGTTCCTCTCACAGGGGTTCCCAGAGCTTGTTGACTACAACTCCCAGAATCCCCAGCTGCAATGGCCTTTGCTTGGGGTTTATGGGAGTTGTAGTCAGGGAGAGGAGAGCTGCTCTTCAAGTAGCAAGCTTGACTTGTCCCCTTAGCTAAGCGGGGTCAGCCCTGGTTGCATATGAATGGGAGACTAGTTGTGTGAGCACTGCGAGAGATTCCCCTGAAGGGGTGGAGGCGCTCTGGGAGGGGCATCTAGGTTCCCAGTTCCCTCCCTGGCAGCAGCATCTCCAACGAGATCGGGCTGGGAGAGAGACTCCTGCCTGCCACCTTGGAGAAGCCGCTGCCGGTCTGTGCTAGGTAGACCAAGGGTCTGACTCAGTATGTGGCAGCTTCCTCTGTCAACCTCTCTGGGAATCCCTGTGAGAGGGACCCGAGACCCTGGGGAGCTGCTGCCCGTCCGTGCAGACCGCACTGAATAGGGCTCTTGTCTCACAGAGACACAGCAGAATCTTGCCAGCTTTGGGTGGCAGCTGTGGCACTGCTGCTCCAAGCCAGGAGCACTGCCGGCACTGTGTCACAGCCAGGGACTCGGTCTCCAGCCGGGAGTTGTGGCAGACCCGCAGCCTGTGAAGGTTCGCACTTCCCCGTGCCAGATTAGCACAGGCCTATGTGGAGCTACCGGCTGCTGAGTCGGAGCCTTGGTTCAGCTAGCCCAGGCCTGTCCGCTCTCCAGAATCTCCGGCAGAGAGAGGCCTTTCCCAGCTGTGTGTAGCTGGAGCTGTCAGGGCCTGACCCTGGGCGCTGCTGCATGCAAAGCTGGTGCCCTCCTGCTACGGTGCCACGGCCCCTGCCTGGACACAGGCCTCCGCGGTCTTCTCTGCCTGACCAGTCAAGGGACAGAACTCCATTACACACGTATCCCTGCATGAAGATAAACGCCGGCAACGAGATCCCTGCTGCACCCGAAGCACAACTTGATGGATTGTGGCAAGAGCTTCCACAATGCAGAAGCGGCTCCACGCAGCGCCGGGAGCGGACTAGAAAGTGTGGCATGTCCATGTCCAAAGATGCTGCAGCTGCCGGGATGGCTGGAGTTGTTCTGTAACCACCAGAAAGTGGCATCTGACCCACAGGCCGTCCAACACACCCCAATTCGTCCAGCAGGCTCGAAACACGATGCTTCCCATCTGCAGCGGCCACACTTTCCCAGATACGGCGACCTTCCTCGCAGGGTGGTTTCGATGGCAAAGGCAAAGCCCTTGCGAGAGCAGCTAAGCCCCAGGGCAGGCAAAGCATCCGTGGCAAACCAGGGCAAAGGCAGCTGTGCTCGGAGGGGAACGAGGCTGCTGCACCGTCACGGAGAGGGAAGGGACGCAGGCTGTGAAGGGCAGAGCGCAGGGAGGCCAGCCGGGCAGCCAGGGACCCCGCGTCCGCTGCAATTTCCTCGAGGCCCCCCCCCTCTGGGAATGAATCCCCCCCAACAGGAATGCTGGCTAAGATGGATGGTTGCCCACAATGGTGTCTGACCCTCCGGGAGGCCAGAACAACTTGCAGCGCCATGTGGGCGTTGCGGCAACGACCTTGAGGAGGCAGCAGAAGGTGGGTTCATGCAGGCCAGTTTGCAGGCAATCTGGGCAACGTGTGCGCACCCCTCCCCCCCCCGCCACTGCCATCTGTCTAAGGGGATTTCGCAGAGACCCCATCGCTGTCTCCTGGACAGAGATGCCCACAGCCAATTTATCATAGATGTCAGGAGAAAGGGGAGGGAGGGGGAGTGTCATCCTTCTAGCAGAAGGACAAAAGGGCCGTGTGAGCAGAGCAGCGATTGGCTCAGCCCCTTGCGACGGAGGCAGATTGAGGCCAACTTTCCGGCTTACAGAAAAGCTCTTCCTAACAAACAGCACATGCCTCTCCAAAGCATCAGCTGCCTCCTTTCCTCTCTGCCTTTGGCCAGACCTGCACAGAGTTTTCCTGGCACTCCACTTCTTGGAGGTGGGGGAACCCACCCCTGTTTCCTCTAAGGCATGCGCACGTGTGTGCACTCACAAGTTTTTGGGTGTCCGCTCAGTTCATTTTAGATCCCGCTCAGGTTGAAGCAGGAAGGCCCCACTCTGAACGCACATGGTGCGCACACACTGTCTGGATACTGCCACCCGGGACAAAACTCATTCCGCACACAGATGAAAAAAATTAGAGGGACCACTGGAACCCACCAGCCCGTACAAGATCTGGCTTTCAGCATCATTGAGAAGCTGTGTGAAGTGCAGCCTCTGGGCTGCCATGCGCTGATTGCCCCAACAATCGCCTGGTGCTCCCGATGGCCATGTGACTAGGCCTTCGGAGGCACAACTCTAGCCACACCCCTACTCTGTCCTGTGGCCCCCAAGTCACACCCGGACCTTAGCAGAGACCTATGCAGAGTCCTACCAGCTTTGACTCTTTCTGTGGTTTCTTGGTGGTTCTCATCACTGGTTTCAGATGTTGTTTCACCAGAACAATTGTGTTTTACATAAGCCACCACTGGGTTCCTTCCAGATCAAAAAGTGGAGTGGGAGTTTAAATAAATAAAATTTTTAAAAGCTGTTACTTTTTATTTATTTGTTTATTTTTTAACATTTATATCCCGCTCTTCCTCCAAGGAGCCCAGAGCGGTGTACTACATACTCAGGTTTCTCCTCACAAGAACCCTGTGAAGTAGGTTAGGCTGAGAGAGAAGTGACTGGCCCAGAGTCACCCAGCAAGTCTCATGGCTGAACGGGGATTTGAACTCGGGTCTCCCCGGCCCTACTCCAGCACTCTAACCACTACACCACGCTTGTGATTTATTATTGACTTGACAGTTGAACTAACGACCATGTTGACTCAACTTCTAACCAACTTATTTCTTTTTCTATGTAAACCGTATTGTGAGCTTTTTTTTGACAAAACACTGTATATCTAAATATTAATGATGATGATAACAACTTCATGATAGGAATTGCCTCTGGTCTCCAGCTGCTTTTTCTGTTTGGCCTTCTCTTCCCTAAGTGAGCTCCGTATGCATCATGCAACCCTGGAGCTGATACTGCAAACCTCGTATTTCAAAGACGGCTAAGAGATGATCACATTCAAAAGGCATCATGAGTGGAGCCTTGCCGCTCTCCTCAGTTTTCCACCTTTAAGTGTCAAGGTGGTTTGGAACATGATGCGAGTGCGTGTGTGTCAGATGCCACAAAGACCTAAGGCCGGCCAGAGACGTGTCAGGCTCCTACTCTAGAGCAAAGGCTCTCACCCTACGGATGCAGCCACCTCTTGGAACAAGCCGTCTTTCTAACTCTGGAGCTCCTGCACTGAGAAGGGGCTTGCCTAGCTGGCCCCTCCAACTCCTGGCTGCCTTGGCCTCTGTAGGCGGGGGGGGGGGAGCAAGACCGCCCCAGAAGTCACAGCCTCCCGGACCAAGTTCAGGAGTGGAGCACAGCCCGGGTCACGAGGTCATGGCTGCTCCTGCCGTGCAATTCTTCCCACAGGCATTTCCCATGTACTGTTCCTGATAAATCTCTTGCCTTTCCAGACTGACCCAAATAGGAACATAGGAAGCGCCATATACTGAGTCAGACCATTGGTCTATCTAGCTTAGTATTGTCTTCACAGAGTGGCAGCGGCTTCTGCTCTTCCCAGAGTGGCGGCTCCATCCCTGAGGGGAAGATCTTGCAATGCTCACACATCAAGTCTCCCATTCAGATGCAACCAGGGCAGACCCTGCTTAGCTACAGGGACAAGTCATGCTTGCTTCCACAAGACCAGCTAATGCCCTCTGTGGTTCTTAAAAAGAGAAACTGAATGTACTTGATTGTTTAGAAGTTCTGCATTTGTAGGGCTGGTGAACCTGAAGATCTGAGACTTCATCATTCATACGGTCCTACTTCTGCAAATAAGGCGACAAAAAGCCAGTCCACTACCCCTGCTGTTAGAAAGTTGTGATTAAAGGTAAAGGTAAAGTGCTGTCGAGTCAGATCCTGGTGACCACAGAGCCCTGTGGTTGTCTTTGGTAGAATATAGGAGGGGTTACCATTGCCCCCTCCCACACAGTATGAGATGATGATGCCTTTCAGCATCTTCCAATATCACTACAGCATCTGGGGCTTTTTAGAAGAGGCAACTACGGGGAGACATGATTGAGGTGTATACAATTATGCATGGAGTACAGAGAGGGGGCAGAGAAATTTTTTCCTCCCTCTTTTTTTATACACCTCAATCATGTCTCCCCTTAGTTGCCTCTTTTCCAAACTAAAAAGCCCCAGGTGCTGCAGCCCTGCCTCATAAGGAAGGTGCTCCCGGCCCCTGATCATTTTGGTTGCCCTCTTCTGCACCTTTTCCAGTTCTACAATGTCCTTCTTAAGATACGGTGACCAGAATTGTACGCAGTACTCCAGGTGAGGCCGCACCATCGTTTTGTATAAGGCCATTATAATATTAGCAGTTTTATTTTCAATCCCCTTCCTAATGATCCCTAGCATGGAATTGGCCTTTTTCACAGCTGCCACACATTGCGTCGACACTTTCAACAAGCTGTCCACCACGACCCCAAGATCCCTCTCCTGGTCAGTCACCGACAGCTCAGATCCCATCAGCGTACACTTGAAGTTGGGGTTTTTCATCCCAATGTGCATCACTTTACACTTGCCAACATTGAATGAAGAGCATTTGCCACTTTGTCGTCCATTCACCCAGATTGGAGAGATCCTTTTTGAGCTCCTCACAATCCGTTTTGGATTTCACTACCCTAAATAGTCTAGTGTCATCTGCAAATCTGGCCACCTCGCTGCTTACTCCAACTTCTAGATCATTTATGAATAAATTAAAAACAACAACCAACAACAAGAAATATTTATAAACTGGTTTTCAACAAAAGGTTCCAAAGCGGTTTACATAGCGAAATAAATAAATAGATAAGATGGCTCCCTGTCCCCAAAGGGCTCACCATCTAAAAAGAAACATAACCTCCATAACATTGCTGGCGGTCCCGTGCTGGGGCTGGAGAGGGCCAGTTACTCCCCCCCTGCTCAATCAAGAGAATCGCCATATAAAAAAGGTGCCTCTTTGCCCAGTCCCAGCACCGATCCCTGGTGGAGGTGGACCCCTCTTTCTGCCTCCCTCCATTGTGCAAACTGTCCATTTATTCCTCTTCTCATCGCCAGGTGCAGAGGTAACAACAGGAAAGCCTGGTTTCCCACTTGGACAACAAGCCTCGAAGAACCCCAGGCTCTCCCTCTCCCTCCCATTTGCCCTTTAAGACAAAACGAGGCTGTTCTCACAAGCAGCCAAGACCAGGCTGGGCTGCCTGCGGGGACCCCTGGGAAGTGCACGGATCCTGGCAGCGCCTCGGCGGCAAACCCGGCTAAGGATCCGGGCGCTTCTAGGAGGTGAAGGGAGTGAGCGCTCCCTTTGACCCGCTCAGTTGATTGTGTGCCAGTGCAGACTGCTTTCAGCCGGTACTGAAGCACTGACAGGCACCTGCCCATTGCTGGATCCCCCTGTGCACTCGTGTGGTGGATTGTGGGATTTCCGTGGGCCCGGACAACAAGTCCCAGAGCGACCAGCCCTGCTCCACGCTGCACAGAGCAGGGCTGATCGTGTGGAGGCCTCCATGGGAGGTCCACAATGGAGGGAAGGCAAGGCTTGGGAAGCCCCCCCCGCCCATCCCCTGCCCTGCCCGGGAGGTGGTGTGACTAGCCCCAACATGAACCTGGGGGACTGTCGTTTCACTAACTAGAATGAGATTGGCTTGGTCCTTGTTTTAAGTCCTAGCTGACACGTGTAAATAGACAGACCAGCCTCCTCTTGCCCTCCAGCTCGACCCCCCCCTTGCCTAGTCAGGGGCGCTTCCCTGAATGGAGGGCCACAAGAGAGTCTTCAAAGGTGCCCTACAGTGACTCACATGCACATCACTGGAGTCAGAGTGATGTGTGCACAAATGGCGAAGAAGAGGCTAAGGGGCTTTTAGTGGGGTTACCAGACTTATTTACTCAGAAGTCCCCCCCCGCCCAGCACAACACAATGTCTGTAGTGTCAGGGCAACCTGATACTTGGACAAAATTGAAGTTGCTGGTGAGTTCAGCTGGCTTCCGCTCACCTTACTTGTGAAATGACACACACACCCCCGGTTGCTGCCTGAGAACAGAGTGGAGAAGTATGTGCGTGCGTGCACAGGTGAGCAAAAGGGAGATTTCAGCTCAGTTTCACACTGACTGGCAGCAACTCTTCAAGATCCCCAGCAGAGATCTTTCCCAGGCCATCCCCAAGGAGGTGAGTGCAGATGATAGGATACGGTTGTAATTAGCATTCCTCTTTCTCCCCCCATCCTGGCTTTAGATTAATAGAATCCCTGCACTTTTTGGGACCAGACCCGCAGGAGTGACAGCCAAGCCCCTCTTTCCAAAACAGGATCAACCTCTATCAGAGGTGCACCTAGGTGATTTTGGAGCCTGGACCTAAAGGCCTTAGGAGCGCCCCCCCCCCGCTCCCCTCCAAATTAAGCATCATCCTGCTTGGCCGAGTGACCACACCACCCGGGAGAGACTAAAGAGGATTTGGGGGCCCCCAGGGGCTGTGGAAGCCCTGGACCTTGGCCCCGAAGTCCAGGGTAAGGGCGCCTCTGCCCTCTACAACAGAACAGTCCAAGCCACAATGTGCCACAGACCAAGAGAAGGACCGAACAAGAAGAAGCACACCGAAGGTGCTTGCGGAGCAAATGAACCTTAGGTGACTCAAGTAAGTGAGCCCAGATGCGTGCTGCTGAGGAAGGCCCACGAGCCTCAGGGCCACTAACCAGTCCCACTTGACTCAGGCCCTGCCAACATCCACACCAGCCACGAATCTCCCCACCTCATGCAGAGAAGACACACACAGGAGCGCCCCTTACCTTCGATGGGTTTTGGTACAAAATGTGAGGAAGCCTTGGTCTTTTTCACCCGATTGCCCTTCATAATCTGCCCTTCTTTATTGAGTCCCAAGAACCAGGCTCTTCCCGATTCCTGCTGCCGGTACAGCGTGGAGGAATAGATAACATAGTAGTTTTCAAAGACGGACTCCTTGAATTTGCACTCTGGTGTGAAAATGTCCTGCAGCGAGCAAGAGAGAGAACAAAAGGCAAGTCGAGATTAATCCAAAGTCCCTTAAAAGCAAAGAAATCCTCCGTGTGCCTCTCAGTCTCATCTCTTGAATGAAAAGGAAATCAAGCGAAGGCAGGGGAGGAACAGCAGCCTCCAAGGGAAGGCGCTCAGAGCACAGCACCCAGCAAGAGCCCGGCCCTGCAGGGGACGGAAGGCCCCGTTTCCAACACGGGTCAGCCAGAGGCCTCCAGAATCTCCCAAGCAGGGTCCTCCAAGGTCTGCTGCCTTCCTGGAAACGACTCTCCTCCATGACTTTGCCTCATCCCCCGTGGCAAAGCCTTCTCAGCTGGGGACCCTTGGCACCCTCAGTTCTGCTGAAAGGTTTCAACATCGGGGTCCCCAGAGTGGGGTCCCCAAGGCTCACTGCCTGTGCCTCCCTCCAAGTCCTTTCCCTTTGTTGGACTTGAGGAGAGGCAGGGATTCCTCTCAGGTGGAAGCTGCCTCCTACCGAGTCAGACCCTGGGTCCACCTAGCTCAGAACTGCCTACATGGCAGGAGGTGACAAGGCAACAGCTCTCCAAGGCTACAGGCAGGAATCTCTCCCAGGCCTACCTGGAGAGGCTGCCAGGGAGTGAGCCTGGGAGCTTCTGCAGCAAGCAAGCAAGCAAGCAAGCAAGCAAGCAAGCAAGCAAGCGTGTGCTTTCTTCTCCTGAGCGACAGCCTCATCTCCTAAGCGGAATCTCTTGCAGCAGTCACTTGTAGCCACCCATCCAAATGCAAACCAAGGTGGGCCCTGCTTAGCAAAAGGGACCATTCAGGCTCGCTGCTGCAGGACCGGCTCTCCTTCCCAGCGGGGAGAAACCACAGGAGAGTCTCTTGCCGCTCCTGCCTCTCTCCAAACACCCATGTGACGGAGTGCTGGCGAGCGGGGAGGGAGAGGGAGGTGTGCGGAGGAAAGGGACGGAAAAGAAAACGGCCAGCACCAGCATCATGCCCTCCCACCAAGCAGTGGTGCGGCCACACTTGGAACCCTGTGGGCCAGTTCAGGCTGCTCATCTCCAAGGAGGTGCTGTCGATGGAGAGAAGGTGCAGAGGCAGAACCGGAGATGAACAGGGCTCAAGGGCTTGGGGCGTTTCAGTTGGGACAAAGAGCAACCGAGGGGCTGTGGGCATCGCTGAGAGTTCACACATCATGCCTGACGCAGAGGTGGCGAAAGGAGAGCACCCTCCCCCCCCCCACTTAATGCGCTTCATTATTTATTTATTTATTTAGCACATTTATATACTGCTCTACACACACAAAACGTCCCTGGGCGGTTCACAGTACAAAACCATTAAAACATTGACACAATTAAAACAACTGGAAATACAATCAACACTTTAAAACCGAAGCTTTAAAACTAAAATCCTGACTAAACAGGTATGTTTGTAGGTCCTTCTTAAAAACATTCGGCGGCGGCGGGGGGGGGGACACCCCTCATTTCATTAGGTCTTCCAGAGTCCCGTTTGGGGCACCCAATGAAACTGATTCCAGCAGCAGATTCCAGACCGGCAAAACGGAGTCCTCCTTCTCTGCACAGCAAGGACTCCGTTTATGGAATCTGCTGCCAGAAGGAGTGGATCGGGCCCCTGGCTCCAACGGCCTTCCAAGGGAATGAGACAAATCCACACAAGTAGAAAGGCCTGCCCGTGGCCACCATGAGAGCGAAATGGAAACGCCATGTTTAGAGGCAGTTTCCCTGGGCATACCAGTTGCTGGGGTAGAGGGCTGTCATTAGGAGCGAGCTGTCCTTACACCAATCATTACACTGGGACATCAGATGCACATCGGTTTCCGGTTTGGGCTCTGACCACCCAGTACCACCAGCATCATGGCTGGAAACAGGACGTGGGACTTGACAGACCTCGGGCCGGACCCAGCAGCAGGGCTCTCCTGGCCCTCTCTGGGCTTCCTGCCAGAAGGCTAGGGCTCCACGCCCCAGTGAGGGGAGCAGTGGGTACCCAAGAGCAGCCTCCCCGCATGGGCTCAGGCTGCTGTGCCTGCAAAGCAGAGCTCCTGCCTGCCTGCCTGCCTGCCTGGGCATCTGGCTCACCACGGACACAGGGTTTTTCAACTGATTGATCACCTGCTGTCTAATCCATCCGCTCACTAATGGACGGAATCAGGCCTCAGCACATTGTCTTTGGCGCTTTTCAGACAAGGGCTGTCGGTGGGGAGGGCTGGTCGCATGCTCGTGTGCCCCCCTCTCCCATGCTCCGTGAACGCGCAGGTCTGTCTCCTGAAAAGGCCGGCGGCGGTGGCAACACAAGCAGCCATTCCTTGGGTGTGGGCAGGCTGGGCCACTGCACACTTCTGTGGAGCGACGCTTCCCTAAAAGCCTGACGGCACCCAGAGAGCCCTCGCCTCAAAGAGAAGATGGGGCCCAAGAAATGTGTGTGCGTGTGCACAGGCAGACACACACACGCTCAGACAGGGAATCATATACCCAGAGTGTCCCTGAGAGATGCTTGTCCACCAACTCTAATGGAATCCCACCCTGGAAGGCCCTTCTACTGTAGGCTGGTTCTCACGACCATCACTAGGGTAAGACAAGCATCCCGCCCAGGTTTGGGAGCTGAGCATGCTCCCATTTTGTGATCAGGTGTGAGTAAAAACAAGAAGTTGTGTAGCCCTGGAATAGTCGAGGACAAAAGGAAAACAACCAGTAATGGTGCAGCAGAAAACTTCCTTTTAAAATTATTCTGATTATTTTAGGAAATAGCTCAATACATTTCAAGCTTTCCAGCCATTTTTCTTTCAAAAGATGTACAATAGAAACATATTGTGCATATTGTTTCCACGGACAGAATGCATTCAGTGCTATGTACACACAGTACTAATTTATTTTTTATTCCTTTTGTATATTTTGCATTGTTCTATGCACCTAGTATAGAGTGCACTGCAGAAAATGGAAATGTGAGCAATTACTCCATTTTAGTGTGTCCATTTGTACTTTCCTGCAACTGACTGCTGCGCTTCTCTTGTCTCTGAATGTTGATAGGACGGGGACAGATGCGCAGGGTTGTCGACCAAGTAAGCATTTTTAATCAATTGACTGAAAACACTGGACAGTATCAGCCCCTTCCGCAGATGCACAGCTCTCTGCCAGCTGCCACCTTGACTGGAACCCCTGACTCTCTCGGTCCAGCCTTGTTGGTTTCTGGGGTCCCTGCGCCATCAAGGGTGTGTGTGTGTGGCAGAGAGGCAAGAGGAGACCCTTCTGCTCAAAAGACCCAGTGGTGGTTTTTCTTAATCTCACAAAACTGCTTCCAGTGATTAACTGCATAGATTTGCCATGCGAAGCCTTCAGTGTTCTCTGCTCTGCACACTCCAGTGCCTCCTCCTGGATTTTCTGTGGGGTGCAACAACTGCACAGCACCCCAGGCCCCATCTCGGAGGGCCCAAACATGCAAGCCTCTGGATGCTGAAAAACCTCCCTCTGCTCACCTCCCTGCTGCTGCCCACATTCTCACTGCTCCCCACAAGCTGCTCTCCATTTTGCCTGTTCCTCCCCACAAGCTCCCCACGCTCTTGCAGCAGGCACAACGTACAGTTTTGGAATATGCTCCCTGCTAAAAGAAGAGCATCTCCTTCTCTGTATGTTTTCGGGAAGACCCTCAAGACTCTTCTGTTCTTGCATGCTTTTAATTAGAATTAATTTTAATAATGTTAATAATTTGTTTTATATTGTTTTCATTGTGCTTTATGTATTTTAATCTGTGATTTTTAATATTCAGATTTGCACACTGCCTAGAGATGTATATATCAGGCGGTATAAACATATGATATATAGATAAATAAACAGCTGATCTTCCAGGAAGGAAAAAAGCTACGGCGAAAGCATGGGCTGAAGGCTCCTAGCAGAAGCCGGGTCGGCCTGGGCCTAGCCAGTGGCCCTGGATGGGGGGCCACCTGGGGACCTCGTCTGGGTCACCTTGAGTGCCGTGATGGGACAAAGGCAGGAGAGAAACACAATACACTGGGAAGGGCAGGATCACTGCAGGGCCGGGGGCGGGGGGGACAGCTGGAACTCCTGTTCCCCAATGATCAGGTCAGCCTTATGGGAGGGCCTGCTGGATGATCCACAGGCAAGTCCTCTTGGTCTCTGTTCGGTACAGACCAGCTGGAGCTTCTAAAAACACCTTCTTGTGAGCTCAATTCAGTCGACCCAAATTCGTATTATTCTTTTTTATTTTTAAGCTGCCCTTCCTCACTTCAGAGGAGTTCAGAGTGGTGCACGTTGTTTCTGCCTTCTTTTACCCTCACAACAACCCTCTGAGGTAGCTTGGATTGAGAGACAGTGGCTGGCCCAAGGTTACCCAGTGAACTTTACGAGTGATCAGGATTTGCACTCAGGACACCCCAGTATTAGCCTAAGTCTCTTAGGGCACTACTGGCTCTCCACTACAGACCGTCGCTGACCCTGGGTAAGTTCTTTTAAAAGCGGAGAGACTACTCAGTTTCAACCACATAATCACTGCTGGGACACTCAGGATCTCTTCCCTTGCTTTACAGCCCTTGATTTAAAGGATGCAGTTTGCAGTTGCATTTAATTGGCAAGAACAGTTTGGGATGTGACACGAGTTAAAATGCCTCTTAGTGGAGAAGAAAAGGCTCCACCAACTGCCTCTCTTTCTCTCTCCCTCATTTCAGGCAACAGACTGTTTGGTTTGCATTCCCAGGAGAAGCGTTGCTACTGGTGAGTCAGGGATGCGCTGTTAACATCAGTGCCCAGGCATCAGGCGAGCTGCTTGGAAGCCCGTGGATCCCAAGGACTGCACAGATGGAGGGAGATCAGATGAGCTGGTTGGAAAGTTCCTTCCCGGGTGGCAGCAACTCCAAGCCAGGGCAGAGAGAGGTTCCTACCTGCAACCTTGGAGAAGCTGCTGTCAGTCAATATTACCTGCAACCTTGGAGAAGCTGCTGTCAGTCAATATTGAGCTAGATGGACCAAAGGTCTGACTCAGTATGTGGCAGCTGCCTAGGTTCGTAGTCCATGCAACTGATCACTTAGACTCTAGGGAATGTATTAAACTGAATGTCAAGGAATGCCCACTGAGATGCACTGGTTCCTTCCAAATGGCCAAAGGAATGCATGGAATTCCTGAATGGTCGTTGGCCATTTGGAAATTCAGTGCATTCCAGTCCATGGCCATTTGGTCATAGCAGCATCTCCAGATAGTGCTGGCAAAGACCTCCGAGCCTGAGCCTGCGGTGATGGCCACTAGCTTGGCTGGCTTTAAAAGGGGCTTAGACAAATTCTTGGAAAACAGGTCCATCAGTGGCTACTAGAGTGATGGCTATGGGCCACCTCCAGCCTCAGAGGTAGGATGCCTTCAAATACCAGTTGCAAGGGAGCAATGGCAGGAGAGAGAGCGTGCCCTCAGCTCTCCCCTGTCGGCTTCTCGGAGGCATCTGGTGGGCCACTGTGGGAAAGAGGATGCTGGACTGGATGGGCTTCCTTGGGCCTGGTCCAGCAGGGCAGTTCTTATGTTTTCAGGCCCCTCCAGCTTCTAGTGTTGGGCAGCCCCACAGAGCTGGAGCTCAGGGTTGCTTCTACAGCTACCATCTCTCATTCCCTTTATTGTTGTGAACACCCTTGCCAAACGTGGCCCGGCGCTGCGGGCTCAAAAGGCAAAGCTTAGGCCAGTGTCTGACTCTGCCATGCTGAAAAGATCAATCAGTGACTGAAATGTAAATTTGACTATGCTGAGCACAAGAAACTGAATGAAACTGTTCTCTGTTCAAGGCTTGACCGAGGGGGAGAAGCTTATCCATCCCCGCTCTGACTGCGTTTAGGCATTTCTGTTATGCCAAGTGTAATCATGACATCTGCTTTGAAATGGTATCTGCTGAGAATAATCACATTTAGAGGGCCTTAGGAAGTAACACATAGATAATGGTACCGACATACTTTAAGGGTCCATCATATGCAAACATGGAAATGAATGCTGAATTCTGTGCACTTTATCTTTCTAACAATGTCCTGGGACCAAAAAGGCGCCTCCAGTCTGCTTAAACAGCTGACCACAGAACTGACACTCCTGAGGAGACCGGAATATTTTGAGTAGACTGAGAGAGAAACAGCAAACAGTGTCAGATACGACCCTCCCACCCCGGATCCTCGACCCATACATGGCACAAGAGAGATCCTGTGATGAGAGGTTGTTGACATTTCTTGGAGACATGAGAAAGATGCTCGTCTCTCTCTCTGAGCGGTTTAGACCCAGATTAAAGACCTGGGACAGGTATAAGAAGGAAAGCCCCTTCCGGCCACGGCAGCGAAGTGAATACGAGAACCTGCTGCCACGGCTGCGGAGCCAGGGCAAGGGGTCTGCTCCTGAAATGGGCAAGAAGTCACTGGCGATCCCTGCCGCATGCCGAGGGACCGGGGTGACTTCTGTCCAGGACAGGCAGCTCTGCCTGGACTACCTGCGGGGACGATAGCGAGCTTCGGACGCCAGCCTCACCCCCCAGCGCCGCTCACATCCAATACCCACGACGGGATCTGGTAATTATTTATTTATTAATTAGAATTTTCTTATATACCGCCTCCTCCAAAGACTCTAGGTGGTGAACAACAACAATACCAATACCAACAACAACAATTTAAAAAAGGGCAAACACCTGGTGAAACAGGTGGGTCTTAAGAGGGGCCTTAAAAGCAGCCAGGGAGGGGGCTGAACGAATCTGGCTGGGGGAGAGGGTTCCCAAGAAGAGGGGTGGCCACGGAGAAGGCCCTCCTACGAGCCCAGGCCCCACGCACTACACCAGGGCCTGGGACACTCAGGAGGGCCAGCTGAGAAAACCTCACAGGCTGGGATACAACTGGCCAAGAGAGGTGATCCGGGAGATATATACAGGTGCTAAGCCCATAAGGGTTTTGTGGGTGAGAACCAGCACTTTGAATTGGACTCGGAAGCAAGCAGGCAGCCAGTGCATGACTCTCCAAGAGCAAACCTTGCCTCCACCATCCCAATCTCTCCTATTAACCGGCACTCCCCTCCGCCCCCCGCCCTCCTCTCCCTCCCTCCGTCCCATTCCTGCCTCTCTCTGTGCTTGCATTGCTGTTCTGTATTAGCCAGAAGAGCCACTGAGGAAACACGCAGACATCTAAGTTAATTGAGAAATGGTTTTAAGTTGTAAACTGATTTAACTACCCTACACGTGGGAAATTGATTGATTGCTTTGCTTGCCTTATTTGGCATCCGTGCCTATGTAACCAACTGCCTCAATAAAGCCCACTGAATGATAGAAGTTGTTGCAAATCACACATGGCCATCACAAAAAGAGCGGAGTTAGCCACTGTCTGGCTAGTGATCGAGCCTGGCTTCCACCACTGCTGGGTGTGAATTAGGGCGTTGTTCACAACATTATGGGTTGGGGTTTCTGCGAGGTGTTTGCTGTGGGGTGGGCCAAGAGGAGGGGAGCCCAGGTTGCTCCACATTAGCCCCTTTCTCGAGAATTGTTATCCTTCATCCACTCACTTTTAACAGAGAATGCAGACACTGAGGCTATTCTCATGATGGGGAGAAACCAGGTTAAAGAAGCCCAGCCCGGTTTTTCCCCATCGTGAGAACCAGCAGGCCAGCCTGGTGGTTCTCTGGCGGCTAGCCGGCCAAAGTAGCCCTCCCCTTAGCCCAGGTTAGCGGAGCGAGTGCTCCGCTAACCCGGGTTTTTGGATCGTGTGCTGCCATGGCATGGCTCCGTGCCACAGCGACACATGAGGAGACCCCTGCCGGGAGGCTGCAAACAGCCTCCCAGGCTTGGGGGTCTCTCCAGCATGCCCCATACACTCATGCGGGGCATCCTGGAACTTCCGGGGTCGGATCTGTGATGGAGTCAGCTACGAGCAGCTGCAGAACCCTCTCAGGCGCGGATAGTGCGAAGTGCCTCACTGTCAAATTGTTGCACTCCTGTGTTTCCTGTGTTGTTGTCCCGTGTGATTTGTGGCGGATTCTTTTTTGGTAATAAAACACAACTGCTGCAGCAGCAGCCTATTTATTGTGGACAGGCAAAAGTGTCCTTGAGGCTTTCAAGGGCTCCTTTGCCTTTAGTCACCAGACGTTACCCTTCCTGTCTGCTGGCTCAGCCCATTTTAGTCGCTTCTGGACGAGCACTGGTGGGGGAATTTGTGATGACCAGTCGATTAATTGCCCCGTGTCAAATTCTGTTCCTACATTTAGGGATGGGGAAGAGGCGTTACTGGCCTCCTCTCAATGTTTGATTCTTCTCCTTTTAAAGTAGTGAGATAGCACTATTTTGCTATAAAAGAGTGGCTGAGCTGTTCAAATCTCACCTCCGCCATGAACTCCCAAGGTGGCCTTAGGCAAGCCGCTCCCTCTCAGCCTCAGCTGCAATATGGAGGACCATTTCGGCCTTTGTGATGTTTAGCAAGTATAGGCTTAACATTTGGGTTTTGTTGTGCTGGAGAGTTGTGAATCTAGGGAGCGTGGTAAGAGGAAGTCTTGACAGCTGGTGCAAGAGGAAAACAGTTAGAGAGGGTCTGGGTCTAAGAGAGCCAGATGCAGGGAAGAGGACTCCAAGAAAAGGCAGCTTGATGTACAAGCTGGGTTAAAAGGGGGGCCCTGAAGTGTGCTTCCTTGGTAGACGTGGTGAATAACCTATGGAGCTGCATCAGAGGATAAAGAAGCTGTGAAGCAAGCCAAAGACATTCTGGTGAAGAACTCATCAAGTCTTTATGCATTAGTCAGTGGAGTACTGCCCTTGAGCTGTGATAAAAGAAACACAACAAGCAAGCATAAAGACCTCACAGTTTTGGAGTGTAAAGGAAAAGAAACAAACCTCAGTGAAAACCATCTGTTTACTAAACTTTATTCTATTTGGTAATGCAGACCCGTGAGTACAATGGACCCTAGGGATGTGTGAACAGAGGCCCATTGGGCATGCACAGCATCCTCCAAAATAGCCACCGCGACAGGGGTGAGGCCTGGAAAGGGCTGAAGACCACCCAAACTGGGCGATTTGGCACATAATGGAAGCCGGTGGGGGAACCACTGGAGACACACAGACCCCCATGGCCAAATCTAAGCTCCTGGTGGCGGTGAGTGAAATCTATTTTCATTTGGCCGAAACGGAGAGCGTCCTCTCGGCCTTCAGCGAGAGTGCAGAGAGGAGGGGGAACTGGCTGTGTGGGCTTGTTTGAAGGACAGCCTGGACAGCTGATCCCGCAGGGAGAGAGGGAGGAACTTTCCCCCTCAACTCCAGTCCGGCCACATGCAGCCTCCAGTGCTTCATTCAGACGTGACGGAGGCTCTGTGGAACCCTGTATTTGAGCAGTGAAACGCACCACAAACCGAGGGTTCAAATTTGGGACTCTGGAGCGAAACCTCCAGGAATGGGACTGGAGTTGCATGCATTTGGACGTAATGCTAGGGAAACCTCTGGCCCTTGCAATTTACATGCGAATGCGGCCTTTGTTTCAAACACCAGGCTGAGTGAATTTCTGTCAACTACACTTACACTAAACTACGCAGACCAATTTCAGTGTGCTAAATACCAAAGCTTGAACAGAATTTTAAGGTGGCAATGAACATAAAATCTAATTGGACATTTATAAATCATAAACAGCACTGAAAGATAACCTCCTAAAGGCACTAGGATGTGGCAAACTTGCAGGGTTGTTGTGAGGATTACAGCAAGATAATTCCTGCGAAGAGCTTGCTGCACTCAAAAAGGGCGATACAAATGCTAAGTCTATTTGCATTAATTCCAGAAAGCTGTGGAAAAGCCATGCCTCAGGACTGCCAACGGGCTCTGACGCAGAAGCAAGCCAAGTCAGGAAAGGCTGGAGAGGAGCGAGATGCTGGACACAAGGCGGCCCTGTTCCCTGTATAAAGCCAAGTTAGTTTCTGCTGAAGGTACTCTCTGCTAAAAAAGACATTGTTCTGACTATTCCAGCAAAAGTGGCTAGTCCCAAGAAAACTAGCCATCCACAGCTTGTGCACGGAAGGAAGGTATAGTTCTGGGGAAAGGATCAGGCAGCTCTTGCTATCCGTTCAGATCTCAGGGGCTCTGCTTATACTGACGTTGTAGGCGACTGTCCAGTCTTTTTAGGCAAAGCCAGACTGCCTCTTTCTTGGGTGCCATTTCAGTACATGCGAGGAGTACATACATACCCTGGCAGGAAACAAAGACCTCTGCTACTTGTGTGCCTCCAGGCTGCTGTCTGTGGCCGGGATACCTCACCATAATTGCTTGGATTACACAGGGTATTTCATCTGGCTCTCAAATGTCTTCCTGGCTTGGATGTGTTCTCGGGGTTGGTGCAGGCAGTGGGAAGTAGGCAGGACATGCCCAAAGGCAGTCCCAAGCAGAAGGCTCTGGACTGGGACCGTGGTGGGGGCAAAGGGTGGCTGTGCCAGACTGCCGGGTGCCTGTTCGTTCTCTGCCACTTCTACCACTGCAATGGCTTGAATGTGGTTCAGCTGCCAGGCTTTCCCACCAAGAACTCTGGGAATCGTTGCTTCATGAGGCTGCTGGGAATTCTCTGCTAAAAGTTTTAATACTTTTAATGTTGGGTTTTAAATGATTTTAATGTTAATGGCTTTAATGTTTAAATGATTTTAATTGTTTGATTGATTGTAATGTTTAAATGATTTTAATTGTAAACCGCCCAGAGATGCAAGTTTTGGGCGGAATAGAAATATGTTAAATAAATAAAATAAATAAAAAAGATTCCTAGTTCTCATCCAGTTCAGCATGAGCTTTCCCAGCATTCCCTGGTTGGGCGCCATGAACACTATGCGTGTCTGAATCTGGCTTGAACTTTTAGTGCAGACCCATGAGCTTCCTCAGAGCCTGCTGGGGCATATTCATAACAAACGACAACAATTCAACAGGCCACAAAGCCCGGCTCAAGTCAAGCCGCACTGATCCAGCCCCATCAAACCACGGCAAAGGCTGAGGCAGGGAGAAAGGCTGGAAGGGAGGAGGAGGAGGAGGAGGAGAGCTGGTCTTGTGAGAGCAAGCATGAATGTTCCCCTTTGCTAAGCAGGGTCCACCCTGGTTTGCATTTGAATCAGAGAGTACATCTGTGAGCACTGGGGCACTTCTGCTTGCATGCAGAAGGTCCCAAGTTCCCTGCCTGGCACCATCTCCGGATGGGGCTGAGAGAGACTCCTGCCTGCAACCTGGGAGAAGCCGCTGCCAGTCTGTGTAGACAATGCTGAGCTAGATGGACCCGTGGCCTGATTTGGTAGAAGGCAGCTTCCTCTGTTCCCAAGATGCTGTCACCACCCTCGCATTAGTACCAGATTAGTGCAAGACACGGGGAAGGTGACCGCCACAGAATTCTTTGCAGAACTAAACTTTTGAGGAAACTCACTGGCAGGAGATAAGGGCTCCCTCCCAGGAGTGGGCTGGACGCATTATGCCCGTCAGCTTCTGATCTCCTGGAGATAGCCTCCCGGATTCCGTTCTTGGAATCTGAGCGCTGGGATGGCAAGAAGACGTTGCATCGCTGATTCACTCGCTATCTCCCCTGCCGTCGAAGAAGGCATCTCGCTTGCCTGAAGCCCAATTTCAGAGCTGTCAGAGACAGAGCCGGGGATTCAGTTCTCCCTGTCACTAAAACTTTCACCCACCCAAGGAACCCTGCTGCGCTCAGATTATTACATTTCTGACAACTCGCTGACAGTCAGGCCTGAGCTGACCAATTAACCACTGGCCTTTGGAATGGACGCTTAGGACGGGGCCAGGGGATGTTTTTCCTGGGCTGGCTCTGGGGTTTGGAAGCGAGGACGAAAGCCACCCTGGCAGCTGGCAGGGGTGTGTGCATGTGTGTGTGTGTGTGTGGGCTGTGCTGGATGCGTGTTGCGTTGCCATGGGAGTTGTGTTCCTTTTTCAGTGCATGTCTGCACGGCAGCTGTACTAGCTGCGTGCACAGAGAAAGACAAGCAGAGTCCAGCATCTTCTCGATATTACGGTATGGATGTCCGGAAGAGAGCCAACACAATCCTGAAGAATGAGGATGCTTCCCTGTCATGCTGTCCTCAGGGCTCATGGCATCGACTTTCCTTATATGATGTTAAAGGTAACGTGTGACATCAAGTCGATTCCACCCACAGAGCCCTGTGGTTTCCTTTTGGTAGAATACAGGAGGGTTTGACCATTGCCTCCCCCCGCACAGTGTGAGATGATGCCTTTCTGCATCTTCCTATATTGCTGCTGCCTGATATAGTACCAGCAGGGATTCGAACCGGCAACCTCCTGCTTGTTAGTCAAGCATTTCCCCATTGTGCCACTTAAGGTGACTATATGATGTTAGTGAGACGATTTAGCAATGGCTGGATTAGAACAGAGATCCACGAGATACGCACAAGTGCTTTTTCAAATGCTGCAATCCTTACAACAACCCTAAGAGGCAGGCCATTCTATCCCCAGTGCAGATGTGGGGCTGAGGCTGAAAGAGAGACTTGATTAAGGTCAGCACATGGCAGAGAGGAGATCCAAACCTGGGTGCTTCACAGCTCAGTCTTTCAGCCACGGCCCTGAATCTGTTCTCCTGGCCCAAGGACATGCAGGGTATTCCTGGCAAAGGGGGGATTTCAGCGAGGGACCTTACAGACGGTGCTCTCAGCCACGACAATGCAGGGATCAAACATTCACGGAACAGGCCATTGACGTGGGAGAGCAGAGTTCAAATCCTAACCCGGGCTATGGACGTGCTGAGCAGTTTTGGGGAGCAACTTTAGGCTTTGGCCAAAAAAATATATATGCAAAAATGTGCGTGTTAACTGCCTACCTCTCAGGGTTGTTAGGAGGGTGAGTGATGTCACAACGGGATTGTACCAGCCGTTATCAAAACTGATGAAGTGTACATCTAAAGGGGGGAAACGACTTGCTAGCTACACACCCACATGCGGAAGGAGGGAAGGAAAGGGCTGCTTAACCCTTTCCCTGCTGCCTGTCCTGCCACTGCAAATGCCCCCTCCCTGCCCCCGCCTGCTTTCCCTTCACAGGGTCCCAAGTGCAGGTGTGTGAGCATGAACCTGCATCTGCACATCTGCACCTGTGAGGGAGGGACGCAGTTGGGTTGGGGGCTAAGGAAGGGGGGGAATGTTCAGCATCTCCTCTCCCACCCCCTTGCCACCTGTTCTGCTCTGCCTTTAAAAAAAGACCCAGCTGGGCTCCGTTCGGTGTTGTGTTTCTCTCAGCGAGGACCAAGGCTGGCAGGAGCCTGTCCTTGTCGCCCCCGCCTGCCCTGCCTGCCCTGCCATTTGGTTCCCCTCCGGACACTGCCAAGGCCCGGAGTCCAAAACGCTGCTTCTCAGGACTGGAGTCCACAGCAGGCCACCGACCTGGGACAGGAGGAACGTCTGGCAGGCAGGGATCCATCCGGTGAGCGCACCGCCACTGCCAAGCTCTGCCTGAAGGGAGGCACTGCCGGGAGACCCAGCGGAGGCTGGCCGGGCTCTCTTCACTCCTCCATTTTTATTATTTACTTATTATTAAAACTTTTATACCGCCCTTCCAAAAGGCTCAGGGCGGTTTACATTAAAACACCATTAAAATCAATTAATAATTAAACAAAAATTATAAAACGGCTGTAATATCCAAGAGAACTCCTTTGAAGAACGCTGCTTGCGAGTCTAGCTAGACTTAGGAACCCAGGAAGCTGCCCTATACTGAGTCGGGCTGCTGGTCCATCCAGCTCAGGATGGTCTTCACAGACTGGCAGAAGCGGCTTCTCCAAGGCTGCAGGCAGGAGCCTCTCTCAGCCTTGTCTTGGAGATGCTGCCAGGGAGGGAACTTGGAACCTTCTGCTCCTTCCCTTCCCTGCGGGGAAGATCTTCCAGTGCTCACACTTCTACTCTCCCATTCATATGCAAACCAGGGCAGACCCTGCTTAGCTAAGGGGACAAGTCCTGCTGGCTACCACCAGACCAGCTCCCCTCCGCTTGCAGGGAACCCTCTTAATAATAGGACAGAATGTGTCAGGCGACAGACCCTGATCCTGCAAGCAACAGCTTCTAGGTCCCATTCCTGCTCCAGTCTCAGCCAGGAGGGGCCTACTTGCTTCTCCTCGTCTACCTCCCCCTCCCCAAGGAAATGGGTCTCGTCTGATGATATTTTAACAGTAACAGAAAATCCCTGCATTACGCAACTCATGCTTGCAACCACCAGACCAGCTCTTCATGCCCCTCAAAGAGGAGAGCTGGTCTGGTGGCAGCAAGCCTGACTTGTCCCCTTAGCTAAGCAGGATCTGCCCTGGTTGCATATGAATGGGAGACTAGAAGTGTGAGCACTGGAAGAGATTCCCCTCAAGGGATGGAGCCACTCTGGGAAGAGCATCTGAGGTTCCAAGTTCCCTCCCTGGCAGCATCTCCAAGAGAGGGCTGAGAAAGAGACTCCTGCCTACAACCTTGGAGAAGCTGCTGCCAGTCTGTGAAGACAATACTGAGCTAGATGGACCAATGATCTGACTCGGTAGAAGGCAGCTTCCTCTGTTCCTACGTTGTGGAAATAATTTCTTTTTGATTTAATGGTTCTGCCTTATTGATGGCATTCTTGATTCTCCCATTCTTCCTCCAAGGAGCTCAGGGTGGCTTATGGGCCTTCCCCCTCCTCCTATCTTTACAACAACTCTGTGAGGTAGGCTAGGTGGAGGGGGTGGGGGGTTGGCCCAAGGTCACTGGCGGCTGGGGGGAGGGGGCTGAACCCAGGGCTTGCTGGTCCTGGTCTGACGCTCCAAGTACTACACCACACTGCCCCATCAGTGCAATCGCTTGGGAAAGAGGGCCCTGAGAAGCCGCAGTCTCGGCCACAGCAGCAGAGTCCTGAGTGTGCAAAACTCGCCACAACAGCCCTGCCCTTGGGCTCCTGGGCGCGGCAGTTCATCCCCATTCTCTGGGAAATAAAAGAGCAGCCTCAGTGCCACAGATGGAACGGAGCAACCCCCCCCCCCCCGCCCTCCGCCTCCCCCACCCCCAGAGCGCCCAGACCCCACTGCCTGAGGCTGCTCCTCACGCTGCTGCCTTGAGAAAGGGTCGAAAGGGTTGTCTCTGGTTAAACCAACATTAAACAGCAAGTGGCCAAGAGGAAAGCGAATGGCATTCAGAAATGTTCATTAACCTGAAATATACATGAACCAAACAAAGCCTCCAAGAGGCACCCCCTCCCCCCCCCCGAGATGCTTTTGATTTCCCAGTGCAACTTTAGATCCCGAAAACAGAGGATTTGTGTTCGCCCAGAGCTGATCAAGACTGCCGCTTCCTCCCACTCTCTGCAAGCAATGCTCCCTCCCCTCCCGGGCTCCTCCAAGTTTGTCGATAACGTTTTTGCAGCTGCAGTATCAGCCTGGAAGATGAAAGGAGCCTGCTGCCAGGGCAGAGCCGCCTGGGCGTTTGGGCCGGGGGGGGGTGGGGGGCGCTCCTGGAAGCCTCCATTTCCCCAACTTCTGTTTATCAAAGAATTGCTCTGTGGTGGCGGGAGGGAGGGAGGGAGGGAGGGAGCCGCCCAAGCATGCCAGCCGGGCCAGAGCCCTGGCCCCAATCCCTGCCTGGTCTCGACGCCGCCACCGGGAGGCATTTGTTCAGGCTCTGGCTGGGCTCGGAGGGCCCATCCGGGGGTGGCGTCCTCCTTCCTGGGGGCAGAGCAGGGGCAGCTGAAAGCACTCCCTGCCCCCATGCCCACCCCACCCCCTGCCTCAACACCAATCACTCAGGATCCAGCCAGGGCTCTCTGCGCTTTTCACACTCTGCAAATGTTCTGTTACTTCCCGAGAAAACTTTGACCCTATGAGAATGCAAGGAAGAGCCTGGCTGCATCAGGCTCCGGGTCCTCGTCCAGCACTCTGGGGATGAGAGAATGGAGACCTGGGAGCAGAATTCCCATCAGTTCCTGCCCAAAGTCTCTCTCTCTCTCTCTGTGCATGCACTGATTTGGATCAGGAGCTCGGCACCAGAGAAGGGGAAGTTTCATCTGAAAACAAGTTCCACCACGAACTGCTATTTGCCCTGTTAGGGGAAAAACATATGGGTATCTCAACGCAGCGGGGAAATAACTTGCCTAGCAAGCAAGAGGTTGCCGGCTTGAATCCCCCGGGTATGTTTCCCAGACTATGGGAAATACCTCTATCGGGCAGCAGCAGCGATACAGGAAGATGCCGGAAGGCATTATCTCATACTGTGCGGGAGGAGGCAATGGTCAACCCCTCCTGTATTCTACCAAAGACAACCACAGGGCTCTGTGGGCGCCAGGAGTCGACACCGACTCGGCGGCAAAACTTTACCCTTTATCTCAGTGAAACCCAGGCCTGCCGATGCTTGAGAACTGTCTTGCTCCGGCCATCCCAGGCGGGCAGCGAAAGCCAGCACCTCCCTGCGCCGCTGGTTGGCTGCATTTGGCTTGATGGGTCAGGAGTTGTGCAAGGTTTGACTGAGCAAAGCAGACACCAGCCAACGTGCCCAGAACGGCATCTCGGTTAGAAACAGGCAGGCTTCCCTCAGCTCACACTGAACTGACCTAGAAACAAGACACGCTCCTTCTCCTGCAGACTGGCTGAGCAATCCAGCTGATTTCTGAGCCAGCCTGAATTGGGCCCCCACCCCGCTATGAATCAATGGAGACAGCCCTAGTCTTTGACCCCCTGGGGCCGGGAGAGGCTTCCCAGGCCCCGCAGCCCCTAGCTGTCCGCAGCCCTCTCCGCAGAACAGCCCCCTGCCTCGCGTCCAGCAAGAGGAGGAGCAGGGCCACAGCCCTTCGCCAGGCCGGCCTCCCTGCCCTGGGGCTGCCACGGCCTTCTGCCAGGGGCAGAGCTGAGAACCAAAGGGATCCTTCTTCAGACTCCTGGAACCTGGCTCAGCCAGGGGGGGCCCTCTGTGTGTGTGTGGGGGGGGGGCTAAAGGCTCTGCACAGCTAGGGCCACTCTCTCGTCAGCAAGCCAAGCCGGTGGCAGCCAGAGAAGGAGGCAGGCTGCTAGTTGCCCGGGTCCCAGGCTGGCTGGGATGGCAAGGCAGGACATGCGGAGGAGCCCAAGTGGAGACGCCTGTGAGGTTTTCTAATGCTCGCCTCTCGGCTGAGGAGCGCATCTATGTGTCCCAGATCGGAGCCCAGTGAGTGACTCTCTCCCCGGCATGCCACAGGCCTGCATCAGGCCCCCCGTTGCGCCCAAACTTTCGGATCGGTGCTCTTGGACTGCTTCCAGCCAGCAACGGGACTTGCTCTGGGAGTGAGCCTCTCCCGCCTAGTCCACCTTTCCTCTCCTTTGGGAGATCCCTGGAAGAGAAGAAGGCCACAGAGGAAGGGGGAGACGGAGAGGCCAGGGCAGGGCTGAGCAGCTGAGATCTCCAGGCCCGGGGCTTCCCTGGTTCCCCTGGATGCTGTCTCCGTCCCAGCCATTTCGTCAGCTCGGCGACCCCAGTTGCCCTTCTGGACGGAGCGCAATGAGAGCACAAGGCACTTGACAAACAAGGGCCGCTTTCCTCGCAGCCAATTAGGCAACGCTGCACGCAAAGACAGCGATACATGGAGGGAGCTGCTTCCAAAGAGCCCACCAGCCTGGAGGCTCCGTTGCCAGGAGAGGCAGATGCCACCCCTGCGGGGGCTGCCATGGGGGCGGGGGGCAGATGGCCATGACTCATGCAGGGAGGACCCCAGCAGCCCTTGCCACCGGAGAGGAGCAGGCCAAGTCAGCTAAGCCGTCGCGGACATCGGCGTGCGCCGCCAGCCCTCTCCAGGAGTCCAAAGGTGCTGTGCGCAAGTACAGAGGCTAAGACAGGCCCATTTGGGCACAAGTATGCTGCCTTTTATTGAAGGCTTGGGGAGGGCTTAAAGCAAGCTTGCTGAAGGAAAAGGGGGCTCTCTTGAAGCCTGCAGACTATGCCTGCCTCTGTCCCAGCAGGCAGCCTCTGGGAAGGGGAGTTCCTTCCTGGGCACGAGAGCAGAGGCGGTGCTCCTTCTACCAATGGCATCTGCCATTTGCCGTTGTGATTAGCACGTATATTGATAGCAAGACAATTAAGCTTCCAGATGACCTGGAGACGGTTCTTAATGCAACCTTTAATCAATTGGCCTCACCCAGGGGCTCCCAACCTTGGGTCTCCACATGCTGATGGACGGCATCTCCCATTGACCATTGTGGCTGGAGATGATGGTAGCTGTTGTCCAGTCACACAGAGGGACTCAGAGTTGGGGACCCCTGACCTAAGCAGCCCATTGATTCACAGCTGCACACACCCCTCCTCAGGGCAGTGCCAAGACGCCCCCCGCCCCGGCCGCCAGCTGTGCCTGTACCCCCTACCTCAACCCCAAGACTGAAGGTGGGGAGAAGGGACAAGGATCTCCCTCAACAAGAACTGCCATGCCCCCCCTGGAATGCTGGGTGCAACCCAGATGTTAAACCTCTCGCCCAGATTACTCGGCCCACCCAGATTCCAGCTTTCATTTTCAAGGAAAAGCGACGCTCTAGTCCTTGTAGAAGTGGCGTTATGGACTACTCATTTGCAGCTAGAAGCCCAGGGGCCCCCTGACTCCCCCACCCCAGATGCATCCAAGAAGGGCCCGCCCAGACTGGCAGCGACAGAGCAAGCCGAGGGGGTGGCAGGAGCCTGACCTTCGGGCAGCAGGGCCGGGCTTAAAGGCGAAGTGTGCCGTCGAGGCAGTGTCGACTGCTGGCGCCCACAGAGCCCTGAGGTTGTCTTGGGTAGGATCCAGGCGGGGTTGGCCATGGCTGTCTCCTGTGCACAGTCTGAGATGAGGATGCCTTTCAGCATCTTCCTAGAGCACTGATGCCCGATACAGTGCCAGCGGGGATTCGGACCAGCAACCTTCTGTTTGTCACTCAAGCGTTTCCCCGCTGCGCCACTTAAGGCAGGCTTACGCGCCACCAGTTTGCTGGAGGGTGTGGCGTGGCACCCGCCTGCCAGTTGGGGATCAGGAGCCGAGGAGAGCCGAGAGGAGGGGAGAGGGGGACTGTCTCTGGTGGCTGGGAGCCAGGGGGGATTGGGAGACATATGTGGGGAGCCGGGGATGACGAGGCAGGGGAGGGCAGACCCCAACGGTCTCCCGGAGAAGGGCGAGGCTTGTGGACTTCCTTTCTGGCTGGAGGGGACACTGGGTGACTTCACCCCCTCCCCACCACTCAAGAAGGCGAGAAGGTGGGCAAGTGGCAGAGAGGAGCAACACACTCTTCAATGGCATGCAGGGGTGTGTGTGTGTGCTGGCCTTTTGACCGGCTGCAGAGAGAGCTCCCTCGCCTGCCCCACGCTTCCGCCTGACTGAACCAGGGCTCAGGAGCAGAGCAGTGACCCGCAGAGGTGCAGCAGACACCCTCCGCTCTGGGTGGGTCTTGGGAGCTCAGCCAGCCACCGCCGCTTCAGTCGTGCACTAACTCCCTGGAGCATCCTGGCCCGTCCCTGGAGGGTCCCTGGGCAAAACGCTGGCGCTGCAGAAGGGCTGTTTGCGGGGCGAGAGGCTGGCTCTGCCCTGGGCAGGAGAGCTGCGCCATCCACTTCTCGGCCCCAGGGCTCCTCCTCCTTTGAGCTCCGGCCTTCCCCGCTCACGAGGATGCCGGGCGTGCCACGTCCCCCTCGGCGCTGGCCCAAGCACTGGGCTCGTTCTCCGGTGCCAGAGGGCGCCATCTTCCCAACTGGGGGACAGAGCTTCAGCTGTTCCTCGAATGGGCCAGAACTAAGGCTCCCTCCTCCAGTCTCTCCCAGGCCACTTTTTAAAAAATCTGGCTGAAGGCAGAGGGATGCCGGGGATGGGGTGGGGGGCACACGAGGCCGGACGCAGTGGGCGATAGCGCAGGGGCTGAGCCGCCTCAGGTTCTCCTTGCCGAGGGCCCGGTGGGTTTCTCAGGGGCTGGGCTTTTGCAGCCAGTCAGGGAGAGCCAAGGCCACTCTCCAGCGCAGCTCTTCCTCCCAGAGGGCAGCTCTGCAAGCACCACCTGGGCATGGCAAGGAGAGGCCTGCAGGGCACAATCCTCCAGGAAGTTCTCTCGCACCAAGGCCCAGCTCCTCCAGCCGCCTGAGTCCCACAGGGGCCAATCAGAGGCCTCCAGGAAGCCCACAAGCAGGGCAGCGAGGCAACCGCTCTGTTAGCCGCCCCCCCACCCCCACCCCGCCAACTATTCTCCAGAGACGCTTCTGAACATGAAGGCTCCACACAGCCATTCAAACTGACAGTTGTTGATAGGCCTCACGACGACTCCTCTCCTCCTCCTCCATGAATTTGTCCAACCCCTTTTTACAGCCACCTTAGCCAGTGGCCATTGATGTGTGTAGTGGCAGTGAGTTCCAAAGAAAGTTAAGCATCTTGCAAAAAAGGATTTTCTTCATTGTGAGCCCTGAATCTCCTGCCAGTCCATTTCAGTGGATATCCCCAAAGTTTCAAGAGGGAGGACTCTCCACACCACATATATGATTTTGTAAATCTGAAACGAATGATCTTGCTGTTCTTAAACCATTCGGAGTTAACAGGGTTTAGACATTTATTTATGTTTTTTATTTTATGTATTCGATTTCTATACTGCCCTTCCAAAAATGACGCAGGGAAATAATAAATACATAAATAAGATGGCTCCCTGTCCCCAAAGGGCTCACAATCTAAAAAGAAACACAAGATAGACACCAGCAACGGTCACTGGAGGGATGCTGTGCTGGGGACGGAGAGGGCCAGTTACTCTCCCCCTGCTCAATAAAGAGAATCACCACGCTAAAAGGTGCCTTTTTGCCAAGTTCGCAGGGGTTAGCATTAAACATATACAAGAAGTCAGTTTATCCTCATCCCTTCTACACATCCTTACGGGTGACACTGAAATTCTAATTCATGTCAGTGATTATGAATTTCCAAGCTAAGAGGCTGTTCATGAGAGTGTATTCAGCACTAATTAATCGAGAATGAATGCCACCCCCCCTCCCCAAGGTCTGTTCTCAGAATCACGAACATGAGCAGAGAATCACTAATCATTTGTGCTTCACATGCTTGAGGTGAATGCAGACCAGAACGGCCCACCGTGGACCCCTCTCCCCCCTTGCGCTGCACCCCCCGCCCCACCTTGGCCGCTTCCCAGCTGACCCTCCTCTTCCCACCACAGAATCAGCTGGTGAATTATTGATGGTCCTTTTTGTCTTGCCTAACAGGAGGAGAGAAGTGCCTCCAAAGAGCTGGGAAATCAGAAAATGCCTCTTTGGACAGGTGACAAGTTCGTCTCTTGCGAGGCTTATATAATGTTTGCCCTCGGATTAGGAGGGTTGCATGCCGGTCATAAGAAGACGGACATGAGATGAGCTTTGTGCCTTCCCATCTGGGCAGAGCCGTAACCGAAACCACAGCCGAGACGACAGATAAGGTGGGGCACAGGACACGGCCCACCACTCACTGAAGTGGGCAGGGAAGGACCGAAGTGCCGTGCTGCCGGACTGGCCCAATGGCCAACCCTGGCCCGGATGCAGCTTCCAACAGTGGCCAACCACAGCCCTGCCTCACTGTCTGCCCCCAGCAACTGGGATGTGAGGCTTCACTGCCCCTGAACATGGAGGCTCCGTTCAGTGCTCCAAGCTGAACAAAAAACAAACAAACGCCCCCAAGGTGCTGAGCTTTTCCTCACAGGGACACTTTCCCTCCATGTGTCCTTTCCACTGCCCCCCCCTCGCTGCCTGTGCCCTGAGCGGACAGCTGTGTGCAACTCTGGATCACTACATGGAAGCCGGCAACACGCAGGATCCCCGGAGCAGACGTGCCGAGGTTCCTTGGCAGGCGGGTGGAGGTGGCAGAAAGGGGCTCCCTGCAGCAGAGAACTCCGCAGCTTCCAAGAAGCAAACCAGCCGCCCTGTCCTCCTGGAGGGGTCCTGCCGTCTACTGAGCCAGACCCTTGGCCCATCTCGCTCAGTGTTGTCTACACAGACTGGCAGCAGCGGCTTCTCCTCGGTGGCAGGCAGGAGTCTCTCTCAGCCCTACCACAAGACCAGCTCTCCTCCTCTGGGCCACCTGGAGATGTGTGTGTGTGTGTGGTGGGGTTCGGTCTTTGGTGGCCTTCCCTCCTGGCAGCCCGGGGCTGGGCTTGCTGGAGCCCTTGACTCTGCATGGATGCACCTGCTCTTTGCTCACAGCTAAATGTGGTCTCCATTGGGTGGTGGCTGAGGCGGCGGTGGGTGGGGGGGACGGATCAGTGTGCAGGGTGTGTGTGTGTGGGGGGTCAGCCTAGATGGCCTCTGCTTCCTTCCAACCCCGTCTTGCTACGTCCCCGAGTTAATGCAGGAGGGTGTGTTCAGCTCAGGCGGAGGGCAGAGAAACCAGCATTATGTAAAAGCCATTAATATTCATGCGGAGGCCACGGAATCCCATCTCGGCTGCCTCCACAGCGGCATTAGCATTTATGCTTCTTTATCAGCAAACCTGAATTGATTTCTGGCTCAGTTTTCAGCCTTTGAGGGAAAGCCGCGGTAATGAATTTGTACTACCGACGGGGCGTGCGTGCAAGCTGGGCTCCAAGCAGAACGGCAGCCCCGGGCCAGGACCCACAGGGGTGGGCTGGGGCCATCTGCTGCCCCGGAGACCCCCGGGCCAGCTGGCGAAGCACAGCCTTGCCCACCCCCACCCCCAACCCTGCCCTGTCAAAGTGCAGTCCGGATGACTGGGGCCGGAGGGCTGCAGGGCCAGGCCACACAGCCCCCCACACCGAAGCTCCCAAGGAGTGAACACTGGAGTGAGGGTCTCCTGCAGCGGCTGCCCCCCACCCCATCCCTTTGAATCCCTTCTCAAAACCCCCAGACACCGTCCCCATGCAGTCACTGGCACCACCCCATGGCCCCCACCCTCCTGAAACCAAGCCGAAGGGCAAGGAACGGAACTGCAGGCATCAACTTCCCTGCCTCCCCAGCTTCCGTCTTCCTCCCTTCCCTTTGGTTGCCCCCTGTATTTTAGATGGCAGGTTCCTTGGGGCAGAGACCTGTCTTCTTCTTGTTATTGTGTAAAGCACATTAAGGGTGCCGTGTAACTGAATCAATGGGATTGGTGCAGGAGGATGCCCCCCAGAGGCGGGCAGAGGGGGGGTTGGGGGCTGGGCCCGGAGGCAAATACAAGGATGCAGAGAGTGGATCTTGAGCGTCTTATAAAGAAGAGCTCGTGGTGTCTCACCTTAGAAGCTCAGTGGGCCCTGGCCTCGTGGAAGGGGCTGCTGGGCTGGCTTTGCTATCACAGGCTGGCTAACAAATGAACAAGACCGACCCTTCCGGGATTTCCCTTGGGGAGGGGGGGGAGATGATGCACAGAGTCCTAGACTGCGAGAGCAGGAAGGGGCCTTGGAGGCAATCTAGTCCAGCCCCCTGCGCAGGGCAGGAATTTGGGACAGCCTCCCTGACAGGTGGCCATCCCGCCTCTGTCTGAAACCCTCCCCTGAACTGGAGCCCACGGCTGCAGGAGGCAGACGGCTCCACACTGCCCAACAGCCCTAGCAGCTAGGAAGTGCCTCCTAATGACTAGCCTGCGTCCAAGCCAACGTCTCACCCTCCCGAGCAACAGAGAACAAGTCCTCTCCTCCTTCTGCAATATTTCAGCTATTTCAAGACAGCTATCAGAGGAGCTGTCACACAGAAAAAGGAACACACCTATTCTCTGAGCATGGAGAGAGCAAAGAGGGAGCAATTATCCACTCCCTCAAGATGCAAAAAGATGGAGTCATCCACAACATCCGTCGGGCAGCACATTTACGAAAATTTCTTAAGGCAGGGGGCAATCAGCCAACAGCACTCATTGCCACAAGATAGTCTGGTGGCACCAGCATCGATGGCATAAAATGAAAGGGATTCGCTGAATCAATGGAAGACTGGTCCATCAGTCAAATGTGCCACCTTCATTTGCAGAGAAGGGGGCTTACACAGGAACAAAGGAAGCTGCCCTATACTGAGTCAGACCATTGGTCTATCTAGCTCAGTATTGTCTTCACAGACTGGCAGCGGCTTCTCCAAGGTTGCAGGCGGGAATCTCTCTCAGCCCTCTCTTGGAGATGCTGCTGCCAGGGAGGGAACTTGGGACCTTCTGCTCTTCCCAGAGCAGCTTCATCCCCTGAGGGGAATCTCTTGCAGTGCTCACACATCAAGTCTCCCATTCATATGCAACCAGGGTGGACCCTGCTTAGCTAAGGGGACAGGCCATGCTTGCTACCACAAGACACGCTCTCCTCTCCTCAACATTCGCTCCTCAATATCCTCTCCTGGGAATCAATGACACAAGGTGGGAGTGGCCATGTTCCTAGAGCACCTGAGCAATTTTCTGCTCGTCATCTGAATCCTGCCAGCAAAATCGGCTGCTGCGGTGCTAGCTGAGAACTAGCAATTCTGGTGTTCTCAGCACACATTTGCTTTCATGTTTTGGGATGCGTTTTTAAAATCCTTGCCCCCCCCCGCCCATATCTCCAAACGCATCACTTGGAAGAACCAACATGCACTGATCTGAGAATATGGAATTGCATTTCCTTTATTCTATAGAGTGCCTGGTTTCATCAGGCACTTTGCAGTTTCAAATTACCTGGCTTGGTATTCCAAAACCCAGGGGGCAGGGCCCCAATCCTGGCCTCTCCTCCTCCATCCAATCTAGCGGCACCCCAACCCTTCACCAATATTCCTCTTTTGGGCACAGCAGGAACTTCTAGTGCTGCAGTTACATCAAATCCTAAGTTCCTTGAGCAGAAACATCAGCTCTGACATAGCTGAAGAAGTGTCCGCTGGCAGCACAATCGATAGTCTTGGGTTGCTTCCAGGAAAGAAAAAGGCCTCCTCGTGTTTCCATCACATTATCTTGGAAAACATTATGAAAACAGGAAAGGGAATCGAAAGCACAGGGGAAGCGCCCTTGATGAAGGAGCGGGTTCCAGGTGTGCACACTGCAATCTGCCCAGGCACCTGTGACTCCAGGAGGCAGGCAGACAGACATCAAAACCCAAGAGCCCTTGCTAGGGTTAATGCACCTGGGCAAACCCGAAGCCGGGAGCACGCTCGAGTGCTGGGTGCAGGCATGTGGCCTGTTCTCCTGCCACCTCCGTAGGCAATGAGACTCAGCTGACACACACGCCACCCACAGAGCAGACCGTCTCTCCGGGATGAGAAGGGAAGGAACCTGAATGCAGGATCTGAGGCTCTCTTCTGTTCTGCAAGCAAGCACGATTGCAGCCACGTGCTCCCGACCCCAGTGGCGGGCCTTCCCCGCCTCCGGCACTGTGAAGTGTGTGTAACGGAGAGCCCGGCCCACAGAGCGACCGAGACGGGCAAGAGACTCGTGTCTTCAAGCCACTGCTCCTTCTAAGGCGGGCGCACGTGCACACACTCACAGGTGTTTGGATGTCCGCGCAGTCCTTCTTAGCTCCAGCTCAGGTTGAACCGGGAAGGCCCCCTTCTGAATGCATCTGTGCACACGCTGCCTTGATACTGCCGCACAGAACAAAACTCATTCCACTCAGAGATGGGAAAAATTAGCGAAGACACGGCTTCAAGCTAGAAAGGAGCCCGAAGCAGCTGCTGGCTGGCACGTTGCTTAAGGAAGGGCCTGTCTGAAAGCAGTCAACCCGCCTTGTAAAAACCAAAGCCGCGCTCCAGGACAGGTTGGGGAAAGGCCCTCCTGACAAAACATGATGGATGCCGTTTGCTGCCTAGATGACAATGGCTGCATTCCCACAAGCATGGCGAGCACGGCTGAAGGGCTAGCCACAGGCACTGAGCCCCACACCCTTCTGCGGTTAAAGCCTTAACCTCAATCCCCGAGTGCTGCCCCCTGAGGAGAGAACCTGGAATTTCCAGGCAACCTAGAGATCTATTCTGGTTAAAGGCGGTTGAATCTCAGCGACTGTCCGGAACTTCCGGGTTCTCACATCACTCTCTGCAGGAGCATGCAGGGTTGGGGACTGCGGTTAACTCTTGGACTGCACTCATCCTGGCCGTGAGAAGGTGGCTTGTATTTACTTATTTCATCAGCGAGGATTAGACCAATTCAAAGAGGAGCAGCGATCGATGACCAGCTACTAGTCAGAAGGGTTTCTTGCTGCTTCTGGCTCACATCATTCCTCTGTGCATTCCCCACCTTTTCAAATCCATGGAGCGGAGGGAGGAGGAGGAGGAAGAAGAAGAGAAGAGCTGTGGCCAGCATGGCACAGGGTAAGCTGGGAAGGTGGCACAGAGCAGAGCGAGCTGCCTCCTCAAGTGCCAGCAGGTCTTGAGCCGGCCTACGACAGGGCTGGTCTTTTCTTCCTCGCCATTTGGTTGTGTCTGGGGTTATGCAACAGAGGTGTGACCGGGGGGGGGGGGCTTGAGCAGCAGCACACAGCTCCTGCAACTGGAATTCAGAGGCACTGATGGCGGCAGCCATCAGGATTAGCAGCCACTGATTGACCTGTCCAACATGCATTTGCCTAAGCCGACACTCTCAACGAGCTGTCCACCATCACCCCAAGATCTCGCTCCTGATCAGTCACCGACAGAACAGACCCCATCAGCGTATATGTGAAGTTGGGGTTTTTTGCACCAACATGCATCACGTTACACTTGCTTACACTGAACTGCATTTGCCACTTTGTCACCCACTCCCCCAGTTTGGAGAGCTCCTTTTGGAGCTCCTCACAATTTCTCTTGGATTTTACTACCCGAAATAGTTTAGTGCCATCTGCAAATCTGGCCACTTGCCTGCTTATCCCAACTTCCAGAAAATTTATGAACAGGTTAGAGAGCACTGAGCCCAGTACCGATCCCTGGGGGACCCCACTCCCCTCCATGGAGAAGACTGTCCATTGATTCCTACTCCCTTGTCTCCTCTCCTTCAGCCAGTTCCCAGTCCACGTGCCTTCCAAGAAAGGTAGACACACACAACCTGCCCCCCACCGGACCCTGCTGGAAATTGCAACATGGCAGCTCCTGTATATGCCCGTGTGGATGGCTGGGTAGAACGACGGGTCTGGGGTAAATGCAACACACCGAGAGGTCTGCACAGAACAAGAGAGGCCCTGGGTGTGCCAGAGGCCACAACTGGCCTCCCACCTGGGCCAGAGGCCACTCTGACTGCTTGGGCACATGTCCTCCCTTCAGTCCAGCTTGTTACTCGGCAGGTGTGGCGGCAAGTGTGTTCAACGCTACCTTTCAGACAACTTGCACGTCACAAAAGCAAGCTCGAAGCCAACGAGCATGAGCTGATCGGGGGAGAAAGAGAGGTGTGCTCCCAGTGGACTTCTCCTACTGTGCGGCTTTAGAGTTGCATTAATTTGCCTGACATGCAGCCGAGCAGCTCTCCTGGCTGGCATGTTCCTATTGATTTTAGACTAATTCGGTGTGTGCGCAGGTGGGCCATTAAAAATGCAGGCACTGGTTGGCAGCGCGAGCAAAGCTCCAAGGAAAGCGGAGAGACAGCGGAGGAGGGGGCGCCACGGGCTGAGGTGAAGCGAGAACTCCCTGCCACTCTCTTGCCCCCTCCCCGCAGCGCAAATGGACTCCACTGTGCTCGGCAACAAAGCTCTCTCCATAAATCTCCCACATGGTCTCAATTAGCAGCACTTCACAAAAAACCCTCACAAGTCTGGGGAGCGTCTTGTGCTCATTTCACAAGATGAGAGCGCTGCGGTCTGACGAGGGAGTGGGCTGCACTGCGGAAAAAGCCCAGGGGACGGAGGTGCCAGGTTTTGAAGGATGCATCATGACCACGGCCTGAAAAAGCCAGCCTCGGTTGGGTTTATTTTTCAAACAATGCATGGAGGCAACTTGAGCAGAATTATCAGCACCCCGGTTGCAGAAGGGTGGCCAAGGAGAGACGAAGTTTGCAGCAGACGGGGAGTTGGGCGAGTCGTTTGTTCTTCCAGCAACAACAACAACGGAGAGTCTGGTGGCACTTGAGAGACAAACACACGAAGGAGCCCCCTTGGCAACTGGCCCCACCGCTTTGTCTGGCTTACTTGGGGACACTGGTCTCCTATCTCACCACGTGAAGCAGCACCGCCCTGTCCCAACGAGCCGGGGGGGGGGGGGCAAGGAGGCACAGCTGCCTCTGCTTCCTGGCAGCAGCTGGGGTGGCTCCTTTCTCCCCCTGCCCCACCCCACACCCGAGAGCCACACGGCCTGCAGGCTGGCCATTTGTCAGGTAGAGCTCCGTGGTTAACGGCACAGCTCTACCTGATGAATGGCCAACCTGCAGGCAGAGCAGGAGAGGAGCAACTGGAGCTGTCAGGAAGCAGAGGCAGCTTGGGTGCCCCCACCCCCACCCCCGGCTCGTTAGGAAGAGCCACTACTGACTACATGAGTCCATTAACTTAGCAGGGCCACAAGAAGCTTGGGTTTTCAGCACATTCTGCTCTTGGGGGTTTCTTCCTGATCGGAATCACCCGTAATGTTTTAAGTTTCGGCTGTCATTTATTTTAACCAATATTTTAATTTCTCTGTTGTCGTTTATTTGTTTTAACTAATGTTTTAACTTTTCTGTTGTAATTTTTTGTTGTGAACCACCCAGAGACGCAAGTTTTGGGTGGTATAAAAATGTGCTTGATAGGCAGATAGGCAGATAGATAGACAGAGGAAGGAAGGAAGGAAGGAAGGAAGGAAGGAAGGAAGGAAGGAAGGAAGGAAGGAAGGAAGGAAGGAAGGAAGTCTAGTAGTCTAGTTCATGGAGCTTCTTGTGAATACTTGTGTGATGTTCAGCCTGCAGTGGTGAAAGCTCAGTTTAAAAACAGAGTTAACAATGTTACAACGAAATAAACAACCTGTGATGGTAAAACAAAGCAATGTAAACACTGTCCCAGGGTATTATATGTTCAAACATTCTCACGGGTAATGAACGTTGTTTATCAGGCCTCACTAAATCTCCAATTAGGAGAACTCCAACTCTCCTGTGTTTTCAGCAGGGATCTGCTGTAGTCTAGAAAGGCTGAGACAGAAAAACGAAATCCTTTCTCATCTGTGGGCCAGCCTCAGTGTGACTGGCAGTTCAGAGGTTCTTCCTCTTGACTTGTTCTTAAATATCCAGATAGATTATTTGCTGGTCTAGATGGTGTGGGGCCACCATCAAAATGCAAAGGAGATGCAGCCAGAGCGTCCTGCCGCCTGATCAGTGTGTGTGCATGTGCAGACACTTGCACACACCAAAGGCACTGCTCCCCAGTAAGTTCAGTCTTGAGTCTTGCTCTGCAGAACTTTCTGCACATTCTGGGGGGCCACAGGATGCAAGGATGGAACCCATGCAGGGCACAGCATCACCATCCCGCAAGCGGAGCATTCTCCTGATTCCTGGCTTAACGTGGCAAGCTTCTAGCTCCTGTCGCTGAGAGGATCAGCCGGTGGCATTTCCGAAGCCACACAGGCGTGCCCATCCTGATCAAGATGCCCAGACTGGCTGGAGTACCACACTCATAATGGCCCCTGGTGGCGCAGTGGTAAAACTGCCGCCCTGTAACCAGAAGGTTACAAGTTCGATCCTGACCAGGGGCTCAAGGTTGACTCAGCCTTCCATCCTTCCGAGGTCGGTAAAATGAGTACCCAGAATGTTGGGGGCAATATGCTAAATCATTGTAAACCGCTTAGAGAGCTCTGGCTATAGAGCGGTATATAAATGTAAGTGCTATAAGAACAGCCCTGCTGGATCAGGCCCCCAAAGATGCATCTATTCCAGCATCCCACCAGATGCCACTGGAAGCCTTACAGGCAGGAGTTGGGGGCATGCCCTCCCTTTTGCTGTGACTCCCCTGCAACTGGTACTCAGAGCCATCCTGCCGCTGAGGCTGGAGGTGGCCTGTAGCCCTCCGACTAGTAGCTCAGAATACTGCACACCAAGGAATCCAAGACATGGGCATCATTTTGACAGATCACAGCATCCAGCTATTCTGGGTGCAGAACTTCAGCGCTGCCGTTGTCACTTAACCACCGCCCTGCTCACACAGAACCCATGGCAAGGAGAAGGATGGGCCGGTGGGTTGGCTGAGGTGTAAGCCACTTGCCCATCACGATGAGTGGCAAGCCAACACCATAAGAGCCTGGCTGTGCAGGTCAGAGAGAGCGGGGGGCAGGGGAGTGGGAGAGAGGGAGAGCGCACACAGACTCAGCACCTCCTCCCCTCAGGATTCATCCCTAGCTGAAGGCCGCAGCAGCCCCGGCAGCCAGGCCCTGCTGGAAAGAAAAGGCTCATAAGCCAGCAGGTGTCAATACGGACAACAGGACTCCATGTCCAGGGAGGAAGCTCTGGGCGCATGAACACCAGAGCCTCCTTGACAATGCCACAGGGAGCCAAGACGGGGGTGGGTGGGATGGGGTCATGTTCAGAGACCGCAGCGAGAAAGAGCCCAGCCGCCCCGGCCTCGCCACCTGCACGGAAGCCTGGGCAGGCAACGCCCTGTGGCCGACCAGGCATGCGAGGGGGAGCCAGAGGACAGAGCCAGGGTTCGGGGGCTGGCATCCTTGTGCCCAGGGCAGAGGCAGCCCTCAGGGGCAGAGCACTTGCTCTGCATGCAGGAGGCCCTGGGCTCAGCCCCCCCTCCCCCGGGCAGGGGTGTGCACGGACCAGTTCGACTGCAAACCAGGCCAGGTCGAGGGGTTCAATCGCAAACCACTTGGGACTGGTTTGAGCCGGCTCGGTGACTGGGTTCAACCATACTGATTCGGTCTGAATTCAGTTTCGATCCGGACTGGTCTGTGGCAACCGGGCCGTGCACACCCCTATCCTTGGGTCCCTTGTTACAAGGGCCTCAGGGAGCAAAGCTGAGAAACAGACCCCTCTGCCCAGGACCATGGAGAGCTGCTGCCAGTCAGAGCAGGCAGGACTAGGTTGCAGGTGTACCTGTGACACGACACAGCAAAGCTACAGCTCCCTGGGAGATCACCTCCTGGTTCAAGACGGGGCATCTCCAGTCGGAAAGATCTCAGAAGGACCTCTGCCTCTAGCTGGGAACGGGGCTCAATGGCCACGGCCTGTAACTTCAGTGCACAGCGAGAGACATACGAAGCTGCCAGACATTGGTCCATCCTTCCAGCCCCAGGACCGTCTGCTCAGCATGGCAGGATCCCCAGGCTGGCTACCGGGTCTGGACACTGAGCTATGCCCCATCCAGGGTGACCCCACTGCACCATCCAGGCCAGGGGGACGCTCTCCTGTGCAAACCGAGCACTACTGCCTTGCTAGGAACTCTTCTCCAGTGGTTGACTTCAGTCTACACCCAGTCATTTAAGCCCAGAATACTGATGAGGTCTCGTTTGTTTGATTTTATCTGGTCAGAAAGGTAGACAGACAGAAAGGACAGAAAGGACAGATAGGTAGATTTTTAAACGTACAGGTATGTCGTATTTACCCGAATAGAAGACAACCCTGAGTTTGGGTTGTGATGACCCCCTTAAAAAATATGGGTGAAATATAGTTCATACTATTTGCCCAAAAGGAAGAGGCCCCTGAATTTAAGATGACCCCCACAATTTCCAAATAACTTGGGAAAAAATTAAGTCTTGGATTCAACAGCAGCCACAACAAATATTTTCAACAAACATACATATATATACTGTGTGTGTGTATAGATAGATAGATATAGATATAGATATAGATATAGATATAGATATAGATATGATAGACACCAGCAACAGTCACTGGAGGTCCTGTGCTGGGGGTGGATGGGGCCAGTTACTCTCTCCCTGCTCAATAAAGAGAATCACCACATTAAAAAGGAGCCTCTTGGCCCAGTGAGCAGGGGTTAGGCAGATACAGAGCCTACCGAACGCAATGCAGTGCCTCCAGGCGACCAGGGAGGAAAGTGTTACAGAAACCTCCTCTCTCTCTCTCTCTCTGTGTGTGTTTTCTCGTAGAGACAGATGCCTAATGCAGGAACGTTTGGGCAGATGGGCAATTTGAAATCCTTGCATGCTACAAATACATCTTGTGGGTGTATTTGTCAGGGTGAACTCAATTACATCCTGCCCATCTCTCACAGGCTCCACTGCCTCTGATTTTTCTGCTTCTTTACAGAGGCATCAGCAACCCACAGTTCTGAGCACCAGTTTGGAAGATGCAGTCTGTGATTATAGAGTGAAAGGAAGACAACTGATCGGGGAGAATTTGCTTTTAGCAGGAAAAGGGTTGGAAGAAAAAAACAGAATGTCAGAGTTGGAAGGGTCCTTGGAGGTCCTCTAGACCAACCCCCTTGTTCAGTGCAGGAAACTGCCGTCTGTGCAGGCACTGAGGGCTGGTCTCTCTGTAATATGCAAGACCAACTTGCCATAAGAAATCATCCTGGCTGTTGGCTGCAGTCCCACCCTCCTGCACCAGCCATTGGCTGATCTGCTGTGACATCACAGAATGTGATCTCGCTGCTGAGTGAGGGGCAAGCCTGGCTGCAGCCTGCAGGGGGGGCATTGTCAAACTGCTCTTGTCTTGTCAAGACAAGCTAGGGAGGTGATAGAAGGGTCTAGAACGGCACCAACACAGGTATGCTGCTGCCTTGAGCCCTGTGGATAGAGCGGGCTATGAATCAAAACCCATCACCTCATCTGGCACAGCAGCTGGCTTTGCATGGGTGGCCAGCGCACACAAGCAGTGGCAGCTCATCCTAAAGAGCCGGGGTGGGAGGGGCACAAAATGAGGTACTTTGGGTTGCTCCTTTGCCTCCTGCCAGGCTTGAGAGCTGTGCTGACTGCAGGCCAGCCATTCACCAGGTAGAGCTGCATGGTTAACCTCACATCTCTACCTGATGAATGGCCAGCCTGCAGGCAGTGTGGTTCCAGGAACACAGGAAGCTGCCTTCTTCTGAGTCAGACCCTTACACAGACTGGCAGCGGCTTCTCCAAGGTTGCAGGCAGGAGTCCCTCTCAGCTCTATCTTGGAGATGCTGCCAGGGAGGGAACTCGGAACCTTTTGCATGCAAGCATGGAGACACTCTTCTACTGAGCTGTGGCCCCATCCCCTCAGGGGAATCTCTTACAGTGTTCACACATGGAGTCTCCCATCCAAATGAAAACCAGGGTGGACCCTGCTCAGCAAAGGGGACAGTTCATGCTTGCTACCGCAAGACTAGCAATCCTCTCCAGACCAGGGTGGGAGAGAAAGGAGCAACCCAATTGCCGGGAAGCAGAGGCAGCTGTGCCTCCTTTGACGCTCCTCCTCCTCCCCGGCTTGTTAGGAGACGCCGCCAGTGGTCACAGGTGCGGAGGGAGGACTTTCCCCGGATGCAGCACACTGCCTTGCTAGTGAGGAGTGAGATCCCCTAGCAGTTCAAATAAAGGGCTTGATTTGCCCCCCTCAGTCCCTGTGCAGTGAGGATGCAGCCACAGCCTTTCTGGGCTGCTTGTGATTTGTGGCCAATTAAAGGCCGGCCTCTTCCTTGTCTGCCTCCAGGTTCAACCGGCACGTGGCCTGAGTAATCGCTCTCTTGACCTTAACGGAGTTTGTTCCACACCTCCAAGCCTCTCCAGAAGGGGGGTGGGGGAGAAGGGGAGTTGTTAGACTCCAGCTCTGTGATGAGTAAGGCAGACCACTGCCCTGCATACTTTAGTGCCTGATCTCCAATGGGGGAGACAACGTCCCCGGAGAAAATTTAGGCAGACTCATTCAAAGTCTGGGCCACAGAACTTCACGCTGCTCCGCAGGAAAGACGGACCCAAGACTTACTGGGAACGGCTTCTCTCTGTAATATGCAAGACCAACTTGCCATAAGAAATCATCCTGGCTGTTGGCTGCAGTCCCACCCTCCTGCACCAGCCATTGGGAGAGAGCTGGGAAAGCAAGGAGACCGGCAGCGAGGAAGGGAAGTTGTGGGGGCCAAAAGGGTCAGGGAGGGAGATGGACCTCCGGGTTTGGAGCAGCCAGCCAGACCCTTCTTGCAATGGCGGTGGGAGGGGGCCCTCAGCAAGCTTCCGGCTGCCTGGCCACACAGAGAAGAGCAAGTCCCCCTCTCCCTGCTTTTCCTGGCATATCTGCAGAATCAAACAGCCTCTTAGACAGACTCTGTTCAGGCAGCCCCCAGAGGGATTATCCCCAACCTTGTGCAGAGCCACAGTGCGAGGGCAGGGACAAAAGCTGCAATCCTGGCCGTGCAAACTTGGAACGGAGCCCCCCGAGCACGCTGGGGCCTACTCCCATGTAAGCACGCATGAGCATGTGCTGGTGGAGAGGAGCCCGGTTCTGGCGCCCACACTACTGGCTCGGCTACCTGGCCCCCCCGCCAGGAGTGCCAGCCATCCCTACCGCTCAGAGCCTCTGAAGAGGAGACGGGAGAAGCGAAACGCCGGGCCTTCCTGGTGGGCTCTGCTGCTGAGCGCAAGGCCCTCCCTTTCGCCTCCTGCACACACACCGCCCCGCCGCAATTTGGCAACTATGAGAGACGGCGGTGGCCGCATCCCAGGAAGCTGTGGGCCACATATCTTTGAGCTGTGTGTCTTTAACTTTGCCAGGTTCTGCCGCCCTCAGGGTGAGCAGATGGCTCATGGCCACACCGGGCGAGCCCTCGGGCCACGGATGGGGGAGAGGGCTCTCATCAAGCAGGCCTGGCACGGCGCTGCATTGGCACCTGGGCACGGATGGCAAAGAGAGGGCCATATGCTTGGGAGGCCAAGGAGGCTGCTGACGGCGTGCGTCCCTCCGCTGCGTCCGCCAGGGCAGCTCCAGAGGCCCGTCCAGATGGCTCCGGCTGTGGCTGCCAGGAACACATCCAGCCCTTCCCCATCCACTCTCTTCTGGCGCTCAGTTCCGCTCTGAAACAATGTGCCACTTGGCACATCAAGCAGGCCGCTCGCTCGCTCGCGCCCCCACATCTGCAACCGTCTGTTCCCTCGCCAAAATTAACTCCACAATACAGCATAATTGAGAATGCTCTGCATTGAGCCCTGGCCTTTTAGGAGGACTCCCGTTCGGCAAACTTCATTTCCTGGCTGTCCATTTAAACCTGGAACACACAGGAATACAGGAAGCTGCCATATGCTGAGTCAGACCATCGGTCTATCTAGCTCAGTGTTGTCTTCACAGACTGGTAGCGGCTTCTCCAAGGGTGCAGGCAGGTTCTCTCTCGGCCCTGTCTTGGAGATGCTGCCAGGGAGGGAACTCGGAACCTTCTTCTGCTCTTCCCAGAGCGTCCCATTATCCCCTGAGGGGGATCTCTTGCAATGCTCACACATGTAGTCTCCCATTCATTTGCAAACCAGGGCAGACCCTGCTTAGTTAAGGGGACAAGTCATGCTTGCTACCACAAGACTAGATCTCCTCTCCTGAAGAAGTGCCCTGCTGGATCAGGCCAGAGGGCCATCAGTCCCAGCATGCTGCTGCTTCCAAAAATGGCCAACCAGGTGCTTCTGGGAAGCCAAGAACGGGGCAGGAAGATAATGGGGCCTCTCCCACTGCTGCTGCCCTTCCGCAACTGGTGCTGAGAGCTAGACTGCCTCCAACCCTGGAGGTTCCATACTGCCATCACGACTAAGAGCCAGTGATCACTCTCTTCTCCTCTTTCATGGATCTGCCTAACCCCCTTTTAGAGCCTCCTATGCTAGGGCACGTCACCCTGTCGCTTGGGGCAGCAAACCCCACTAATTAACTCTGTGCTGTCTGAAGAAGCTCAACATAAGAACATCAGAACAGCCCTGCTGGATCAGGTCCAAGGAAGCCCATCTAGTCCAGCATCCTGTTTGGCACAGTGGCCCACCAGATGCCCCTGTGAAGCCTACAGGCAAGAGCTGAGGGCATGGCCTCTCTTCTTGTCCTTCTTGTCTGGCCTTCATCTTCTGAGCCCCTGGTGGCGCAGTGGTAAAACTGCCGCCCTGTAACCAGAAGGTTACAAGTTCGATCCTGACCAGGGGCTCAAGGTTGACTCAGCCTTCCATCCTTCCGAGGTCGGTAAAATGAGTACCCAGAATGTTGGGGGCAATATGCTAAATCATTATAAACCGCTTAGAGAGCTCTGGCTATAAAGCGGTATATAAATGTAAGTGCTATTGCTATTGCTATTCTGCCCATCAGCTTCAAGGAGGGAGAGAGCCTAGAAGGACAAACCTCTGCCTGGGTCTGCTTGTCCTCAGCCAAGGCCCAGCAGAGGCTTCCCAGGAGCACCCCCAGCTCTGGTCTTGCCACTTGGTTCTCCCCAAGCACCCACCCCTGAGTTCTCGCCAGCGTCCTGGTCTTGCCCACTTGGAGGTGGCTATAAGCTGTTCCAGAAGAGACCACACCCCACAGGTGGTCCTGGGCAACTCAGCCACACAAGGCTAGCACCATGGAAACAGATGCACAGCTGACAGGAGACAGACCGGAGAAGGGATGGTGTGCAGCCTCTGCTTGGCACGCAGGAGGAGGTCCCACACCCCATCCCCAGTTTCCTCCGAGTCAGGCTAGGAACAACCCCTATCTAAAACGGATCGGTTTTGCAGACAGGGGGATTGACAGAATCTCCCGGTCTAGAAACACTTTGTGGTCCTCCCCAGCACTGTCCAGCCTGAGGAACAGTCCTGTTTGCTTCAAAACCTTGTATCCTGCAGTGTCTGTAAAATCCCGTGTTTTTTTTTTAAAAAATACACTTTCCCTTCGTCTGTTGTCTTTGTTGTGTAGAACCAAGAAGGCCTCTAAGACCACCACACTCTTGTTGGCTGCCATGAGGAGGAGCTTGATGGATGGCTCCATGCCCTACATTCTGTGCTGAGCGAGAGAGGGGTGCAGGTTCTCTGGATTTCTTACAAGCCCAAATGACCTTTAAGAGCAGCCTGCACAAGGGACTCTTTATCCTCATCTGCTCAAGACACAGTAGCAGCCGGTTATTGAGTTGCGAAGGGTAGAAAACACCCAGGGACACGTTTCCGCCTTTTCATTTATTCACCACGAGGTAAAGGCCAGGTTAAATCAATGCCGGTTTTTTTCCTTGCTGATTCCACAGTTGCACACTAAAAGAGCTATTCGTCAGCTCTGATCGCCCAGATGTCAGAAGGCCCTGTCTGGCCCGGCCAAAAAGGGCCTCGGCCAAGAGCTAAGGCAGATGTTTGGCTACCAGGAGACCCGTTTGGACTTTCCAGTAAGCACAGCAAAGAAGGCAGGAGGGCAGAGATGGGTCTGGGTACGGCTGATATCCGCTCCACAGAGAGCATCTCTCTTGCACTTCCTTGCGTTTTTTCAAGAGGAGGGGGGGGAGGCGGCGGCGGCGGCGGCAGCAGTCTGGAGAAGGTGCCTCCAGGTAGAGGGAGGGTTCCTCTGAATACCAGCGGCAGAGGAGCAGTGGCAGGAGAGAAGGCATGCCCTCGCCTGTGGGCCTCCCAGGGGCATCTGGTGAGCCACCGGGGGAAACGGTGCTAGACTAGCTAGGCCTTGGGCCTGATCCAGCTGGGCTCTCCTGATATCCGCAAGCCTGCAGTTGCCCTCAGAGGCTTATGAGCGAGAAGATCAGTCATGGGGGACGAGCTTCCCTGAAGCGCACCTTGCCTATCGCTACTGCACAGGGGAGTATTGGGCGGGGTCGACTTCCAGGGCCAAGTGACACGCGAGCTGATTTCTCAGCCTCTGACATGATGCTCAGCGCTACGGCTCTGCCCCGCTCCGCCCTGGGGTTGCTGCGGACTGCTAAGCAGCCCCGATGTTCCTCCGCGTGAGCAGCTGGGCAAGCAGCACAGAGTCCGTCCCCCCCCCCCTTCACTGCAATGGGCAAAACTGTGATGGCTCCGCTCGCAGGACTGCTAATTCAGAGCAGTGTCCGGGCTACTTGGGAGTCCTCAGCAGCCGCAGGGCAGAACGTTACGGAGCCAGAGCATCGTGGGAGCCAGGATCTTTCCCTCTACTTCAAAGGAGCTGCAGGCAGCACATGGAGACTTGCCTTTTCCGCCCCGCAAGGCTAATGACATTCAGCGGGGTCAGCAGCGACCTCAACAAAGCGATGCTGAGCCAAAACAGGGAGGCCAGTTTTCAGAATGCTGCAAAACAACTGAGCAAATGGCCGGTTCGTGATTTCACTGACATTTTTGCATATCTGTTATTATGATGTTACTGCATGCCACTTTGAGGGCTTTTGGCGGGGTGTGTGTGTGTGTGTGTGAGAGAGAGAGAGAGAGAGAGAGAGAGAGAGAGAGAGAGAGAGAGAGAGAGAGAGAGAGAGAGAACACAGCTTATATATAATACAAGGAAATAAGTGTGGTCTCCATTGGCCAGCATCCCGCACCTGGCCAGCACAGGAAGCATTTCCCACACTCTCAAGTTCTGCTTTCGCCTTTCGCGATGTCAGCACGCAGCTAGACCTGACTGGTTACCCAGCACGGTGACATCACCACATCCTTTAAGTGCTCCCTGATTGGGAAAGGGTGGCAGTGGACCGTTGCGAACAGCCAAGAAAAGATATCTCCCCCTACTCTGCCCCCACCACTCATCTTTCAAGCTGAAAACCAAACCGGGATGACATTCCGCTCAGTATCCGCACATACAGCATCGGCCCCCTAATTTAGAAGCTGGATCCTCTGCAGTTTCTCTGGCATAGGGTAAGCTCTCTGGGCAGGCAAACAGGTGTGGAAAGAGAGTTCTTAAGAGCAGAGAGTTTGCAAAGCCCCTGAGAGAGCGGCCGAGTTCAGACAACCCGTCCAAGCCAGCATGCAGCTGGGGGCCAGCCACCCCCCTCCTGGCGTGCCTTCCCCCTTCTGCTAACTGCAGGGGGGGAGCAGTTCACCCAAACCACCCCCACCGGCAACCTGAATGCTACTCTGATGGTGCATTCAGATCACGCGAGAGGGGCAACCTTGAATCAAAGTCCCACTCAATTAGAAGGGGAGGAGGGGGACATCCTCACCCGCGTCCCTGATGGTGTCTGGGCAGGGCAGGGCTGGCTTGGATGCATCGCCTGAAGCAGCCCAGAAGTGCGAGCCCAACACCCCTGGAGAGACTGGGGGTCTGAATCTCGCTTGGGACCAGTTTTTGCGATTCACAGATCAATCCCAACCCTGCTCATGCCGGAGTAAGTCCCATGGCAATGAATGAAACTTTCTTCCAAGTAAGCAGGTTTAGGACTCCAGCCCTAGTTATCCCAGAGTATCAAAACCTGACCCTACAGCAGGCTTTGGCCTCTCTCCGTGTTTTAAGGGCAGAATCCAGGCTTGAAATCAGAGGGCTGCCCAGGTCCCCAGCACCGCCCGCCACTGGCCTGTGAAGGACCCAGGATAGTGCAGGAAGACGTCCGTGTGGCCAGGGCTGAGCGAGAGGGCCCCCGGGTCTGCCTCGGGCTGAGGCCGCTTCCCTGCTGCGTCCTGAGAGGCTGGCAGGCTGCTGCGCCCAGCCGCATGGGCGACACCCGTGGTGCATGCCACATTTCAGAGCATCATCCGAAGAAATGTAGGCTCCAAGCAGAAACTCTTCCGACGCATCACTCTGCCCTCCTTTGAGTCTGAACAAGAGATCTAAGTGCAGGTTGATAATAGATTCCTTCAGGGACTTTAAAAATTAATCACTCTTTACTTCACTGAGATAAAACAAAATGGGTAGGCAGCAGTGTGAAGAAAATAAACTGAACTCGCAAATGGTCCCGTCCCCCACCCCCTGGTCCGCCCACACCACCGCTTTATGCCTAAAAGCCTCGGCACACTTGCCAGGATGGAAGGTGTGAATGGAAAGCACAGCCCGCCAAATCCTACAGCAGTAAGTCGGAAATGTGTGCTCTGGTTTGGGCAAACCTAACATCAATATTTGCTCAGAGCAGAAGGCAGACCTTCAGTCTGGGGAGGAACCCAGGACCTCCAGGGGCCAGACAGCCGTGCTCCTCAATGTGTGACCGTTCTTTGAGATACAGTGGTATCTAAATACGGGCAAAATCCAACAGCAACCAGGTGGACCTTGCTGCTGCTGCAGCCGCCAGAAGAACATGTTCAGAGCATGTTCCAATTTGCAAAGTGCTTTACAACCACTTCTCTGAAAAGCAGCACTACTGGTACCAAACCCTGTTGAGAAATAAATAAGCAAGCCTATATTTCATTCCTGCAATAAACTGGGACTAATGGCACAGCAGGGAAATGCTTGACTAACAAGCAGAAGGTTGCTGGTTCGAATCTCCGCTAGTACTATATCAGGCAGCAACAATACAAGAAGAGGCTAAAAGGCATCATCAAATACTGCATGGGGGGAGGCAATGCTCAACCCCTCCTGCATTCTACCAAAAGAAAACCACAGGGCTCTGTAGTCAACAGGAATCATAAGAACGTAAGAACAGCCCTGCTGGATCAGGCACAACTTGGCTCATCTAGTCCAGCATCCTGTTTCACACAGTGGCCCACCAGATGCCTCTGGGGAGCCCACAGGCAAGAGGTATGTGCACGCCCTCTCTCCTGCTGCTGCTCCCCTGCAACTGGCATTGAGAGGCATTGTGCCTCTGAGGCTGGAGGTGGCCCACAGCCATCAGACTGGTAGCCATTGATAGGCCTGTCCTCCATGAATCTGTCTAAGCCCCTTTCAAAGCCATCCAAGCTGGTGGCCATCACCATATCCCATGGCAAGGAATTCCATAGATTTATTATGCGCTGTGTGAAAAAGTACTTCCTCTTATTAGTCCTAAATTTCCTGATCTTCAGTTTCATGGGGTGACCCCTAGTTCTAGTGTGGTGAGAGAGGGAAAAACATTTCTCTCCGCCCACCCTCTCCACTCCATGCATTTTCTCCATTGCTGTCAAGTCGATTTTGACTTGATGGCACACTTTACCTTTAAAGCCTCCTGCCTGGGTCAAGAGCTTACACTTTCCCCCCTCCAGTCCATAAACAATCACAAAGGATTTTCAGAGGTATCATGCGTAAAGAGGTATCATGCGAAAACTCAAGGAGACCCAAACCCACTCCCACATTTATAGAATCACAGGCTGGAAGCCCTGGAGGGGGCTCTGTAGGGCACCTAGTATGGCTGGATGCAGCTGGATGTAGGGAACACACAGGGAGAGCATCCCCACCCGACAGCTGTCCAGCCTGGCTTGAAAGGAGGGAGAGCCCCCCCCCCACCACGGGCAAATGGTTCCATTGTTGAATGGCTCTTACTGTTAAGAAGTTTCTTCGAAGGGAATCTGCCCTCCTAGAACTCAAGCCCATTTGGTCTGGTCCTGCACTATGCCCTGACCCTCTTCTATGGGGCAGCCTTCTCGGTACTTGAAAGAGTGTTATCATCGAGTGCCCCCTCGGTCTGCTCTTCTCCAGGAGGTTTTACGGACAGGGCCTTCCCCCCGAATCCACTCCTGATTGCAGTGTGCCAGTCCACAGATTCACTGGATTTAACCCGACCTCCCTGTGGGCTATCAGGGACCAGGACACACAGGGCTTTGTCCCACCCACCCCCCAAGGGAGGCTGCAAATTCTAGCTTAGCCCGAGGTATGTGCGACTTCCTCTATTTCCAGTGGCTTTTGAAAAGACGCTTGTCTTTGATGTGCATAGAGGAGCAGCCGAGGGCTTTGTGAATGCTCCACCTAATCCCCTGGATTAAACTGTCTCAAATCTGCTGCGAAGTGGATACCCCACAGCATAAAGCCCTGCCTGTAAAACCTCCTGGCAGAAGATACCCTGCTCCTTCTAGCCCTCCTTGTAGGGCAGACCCCTCGCTCTCATTGCTGTCCTCCCCTGAACCTCCTTTGCATCCTCCTGGAAATGCAGCACCCAGAGCTGGACACAGTGCTCCAGAGGAGGCCTGGCTTGATTCCACGTCAAAGTGGAACTCCCCATGACTTGGAAACGATGATATTTAACTGCTCTCTAAAATCACGGTCGGCCTTTTTGCAGCTGTTCCATTTGGGATCCATTTGCAGCTGTTCCATTTGCAATCCCTCGATCCTTTTCGAGATGTGCTGCTGACAAGCTAGGGCTCCCTCATCCTGAATCTGGGTTTTTGTTTTGCCTGAATGCCGAGTTTTGTGTTGGTCTCTCCTGCATGTCCTCTTGCTAGTTTCAGCCCAGTTCTCCATTCTGTCAAGGTCATTTCGAATTTGATCCCCCTTTTCTGAGGTGCTCGCTCTCTTCCCCAGTTTTGTGTTACCTGCAAATCTGAGGAGGATTCCCTCCACCCCTTCACCTAAGTCAGTGATAAAAATGTTGAAGAGTAACAGGCACCCCGCTCAAGACCACCCTCCAGTTTGAGGATGAGCCATTGATGGACACTCTTTGAATCCCCTTTTCTAATCAGTTGTGGATCCACCTGAGGATATTATCAACTAGTCTGCATTTGGCCAGTTTGCTAACCGAAACATCATGGACAACTTTGTCCACTGCTTTGCTGAAATCAAGATAAATTACATCCACAGCATTCCCACAATCCACTAAGATAATAACCCAATCAAAAAGGAGGAGTCTGGCAGGTTTTATTATTGACAAATCCATACTGACTTCTACTAACCACTGCATTGTTAGCAAGATACTTAAAGATGACTGCTTCCTAATCTCTTCTTGTATTTTCCTTGGTCAGACTAACTGGTCTGTAGTTTCCTCCCCGCCCCACTTGAAGATGGGGACAAAATTGACTGGTCTCATCTTGTGACTCCTCACCTATTCTCCAGGATTTCTCAAAGATGATAGAGAGAGGTTCTGAGGGTACACTGCTTTTAGCACCCTAGGGTGCCACTGATGTGGCCCTGAAGACTTGAACTCATTTAAGGTAGGTAGGTGTTTCCTGAGCAACTCCTTATCAGTCGTGAACAGCAGTCCTGTTCTAGTTTCTGGGGCTGAAGTCTGTTGGGGCCACATTTAGTTCCTGAGGCAGAAAATCCAAATGTTTCTAACTAGCAAATACCCACTCCAGTGGGGCTTGTGCAAGAGAACTTCTCAAAGGATTGTGCCAGATGCTGTGTCCCTCCCTGCTGCCCTTGACTTTGGCACCCACAGTCTTCCCTCTGAGGCAGCCCCCCTGCCTAGAGATGGAAATCTAGATTGTGTGATAACTCGGGTTGTAAACCGCTGTGACATAATGCAGCGGGCACCCAGATCTCCTTGAGTCTCAGACGAAGAGCAACCACACAATTGATGCTTCTATGACAAAAAGCCAAGTAATTACGGATGCAGGATAATATATTTTATAATTAAAAGGTGCATTTACTAAAGGCTGATTAGACAGCATTACTTCAACGTCTGATTGATGGTGGCTGCCAGAAATGGCAGCAAGTTACCCTATAAAGCCGAGATTGATGGCGACAGGGCAGCAGAGAGGGCTCCGAGTCAGCGGAGTCGCTTGCCATCCTCAGAGCCAAGGTGACCACCAGATGCCAAGGAAGGGGAAACCTCGTAGTCTTAGCAGCTGGACCCACCACTTGGGGCAGAAGAAGAACCCACGCTTTGACTGCAGAACAACCTTGTCCCTCTCCCCTCCATTCCCAAGGAAGGGTCTCAGCCAGCAAGACTGTGTGTACCATGCTTCTGAAACATCCCTCCAAAGCATAAAGGCTCACCGTTTAACTGGAGAGGCTGCCAGGCATTGGACCAGCCACCTTCTGGGGAGGGGGTCCTTCCGGGTCTGAGGATATGCACGCCCATCACTCAATGACTGTAGCGTGAAGTGGTGACTTGACTGTCTCAATAGATTGTCACAGATCAAATGCTACTGCAATGCGCTCTACGTGGAGTTGCCTTTGTACGTAGTTCGGAAACTTCAGTTTGTTCAGAATGCGGCAGCCAGATTGGTCTCTGGGGTAGGCCGGAGAGACCATATTATGCCTGTCTTAAAACAGCTGCACTGGCTGCCGTTATGTTTCCGGGCAAAATACAAAGTGCTGGTTATTACCGTTAAAGCACTGAACAGCTTGTGTCTGGGTCCATGTAGAGTGCATTGCAATAGTCAAGCCGGGAGGTTACTAGCTGATACACCACTGTTTTGAGGTCACCCTCTTCAAGGAATGGGTGCAGCCGTTGAATCAGCCGAAACTGATAGAAAGCAGTCCTGGCCATGGACTCCACCTGGGATACCAGGGTGAGGCCTGGGTCCAGGAGTACTTCCAAGCTGCACACCTGCTCCTTCTGGAGGAGTGTAACCCTGTCCAGCACAGGAAGATCTAACACACCCCTCAGATTCTGAGCCCCCACAATGAGCACCTCCATCTTGCTTGGATTCAGCTTCAATTTGTTCTCCCTCATCCAGCCCATTACTGCCTGTAGGCAGGCATTTAGAGAATGAGTGCCATTTCCTGAAGATGAAAAGGGGAAGTAGATTTGGGCGACATCAGCATACTGATGACATCCAGCACCAAACCTCCTGATGACCTCACCCAGCGTTTCATGTGGATGTTAAAAAGCGTTGGTGACAGAATGGAGCCCTGAGGGATTCCATATAACAGCTCCCATTTTGAGGAGCAACTGTCACCAAGCTCCACCATCTGGAATCTACCTGAGAGATAGGAGCGGAACCACTGCAAAGCAGTGCCCGCTATCCCCAACTCCCCTAGGCAATCCAGAAGGATACCATGGTCGATGGTATCAAATGCCGCCAAGAGATCTAGAAGAACCAGCAGAGTCACACTCCCCAGTAAAGGTCATCCATCGATTCCCCGGTAAAGGTCATCCATCAGACTGACCAAGGCTGTCTCAACCCCATAGCCAGCTCTAAAGCCAGTTTGAAATGGGTCTAGATAATCAGTTTCCACCAAGACTGCCTGGAGCTGGTCGGCCAGCACCCTCTCAATCACCTTGCCCAACCAAGGGAGATTGGAGATTGGCCTGTAACTATCCATCACTAAGGGGTCCAGGGAAGGCTTCTTTAAGAGTGATCTAACCATTGCCTCCTTCAGACAAGGAGGCACCCTACTCCCTCAGCGATGCATTTATGATATTAACTAGGCCACCTCCAACAATCTCGCTACTAGATAGAAGCAGCCAAGTTGGGCAAGGATCCAAGGATCCAGAAAACAAGTGGTAGGCTATACCACCCCAAGCAGCTTGTCCACGTCATCAGGAGTCACAGACTGGAACTGATCCAACCTAACACTGCAAGAGGGATCGCTGGATACCTCCCTCACAGACCCTGCAGAAATAGTGGAGTCCAAGTCAGTCCGAATACAGGAGATTTTATCCGCAAAGAACCCACTAAAGGTGTCACAGCAGAGGATCTCCGGGGACTGATTGGAAGTTGAAGGAGCAGAAACCAAACTCCTCACAACCTGGGATAGCTCCGCCAAACGTGAACCTGCAGCTGCAATGCGAGATTAGAATCTTTTTCACTAGGCACACCGCCACCATCTAAGTCCTCAAATGGGTCACATGCTGAATCCTGTCAGATTCGAACCGAGTTCTCCTCCACTTGCGCTCTAGTCGCCTACCCAACCGCTTCAGCCCCCGCAACTCCTCAGTATACCAAGGGGCCATCTTTGCAGCAGGTCGGAAGGGACGCTTAGGAGCAATCCTGTCTACTGCCCTGTTGAGTTCCCTGTTCCAGGTTCCCACCAGGGCATCGACAGAATCACCGGCCGCACCAATGTAAAAATCCTCCAAGGCCTTTTGAAATCCCACTGGGTCCAGCAGCCTTTTTGGACGGACCATCCTAATAGGTCCACCACCCCTGCAGGGGTGGATTGCGGCTGTGAGACCAACCTTAACCAGGTAGTAGTCCGTCCATGACAATGGGGAAACCACTGGATCCTCCACCCATGGAACACCCCCCTGATTGGAACAGAAGACCAAATCGAGGGCATGGCCAGCAACGTGAGTTGGTTCAGAAACTAATTGGGATAGGCCCATAGTTGTCATGGCCGCTATGAACTCCTGAATTGCACCAGACAAGCCAGCCCCAAAGTGGATATTGAAGTCCCCCAGCACCAAAAGTCTAGGGGACTCCAACACCAACTCTGTCAGCTCAGGGAGTCAGTTGGGCAGTGGGGTGGACGGTACACCAACAGAATCCCAATCTATCCCTAGTTCCCAGCCTCAAAAATATGCACTCAATGTAAGTCAACGGCCTCACAGGGGCCCTGGTAAGGGAAATGGTATTCTTATGGACCACAGCACTCCACCCCCACCCACTTCCCCTGGCCTGCTCCACGACAGAATAACCTGGTGGGAGAAGCTGAGCCCACACTGGACCACTCGCCTCCCTCAACCAGGTCTCCATTATACATGCCAAGTCAGCTCCCTCACCCACAATCAAATCATGGACAATTTCGGTCTTATTCTGAACTGGCCTGGCCTCCCGGCAGATATCCACAGTTTAGGCTCACTGTTGGCCTTTAAGAGAGCCCAGAGATGAAAGTTTGGGTGGTATAGAAGTTTAATACATACATACATACATACTTATTTGTTTGGCCTGGCTTTCCAAGGCTTGTAAAGTGGTGTTGTTTTTTTAAAGGTATTTTAATTGGTTTTAAATGCTTTTAATTGTTTTTATATTGTTTTTAGCACTATGTTTTCAATTGTGTGTTTTTATGTCTTTTAAAAGTTGTTGTACACTGTCCAGAACCTCTGGATGGGGCGGTTTATAAATGAAATAAACAAACAAACAATGCCACAGTCAGAACAACCATGTCGCTGCACATAAGCACATACACAATTCTTTCCACTGATGCTGGCTGACATGCTAAAGAAAATTCCTCAATGTAGTCCCACTGCCTAACTTGCCTTTTAATTTCAATGGGACTACTCTGAGTAAGGGTATGGGAGCCAGCGTGGTGTAGTGGTTAGAGTGCTGGACTAGGACCGGGAAGACCCGAGTTCAAATCCCCATTCAGCCATGAAACTAGCTGGGTGACTCTGGGCCAGTCACTTCTCTCTCAGCCTGACCTACTTCACAAGGTTGTGGTGAGGAGAAGCTTAAGTTTGTAGTACACTGCTCTGGGCTCCTTGGAGGAAGAGCAGGATGTAAATGTAATAAAATAAATAAATAAATAATTTTCCTCAGCTTGTCAATCAATATCTGCAGCATCAGCTATGAGTCATCAAGTGTTGAGAATGGGATGAACTTCACCTCATTTCTCACATGTCAACCAGTCCTACTGGAAATCCTTAAAGGATGATGCCCGGGAAGCATGCTAGGCTGGCGTTTTGCACAGGCTTCCTAAATCAGGGGTGGGCAAATTTGGCCCAATAAATTGTGGCTGGGGGTGATGGGAGTTATAGTTCAACAACAGCTGGAAAGCCCAGTTTGCCCACCCCTGTCCAAAATATCCCTCCAAAGCCAACACGCTTCCTCTAATTGCCCCTCCCACCCCAAGGGCTTCTGGGGACAACCCCCCCGCCCCCCGCCAGCAGTTCCAAAGGTGCCTGTCTCCTGGCCTGGAGCACTTCATCCATCTACAGCCACAAGCAGTGCACCAACAAAGGCTGAGCTCAAAGGCAACGGCCAAACAGAAGGGGGGGATTTGCTGGAGGTTCGCTGGAGTTATGCCGAGATTTTCTTTCTTAAATAGGAGAGGTAATTATAACTCTCCCAGAGAGGAGGAGGAGAAACAAACAGCAACATATACAAAGGTAATTCTCATGGGGGAAGAGACGAGTATGCGTGTGCAAAAGGAAACAATGCTAATTATTCAGCACCACCAAATCTTAATAATCAGCTCAAAAAGACCGGGGGGGGGGGGAGGCAAGAGAAGCAGCCAACACACCTTTGTAAGCAATTCCAGCAGCAGCAGCAGGGTGTGTGTGTCTGTGTGTGTGTGTCACTTCTAATTAACATTAACAAAAGAGCAGAAACAGCTTTCCCCCCAAACTAGACTTTTCTGGAAAACGCACCACATGGCAGACCCAGACTTGGAATCAGCTGCTGACTCCAAGGGGCAGGGTGGGATGTTAGGCATGTCTGTGTGTCACCAGCATGGAGGAACATGCATCTATTCTCCACGCATAACACCAGAAGCCAGGATCATCATCCTACTGACTGGCAGAAGTTCAGGACAGGCAGGAGAAAGTACCTTTTCACACAAGGCAAACCTACCTTATGGAACCCCCTGCCACAGGATAGGCTGATGCCCAGAGGCGCTCTTACCCCTGGACTTCTGGGCTGAAGTCCAGCAGCTCCTTGGAGGGTCTCCAAATCCTCTTTAGTCTGTCCCGGGTGGTGTGGTTGCCTGGCCAAGCATGATGATGCTTAACTTGCAGGGGGGCTCCCAAGGCCTTTAGGTTCAGGTTCCAAAATTATCTAGGTGCACCCCTGGTGATACCTTTTAAAGGAGATTGCACAGATTCATGAAGGCCTATCAATGGTCTTTGTCATAACAGTCAAATAGGACCTCCATGTACAGAGGCAGTGTACCACGGAGTGCCAGATGCTGGGAAACAACAGCAGGCAAAGACGATTGCCTTTGTGGCCTGCAAGTGAGTCCCCAGATGCATCTGGCTGGCCACTGCTGGAAGCAACATTCTGGCCCTCTGGGCTGTGCCAAGGAGGGCAGTTCCTGCATTCTCCTGGCCACCTGCACTCCTGGGGTTTTTAGCCCAGATATCTCAGCTCCAGCACCCTACCCAAAGACCTCTTTATATGGACAGACGGAGATGAGAAAGTCCTGGGGGGGAAACCAAAACCACTGCGTAGGAAACAGCAAGGCTGGCATCTCCGGCTGCCTAGTCTAGGCCACCTTCTAGATTCCGTGGGACATAATATCAGATTCTAAGGAACTTCTGAATGCTCAGTGGTGGCAGGCAACGGTGTGCCACGAAAACTCTGGACTGCCACTACAGAGCTGGCTAGACCCACAACGACAAGGGTGAGTGAACAACCTCCAGCATAACCTCATGTACTTGTTTTCTGTCTGTTACATGATAGCCAAAGAGGCTGGGAGTGATGAGCTGCACCAGACACACCTGGATGTGCACAGTGCCTGGCTTCTGGCCAGATGCAGGACTGGGAGACCTCCTTGTTCGCCCCATATGGCAGGGGTTCTCAACCTTGGGTCTCCAGGTGTAGGCGGGCTACAAATCCCATCATCCCAGACACAATGCCTGAAGGCTTAAGAACCTTTCCTGCGCAGCCTGGGGACAGGATACCTGAGGGAGTGTCTACTCCCTTTTGACTCTCTCGGGTCACTGATGCTGTTGCATCACCTCGACCAGAAGTCAAACTCTTCAGATCGGCTAAAAGGTGAGCAAGTTGGCCTGTTGCGGCCAGGAGGCTTCTAGAATCTGCAGTTGTGCCACCGTTTGTAAGATGAAGAGGGGACTGGTGATGCGGTGATGTGCAGTGCTGATGTAGTGAGGTTATTGTTGTTATGCTGGTTACAGACTGAACAAAATGGAAAGTGAATCGGCAGCCAACTGAGAGCCTGACTTGTTTTGGTGGATCGGCAAGTTAGGAACTTGGTTAGGCGGGTTGTATTCTTCCCTGCTGGAAAAGCAGTTGGTTCCGGTAGTATCACTGATGGAGTTTAAAATATATAAAAATAATGATAGCTGTATGCCATGAGGTTTCCTGCGAACTGAAAAACACATTACAGATTCTGAAACAAGGCCTTATCCCAAACCTTGACACATGTTCTTTGGATCTAGGGTTCAACCCAAAGATAGGGGAGCCTGATACGGACATAGGAAGCTGCCATATACTGAGTCAGACCATTGGTCTATCTAGCTCAGTATTGTCTTCACAGACTGGCAGCGGCTTCTCCAAGATTGCAGGCAGGAGTCTCTCTCAGCCCGATCTTGGAGATGCTGCCAGGGAGGGAACTTGGAACCTTCTGCTCTTCCCAGAGCGGCCCCATCATCCCCTGAGGGGAAGATCTGACGGTGCTCACACTTTTAGTCTCCCATTCAAATTCAACCAGGGCAGACCCTGCTTAGCTAAGGAGACAAGTCACGCTTGCTACCACAAGACCAGCTCTCCTCTCCTTTTGTCAAGACACCTGATAAAATCATCCGACTTAGTGATGGATACCGTGGATGGGGAGGGTAAAATTGGCTTCTTTTAAACTCCCTTACAAGTAACATACTTAGAACAGAAACAGGGTTGCCTGTGACAAAGAAATAGTTTATTGAACAACACTAACTCTGAATATCCTAGGCTGGGCATCACAGTTAAATTTCTAGGTGCCATGTCTCCCTGGCACCTGGGATCTGTCAAGCCCTGCTTTTTTATCCCATTCTTCCCCCAAGGATGGATCCTTTCCCTTCTCACAACAATCCTGTGAAGCAGGATAGGCTCAGAGACAGTGAATGGCCAAGATCACCCAGTGACCTTCTCAGATGAATGGGGATTGGGCCCTTCCCGGCTAAAGTCCATGCCACAATATCCTGGGGTGCAGCCCAGGGTGCTGACATGTTGCACGGAAACCTTCTCCCTGTGCTTGGCCGCCCTGCGTACCCCCTGAAGCTGCCTGCTGCTCCCAGTGCTGCTTCCTGCCTTGTCCTGCTGGGTCCTTCCTCTCTCCATCTGGAGGCCTGGCACCCCCCAGGCCCTTTTCCATCTCCCCCGGCACTCAGATCAACCCTCCCCTCACTCAGTCCCCCTCAAAACAGAGCTCAGAATCTCCTCTCCAGAAGCTTGCAGCCGGGAGCTGCTCTGCCCTGCACCAACGGCAGCAATTACCTGGTCGGGCTGGGCTGGGCGCGCCTGGGGCTTCTCCGTCTGCGCGCACAGGCCGACGACGCCCACGCACAGCGATCAATAATACATCCTGCACGGAGCCCTCAGCCCCCGAAAAGGGAAAAGCCTCACTTTCTTGGGAGGGAAGCAGTGAAGACGCAGCGAGATGCACCATCTCCCTGTCACCTCTCATTTCCATCCAAAGAGTGATTTCTGCATTCCAGAAAGCTTTTAACACAACTGCACGAGCATCTGGGGCAAGGCAGGAGTGTGTGCCTGGGGGTGGGGGCAGGATTCACGGGGGGGGGGGGGCTGGAGAAGCCTCTTCCAAGAGCTCCATCCCCACAAAGCAGGGAGCAGCGCCGGAAGCAGGCAGCAGGGGAGGGGGGCAGAAAGAGAGGCCTCCCAAAGAGCTCTCCTTTGCTTTGCTGATGGCGGATGCTCGTCCCCCGCCCCCGGTCCCCTCTGCAACTGGCCAAGAGTCCCAAACCGAACCCTCCAGGTTAGAGGCCACCTGCCCAATGCCTCCCCCAACTCCAAAATGTATCAGGGGTGCAACTAGGTGAGGCAGCTGGTCCAGGGTAGATCCAGCCACGGGGGACAGGCCCCAGGGCACACCACTGCTGGGGATTCCCCGTCCCCCTCCCTCCGGCACTGTTTCCTCCAATCCAGACCCGGACTGTGCCCAGGGAGGTGAAACAGGGCTGCAGGCAGCAGCTGCAGTGGCCAGCTGGGCTCGGAGAACCGGCCAGGGGGCAAGAGCCGACGCTCCAACTTCCCCAGCCCAGCTCCAGTCTCACCAGGGTTCCTCACCAGCTGCATTGAGAGCCAACCAGCAGCGGCTTGTCCCAACGCCAGAGAAGGTGCCGCTGCCTCTGCCTCCTGGCAACAGCTCCGGTTGCTCGTCTCTCCCCACCCTGCCCAAGAGCCGAGGAGGCGTCTGCAGGCTGGCCATTTGCCAGGCATGGAATGGTGTGGCCAGTCGCACCACTCGGCCGATGGATGGAGCCAGTCGAGAGAGGAGCCATCCAAGCCGCTGCCAGAAAGCAGAGGCAGCTGCGCCTCCTTCCGCACCCGCCGCCCGCACACACGGGCTGATGAGGAGGAGCCGCTACTGATTCCAGGCACTCCAGATCTCCTGCCACCTCATGTGCTTTGGATGTCCTGGTGCGACTTCACAGAAGAGGAAGGAAAAACCCTCCGTCTTTCTGACAGCACTTGCTTTCTCCTAAAGTTCTGTTGTGAAGCCGGTGTTTACAGACTCAGCACCATTACAGCAGATCATCCCACCTCTCAAATGCCTATTGGAATATATTGCAGATCCTGAATTGCACTGGAAAATGCCACGGCTGGCACACTGCTGAGTTTTACAACCTCAGACACACACAATCACTGCGGCAATTAACATTCACAAAGATTTATTTCCCGTCCAATAAAGAGGAGGAAAGGAAATGAAGGGGAAAGGAATGGGAGCCATTTGCTCCTCGCCCAACTTGCATTTCAAAGTTAAGCAACGTGAGAACCAGACAGACTTTTATTCCACAGCGAGAGACTGCAGAGCAAGAAGGGGAGGGGGAAAAAACTGCAGAAAGAGCGAGAACCTCCAACAAAGAGAACACTGGTGGCGGCTGACATGTGCTCACCTCAGAAGTCACCCCCCTTTCAATGGATCAGTGTTCTAAATTAGTGGTGCTCAGTGCACTCTGGTGTGCTGCTGCTGTCAGGACCCACATGGGGGCCCAGAGATCTCTTTGCAGCCTCAGTCCCTTCCAACCTGGACGGCACCACAGCACACTCCCACACAGGCCCAAGACACATCTGGCACGATTTACCCGAAGCAAGGAGAGGACCACAAGAGGGTCCAAATCCAGATATGGGTAAGATGCTCCCACACACCCATATTGAGGTTAGGGGTGTTCACGGACCCAAAAACACAGTTTGGTTTGAATTTGAACCAAACTGTGTTCCCTGAACCAGTTTGAACCGGTTTGGAGGTACAGGTAGCAGTACTTGTAAAGGGGAATCTGGTGAGAAGGGGCGGGGGAGTGGCTTTCCGCCACTCCCTCACTGGCGGCCTGCTAACTGTTCAATGTAGAACCAGTTCACATTTAACTGGGCTTGGTCTGGTTTGATAGCGGACCAAACTGGCCCCGGTTGGATGCGAACTGGTTCTACACCCAACGATGTGTGCACAACCCTAATTGAGATCTCCGGGCATTGTGAGAGATACAGAGGTATCTCTGGCCGGGCGGGTGCGGTGGAAGGCTTCTTTTACTCACCTCCCCGCCCCCGCCCCTCACCCAGACGAGTGATTTTATGATTCTGGGAGTGCGGACGGGCAGACCACACTCCCAGATGAGCAGCACTGCGTGGCACAGGATGCATCTCCAGAGACCAGGCCAACACGTCCTGGCCTCCGAATCCCACAAGGGACTTCGTGACATGCGCGATGCATTGAGGGATCCCCTCTTGGCACCCGTGAAAAAGGAGGCTGGACTAGATAGGCCTTGGGCCAGATCCAGCAGGGCTCTTCTTAATTCGGGCCTGGAGGGAGGGAGCTGTCCAAGGGATGTGACTGGAGCAGTGCCAGTGAACCAAAGAGTGGATAGGAAGTGGTGGTGATGTTTGTTTTTGTTTTTTAAATAGTACTCTCTCATTTGGAGAAAGGGTATTTCATCAAATGGAGCATTTCAGTGACATCATTGGGATGTTTTACAAAAGCGGGGGTGGGGGAGACCCTAATCAGGTATCCCCTTATCTTGAAAATGCAAGTGGAAGAATCAGGACTCATCAAATTCTGGGTAGATTCCACCCCCCACCATATTTATAAAACACTTTCAGAACTCTACAAAAACTGCGATACTAATCAAAATTCCAGATGGGGCCAGCAGAATTCGGGCTGAAATTGAATCAGCTTCAGATCCTTGAATGAAGAGGTGTTGTTTTCCAGTGCTAACCATCCAGCACCACAGCCCCTGAGTGAGGCTGTTTGGGATGAACACATCCTGACTTGAAAACGTGCCACAGCAATATCATGAGCTGCACTCCAAGAGGGCCCTCAACACCTGCGAAGCATCCCTGAGCATTCAGAAGCCTTTTCTGAGAAGGCTGTGAGCCTGGAGTTGCAAGCGTACAGCTGGAGCGTGGCAAGATCCAATCGTCTCGTTGGCTTCCCCTGCCAAGGACAGAACTCAGCAACCCCGCTTGCTCCAAGCGGTGCATCCCTTCCAAGGGTGTCTCTTGCGACTCTGTCAGTTCTGGAGACGGCCTTTCTCTCATCCCAAACCCTCAAGAGCTGGGGGTCCTTTCGCGAGAAAGGGAGGGGACGAAGGCAGCAGGCGAGGCTCCATTATAGAAGCGGGCAGTGTTGGTCGCTCAGAAACTGGAGCAGAGGCAGCTGCCAAAGGGGCTGAGTAAAAAGCCACAGGCCACGATCCAGTAAAGTCACACACATGCAAGCAAGGGTGCTCTGCACACTGCTGCCACTGCCTTTGGGCCAGATATGCCACAGAGCCCTCCGCTTGGTGTCTGGATGACATCATCGACTCAGCCCTGACTGCTAGTGACAAAGTGGAGGCCACTCCTTTGACATATGGGGGGGGGGCAGGCACAGTCCACCTTCAGGTGCTCGGTGCCCCCCTCACGGGGATGTGCCTTCCAGTGCAAATGGGGGGCATCTGGTCCCATCCAGGACCACCACCAGCCGCTGCCTTTGACTTGGGCCTCACAACCAGCGGTCCCAGACTCTGCTTACCATTGCTTGCCTCCAGTGAGCATGACGAGAGAAGGGCCCAGCCTCCCTTTCCAGCCTGGAAGTACCGCTCAAGTACAGGGAAGATTCAGAGGGGAAGGTCAGGGCTGCTGTTTGGGCGGGGGGCTTGCCAAAACAGTCCCCCTCCCGGCTCGCCCCACCTCCAAACTGAGAGCTGGAGATGGGGTGGGGCTGCATTTCTTCTGGGCCACCAAATGAGCCAGCGGAAACCATAACTGGACCTCCCCAGATGATCTTAATAGGCAACCGGGTGAATCCTAAGTACTCTGGACCCAAGCCATTGAGGGCTTGATGGGTAATAACGGGCACTTTGTATTTCGCTTGGAATATCAGCCAGAGACGTTCTTTCAGAATCAGTGTTATATGATCCCTTTGGGTTGTCCCAGAGACCAGTCTGGCTGCGGCATTCTATGCCAATTGTAGTTTGTGGACTACGCACAAAGCAGCCCCACATGGAGTGCATTAGAGTAGTTGAGCCTGGAGGTTACCAGCACATGCACTACAGTTTTAAGGTCATTTAGCTCCAGAAATGGCATAGCTGACTATCAGCCAAAGCTGATAAAAAGTGCTCTTGGTCACTTTCTCAACCTGAGAGAGTTTTGGATCCAGGAGCACTCCCAAGCTACATACCTGATTTTTCAGGGACAGTGTAACCCCATCCAGAACAGGCAGATCTAAACCATCTCTTGGGTCCCGCACAGTCTGATCCCGCACAGTCCGTACCTCTGTCTCATTCGAATTCAACTTCCTTCCTTTTGTTCTTTATCCAGCCCATTACCGCCTTCAGGTAGGCAATGAGGGAGGTTATGCCATTTCCAAATCCAAAAGGATGATTAGAGTCACACTCCTTCTATCCATCAGGCCAATCAAGGCAGTCTCAATCCCACAGCCCACTCGAAAAGCCGGTCTGAAATGGGTCTAGATACTCGGCATCATCCAAAACTGCCTGGAGCTGAGAGGCCCCTACCTGCTCAACATTAGAAACGGTTCTGTAATTAGCTAACTCTGAGGGATCCAATGCAGGTTTCTTCAAATAAGGCCTAATAATAGCCTCCGTAAGACAAGGAGGCATCCTGCCCTCCCTCAGAGAAGCATTTATAATATTTACCAAACCCTCTCTGATAACACAATTACCAGATGACATAAGCCAAGTTGGGCAGCGGTCAAGAGGGCAGGTTGAAGGAGGCACAGTCCGAAGCAGTTTGTCCACATGCACTCCTGAGCCGCTCCAAAGTGAACACTGGAGTCCCCCCACCCCCAGCAACTGCAATGCCAACTCCAGAACCAGATCCGTCAGCTGTTAGGGACTCCGTTGGGTAGCAGGGTGATCGGCACACCAAGAGAAGTCCCAGTCTGCCCTTGGTCCCTAGGCTTAGGAACACTCGTCCCAGACAGGCCAATTCCCTGACAGGGATCCTGGTAAGGGAGATGGTATCCCTGTAGACCACAGCTGCACCACCTCCCCACCCTCTTTCTATACACCCCATCCAGAATCCTGCTGGTGCCAAACATTAAAGATGCCAGAAGGGTGCCAGTGGGGAGTACACATTTCTTCTTTAAACAACAACAACAACAACAAGAAGAACCCTGGGGTGTTGCCAGCCTGTTAAACGGATTCCAGCCAATGACCTTGAATTAGTGAAGATGAAACTGTATGAATCCCAGGGATGCAGCCAGCAAGCAGTTCTGACAAGAGCAGGCAAGGGGGAAACCCTTTGCTAATTCACCATGAGGTCCCTGGATGGTCCTTTATTATCATGCAAAGTGATGGAGCAGAATAAAGAGGCTGAGCTGGAGAGGAAATGAAAACGCTGAAGCTCCATCCTAACAGGGCAGGAGCGGTTTTATTCTAAAAGTCATTATTTACAGCTTTTTAAGAGAGAGCGAGAGCGCGCGCCTGCATAATCATTCTGTTCCTTTATTAGCAGCAAGCTTTGAAATGCAGGATGAAACTATAATTTCTGTATTTCAAGCAGTCAGCAATGCATACGGAACTGACACCCCACCCTCAGAAGAGATATGGGATTTTTTAATATTGCAGAACTTGCTCTCCGCTTTCCAAACCATTTCCACTAAATAATTTAATTATACTTTGCCTATTCACAAGGAATTCAGAGCCAGAGTTAAGCGACGAGGGGCAAAGCAGATCTGAAAGGAGGAGGAGAAGGAGGAGGAGGCGGAGAAGGAGATGGCAGTGGCTAAAGGCAGGCCTGGAATTCTGGGAATGTCTGTGGCCTGCCCAAGATCCCCAGACCTAGAGAAGCTCATGTTCTCAGGGCATAACAAACACTGTTACGGAAGGATGAACAAAGACAGACCGAAGACAGGCTCCTTACTTGTGTAGCCCCCCCCCCCCCCCGGTCAGCAACAAGTCTTCCTTGGAGGCCACACAGAGTAGGGGTGGCCATCCTAAGGGTCTCAGCTGTATCTGGACTACAACTCCCACCACTCCCAGGGGCTGAGGATGATGGGAATTGTAGTCCAACAGCAGCTGGGGAGCCTTAGGTTGGCCACCCCTGGAAGTGAGAAAAAAAGAGTTGGGAGGGCCAAAGACCGACCCCTCTGCCCTGAAAGAACTGCTGGCCAGACCTGTTGTCCAGTGTTCCCTCTAATAGAAAATCCCAGATGTTCTTGACTACAACTCCCAGCATCCGCAGCCAAAGCCCACTGCAGCTAGGGATTCTGGGAGCTGTAGTCAACAACATCTGGGATTCCCTCTTACAGGGAACACTCCTGTCACAGATACTACCAACTCTCAGGACTCTTTGCTCTCCAGGATGGCAACTTGAGGATGGGCAGAGGGCATGAAAACTGCCAAGAGGGTCCATGAAAAACCAAGAAGGCAGCTGCTGTTCTCTCCACTCTGTTGCAGTTTGAGGGCAACTCTTTTTCATGGGACAGAACTGTAGGCATCTCAAACATCCTGCTGAAGGTGACGATGGAAAACAGCTTCAGCCTCTAACAGCCAGAGAGCGTTCTTTGCACCTTGGTTTCTGCCAAGGCAGGCGAAGAAGCTGTTCATCACTGAGTGAGGCTCCTCATCAGGGAGGCGGAAGATGAGCCACCCACTCCTGCAATGCAAGGCTCCTGTGGGTTGCATCCTGCTGCAGGGCCCTCTGCTCACTGGCCAGTAATACAAAGCACTTGGCTTTTGAGGTTACAGTGCTGGTAACCAAAAGCCCCTTTTTGCCACCCCAGCTACATTCCAGCTCAGCAAGCAGAGCTGATGCCTGACCTCACGCATGCTGCCAGGGTCACAGGCAAACCAGCCAGCTTTTCTATCTCCTGGCAAGTTCGCCCCTCGCAACTCATAAGCAGATGGTCCTCATCTGGGTGGGGACTGAGGCTTTGCTTATTCCCCCTCCTCACTTGATGCTGACACAGCTGTACCCCTAACAGAGATGTGGGGTGGAAACTTTATTTTTCCATATACAATTTTCTGTTTCTAAAACTTCTACTCGAATACTTGAAAAACTTTAGAGTATAAATAGTTTGAACAACATGTCAGATCAGAGAACAATCTATTTAGGGCATCAGGAAAATGTGTGTATGTGTGTTGCTGTTGTTGAGGGGAGGAAATTTATGCAAATGGGGGGAAATTGTATGGAAAATTTTCCAATTCAAACTCACATCTCTGACAACAGTGGTGAAAGTGACTAGCAAGGAGGGGGAAATATGGGGGCGGGGTTGAAGGAGGCTCATGAAGCAACTAAAATGGACTTTCAGGTACATGAGTGCAGAGGTGCACATTTTGTTTTACAAAAAGAAAAGAGTGGGTGAAATGGTCTTCATGATAAAGGAGGAAGAAGGAAGAGCAGCGAGGGAAAGGGCCAGCATGAGCCCTGGGTCCTCACCAAAAGAGAGCCGTCTCCTTGTTCCTTTTAGTCTAGACAAGGTGGACGCTTTTGCACAGAAAACAAAGAAACAGGAGCCCAGATGTGGAAAGTGGCGCCATTTCCTTGCTCAAAGAACTGCCAGTCTGGGAACCTGTGGGGCTATGTGGAAAAACTGGGACCTGGGCAAAGCCCCCTCCAGGTCAGGCTCCCTCTGCCCCCAGACATGGGCATCTGGGGAGGGCAAGAGGGGGTCAGTCCTCCTCCCCGCCCCGACTGAGCCAGTTCCCACTGAATTCAATGGGGCATACTCCCAGCACAGGGGGTATTGGATTATTGGCTTGGGGGCCCACCCTTACCCCAACCCAACCCAGCCCCCAGGCTCTTTTTATGTTCAAAATGTGGACTGAGCCACTCCCAAGAGCAGGAGGAGGGTCATATTTTTTTAAAAATGCATCCCCTGTGGGGGGTTGGGAACCACCACCTAACCTCTCCCTCTATGTGGAAAGCAGCACAGGAGTAGGAAAAGCTGAGCACAGCCCTTCCAATCTGCTAGTGCACAGTGTGCAGGGCATTCCATGTGGGGCAGCACAGAACATGCCCCCACCCCGCAGGGCAGGGTCAGAGGGAGGGCCCCAGCTTTCTAAACTACTACCCTGAGGCTCACCTAGGGCAGGACCGAAATGTGAAGAAATGCATGTTCTCCAATTACATATGGCGGATATGTATATACTGCTTTTCAACGAAAGTTCCCAAAGTGATTTACGTAGATATATATAAATTTTAAAAATGGCTCACTGTCACCAAAGGGCTCACAATCTAAATCAATGCAGTTGTGTGCAGGGTGGGCAAAAAACCCACAACTTCACATATAAACGGATGGGATCTGAGCTGTCAGTGACTGACCAGGAGAGGGATCTTAGAATTGTGGTGGACAGCTCACTGGAAGTGTCGTCTCAGTGCGTGGCAGCTGTGAGAAAGGCCAGTTCCATACTAGGGATCGCCAGGAAAGGGACTGAAAATAAAAATGCTAGTATTATGATGCCCTTATACAAATCTATGGTGCGGCCACATCTCGAGTACTGTTTAAAGCTTTGGTCACTGTATCTTAAGAAGGACATTGTAGAACTGGAGAAGGTGCAGAAGCGGGCAGCCAAGATGATCAGGGGCTTAAAGCACCTTCCTTATGAGGCAGGGCTACAGCATCTGGGGTGCTTAACTTTGGAAAATAAGAGACTACGGGGAGACATGATAGAGGTATATGAAATTATGCATGGAGTAGAGAGAGTGGACAGAGAAAAAATTTTCTCCCTCTCTCAAATTAGAACCAGGGATCATCCCATGATATTGAAGATCGGGAAATTTAAGACCAACAAAATAAAATACTTTTTTCACACAGTGCATAATCTATGGAATGTTCTGCCACAGGATTTGATGATGGCTACTAGCTTGGATGGCTTTAAATGGGGTTTAGACAAATTCATGGAAGACAGGTCTATCCATGGCTACTAGTCCAGTGGCTATAGACCACCCCCAGCCTCAGAGGCAAGAAGATGCCTCTAAATTCCAGTTACAGGGCAGCAATAGCAGGAGAGAAGGCAAGCCCTCACCTCTTGACTGTGGGCTTTCTAGAGGCATCTGGTGGGCCACTGTGTGAAACAGGATGCTGGACTAGATGGGCCTTGGGCCTGATCCAGCAGGGCTGTTCTTCTGTTATGTGCTTATTATTTAAGTTGGATATTTTTATTGATATCAATTTCTAAAAAATGTAGATAAGATTTAGAATTTCAAATTCTCATGTAAAAAATAACGGGGTTAAAAATGAAATCTCATCACAAACTGTTTTCACGACACTGCTCTGTTTTTAATCACTGTTCCTTTTTGGTGTGTTTATGTTCTTAATTTATTTTAGAGTATTAATGTGATTTTATGGAATTTTATTGTATTAACTTTTGTAAACTGCCTTCAGATACGTTTTATGAAAGGCAGTATATAACTCAAACAATAAAATGAATGAATGAATGAATAAGCATGCAACACCAACACTTGATTGATTGATTGATTAATGAAGTGCCATTAAGTTGGTGTCGACTCTTAGTGACCATATAGATAGATTCTCTCCAGGATGATCTGTCTTCAGCTTGGCCTTTCAGGTCTCTCAGCAGTGAGACCTGATTCATTGCTGTCGTAATCGAGTCCAACCACCTTGCTGCTGGTCGTCCTCTCTTTCCTTCCACTTTCACCAGCGTTATAGACTTCTCAAAGGAGCTGGGTCTTTGCATAACATGTCCGAAGTATGATAGTCTGAGCCTGGTCATTTGTGCCCCGAGTGAAAATTCTGGATTGATTTGTTCTAGTATCCATTTGTTTGTTTTCCTGGCTGTCTATGGTATCCTCAACACCAACACTTAACAGTCTCCTAAACATGAATGAATGGCTTTCTACCGCATACACTGAATTAATCATCTGCCCATCAAAGGTGAGCATTCATTTCAGTTTCATCTCATGAAAACAATTCTAGTCTGCCCAGCAGATGAAACCTGGAAATGTCTGGACTTTCAGTTTCTGTTTCCAAGCAGCCTAAAGCCACATGGACAAAGACACAGGCTGGGTGGTAGTTTTGTGGAGGGGCTGAACCAAAGCAGAGGAGCCTCTTTGGTATCTGTCTGTCTTGACACAGAATATAGGAAAGGAGGTGGAATAGAAAACCAGTGGAAAGAAAAAGGGAAGGCATTATTCTGTACCTAGCTTCCTACACTTTGTCACAGAAAAACGGTCATAGCTTCTGGTCATAAGAAAGACACATCTGGAAATATGTTGAAGAAATGCCTTCTCAGAGTTAAAAAGAAAATGTGTCAAGCGTAAGCAACAAGGAGAGGGGAGGGCAGGCTGACTGACACAGGTAATGAGTTGTACATAGCAGGTGGTATAAAAATATAAATCAATAAATGAGTCAAAATATCCATTACATTTTTTCAAAAAGTACTATATACTATTTCTTAAATTAGTAAAAAGAAAGTTATCTAAAAGTTACAGAAAGTGTACCATCTTAGATGTCGTAAATGTTCTACTGAGTTATAAATTAACATGGTTTAGTGACCAGATCTGCCCCACTGTTTAAGAAGTATGTGAAGACGTATCAGTGGTAAACTGATTTAAATTAATAATTTCAACTGAGGTTTCCCCTTGGTGATTTAAATTGCCTTGATTTAAATCAATCCACCCTGGTTGTCTGAGATCCCTGGATGCCCAGCCAGGGAAACAACGGAGTCGGAAAACATCACATCTGCATTCTCAGCCCCAACTGCAGGATAGGAAAAGCAACCACCTTAGTAACAACTTTAATCAGGCAGCAATCAAGCAGGATCAAATGAAGCATGAAGGCATTTCTAGCAAACTAACTGCCCTATTTAGTAAATCGGCAAGAATCAATTATTTATTTTAAATGAGTCCCCTGATGAATAACCTCCCCGCGCCCTTCCATGCCACTTTACAAAAAATGACTGCGCTAGAATTAGTCAAATAGGCAGCTTTACTAGGCTTTTGTTGTAGTGTTTCTACGGCCCTGCCCTGAATAACTAACCCTGGTTAATTCCAACACACCATGGGACTAACACTCCAAGTAAGCACCAAAATATCTGGGCAGGAGGCAAACCATACTCTATATACAACTTACACAAATTTACACAATACAGGCTCTCAAGCGGCTTTTGGCACTCCCCTTTCACTAATCCAGTTGGAACGCAATGTACTGAGAAGTTCTCCTGGGCAAGCCCTGCTGAAATGAATGAGGGTTGTGTGTTGCATATTCCCTTTCAGATCTGTCTGCCAGTCAACTGCTCTTAATGGCAACCAAATTCTGAAGTCTGAGGTGGCCATTTCATATTGCTCCAGGGAAGGACCAGCTCTGTACGCTCTCATTCCTGTGCAGAATTCATTCTGATTACCATCAATTTATATGCTAATTCAAGGTGGCTCCACCGAATACAGAATATGGACAAGCCACAATTCATCTGGACCGTTCTCTGTCATTGCAAGAGAAGCTTCTGTGGAAGCAAGCCAGCATCAGGTAAGGACTGTGTGCAAGAGCCCAGGAGACAGGAGCTGGGGAAATGCCGGAAGGCACTTTCGAGTGTTTGTTGCAGGCTGAGAAACAGATTGGTGAGACACCAGTCTGCTCCATCTATATCAGAGCAAGTACCAAACAAGCATGGAAGTTCATGCAGATACAGTGTTTTAGGAGCAGGGGAACAGTCTGAAAATGCCCTCACTGCATCCAACAGAAACAGACCTCTATTTCTCTTCTGGGGCTAGATGTGACCAAATGGTTTTGCAAGTTTTCAACATGGTTAAGTCTGAACCAAGGAAAAGCCAGAGTGCCCATGATGTCACCAAAACACCTTCCCTCTCATCCATGCCCACTGGAGTTTTGTGCACACACACACACACACACACACACACACACACACACACACACACACACACGTGTGAACAACTTCTTACACAATTCTTCTTACAAAAACACACACCCCACATTAAGAATATCATGTTTAGTCATCATCTAACTGAGAAACATTTAACACATTGACAAGATACCATTAGTACTGCTCTACCAAGACCCCAAAGCCATGCTGTGAACTTACTGAGCTGTAGAGATACCCCTCAGCGTTCATGGCCACGTAGAGGCCCGCCTTCACGCCCTGGATGGCCACCACACGAAGGCCCACTGGAATTAGGTTGAAGAGGGCTGGAGAGGGGAACAGAGGGGAGCATACCAATGAATCAATGGGCAAGAAGGAATGGGTAGGTCATTGAGTCCAGCAATCCCATAACACATCAGGAACCACCACACGGCTGGTCCCCCCACATGCACACACAAACCCACTCGACTTTTACCCTACATTTACTTCCAGAAAGGTTTTCCCCACTTTTCTATGCAAGGTATTCCAAATGGCTTCCATGTGCAATACTGCATAATCTATAACGTAATTACCACATTAAAACATATATAAAAGAAGAAACAACATACAATTTAGCAGGGAGTAAACATCGACAGACCCATAAGAACACAAGAAGAGCCCTGCTGGATCAAGCCCAGGGCCCATCTAGTCCAGCATCCTGTTTCCCATGGTGGCCCACCAGATGCCTCTGGGAAGCACATCAGGCGGACATAAAAGCAGGTCCCCTTTCCTGCCACTGCTCCCTGGCAACTGGAGGAACAGTTCGTCAAGAGCCAGATGCCTCTTGAAGCGTGTTGGGCTGAACCGTCCTGCAAAAGACAAGCAAGCCTGGAGCCAGGTGGGCCTCCCCAGGCAGGGGGCTCCAAAGTCTAGGTGCCACCACAGAAAAGGCCTCGCCTCTCATGCCCACCCAACGAACACCTGACAGTGACGGGATGCTGGGCAGGGCCCCTGGCGCCATACACATGTGGCAGCCTCTGACATCCTTGTTAGTGAGCTTGCTGTATTGATTTATATGCTGCTAAATCCAAACATTGGTGCAAACTCCTCTTCAAGGCAACTGGCAGCTCACAGTAGCAGAACACCCCACAGTGAGTCCCAAGCACAGCACCATGCCAATGCTCAACATGTACAATAAACATAAACAGATCTCTGCCACCCAGGTCAGCTCTTCCTCCACTCAAACTGGCAACCTCATTAACGGGGGGAGGGGGGACGTCAGAAGTTGGCTACAGGTGCCTCTCAGGTAAAACAGGGTGGCCAGAACCTAAGGGGTATACTCGTGAGTCAAATGGGCCACAACCCAAAATTTGGCTTTAAAAAAGCCAAATCTGGCAACAGAGACACACACCTCGTTTGGCTCCAAGCCTCACAATGCACAGATGGGGAAGCAGCTTGTAAAGCGCTTAAGGCAAGTTTCTCAGAAAGTCTCAGTGTGCAGGTGAGGCTGTATAAGGGTGTCAGCCAAGAGGCCCATGGAATTAGCTTTGGATTCTCACCACGCTCCTAGTGAAGCGCTGATATCCAGATATCTCACCAGGGCCCTTTCCAGACTAGACCCTGCGACAGGGTCAGGAGGACGTATCTCAGAAGTGTGCTTCCACACTTCCTGTGCTGTGACACTGCAGTCCCTACGCAGACAGCAGGGTGTCGTTCGCATTTCCAGTGCCTTGTTTCAAACTTAATCGCTGCAAAATGGAGCTAGGACGTCGTATTTCCGGCGTGAAAAAGGTGCTGTTTTTTCAGGTTGTTAGTTTTGGCGAGACTGCTCCCTCTGCTGTTTACATTTCAAATGCAACATGCCTGAAAGGAGGCATTTTGCTGCTGTTGAGCAGCTAGTCTGGGAAGCGCCCTGGTTATCAGCCCAGCATAGGCATCCCAGAACACTCCAGGATCTTCCACAGCCAGTGTGGTGTAGTGGTTAGAGTACTGGAACAGGACCAGGGAGACCCAAGTTCAAATCCCCACTCAGTCATGAAATTCACTGGGTGAATCTGGGCCAGTCACATATCCCTCAGCCTAGCCTACCTCACAGGGTTGTTGTGAGGATAAATGGAACTATGTACACCACTCTGAGCTCCTCGGATGAAGAGCGGAAGGACAGAAATGTAAAAAACAAACACACAGAAACACAACAGGAGAAGAGCCAGAAGCACACAAGGGGTCATGCAGAGGTACTGCTCTGCCTTTACAGGGTTCCCTGTCACTCCAAGAAACACCTGTCCGTGGAAGCCCTTTGCAGAGATGCCATAAACCTATGCAGCGCAGTGCTTGGAGGAGGTTGTCCTGATAGTGCCTGGACACACAGCGCCCTGAGCCATCTTTCCGGAAGGGGAGAGGCGGTTTGGATAGCTGAACTATTCCAAATGTGGAGATGCTTTTTTCTCTTGCATGCAGTTTTACTTATGCATCTTTAGCATGAAAATAAATATAAATTGGAGTCTGGCCCAAAGAACGAGCCTAATTTTGAACTCTGTGAAAGCAAAGTGGCCAACTTCACAAGAAGCTCTGCCAATCCAGGCTCAAAACTATTTCTGAACCTTTGGTGCTACATCAGTGTGTGCCAAAACCTTGCAATTAACAAGTCTATTTATAAGCACTTTTGACTGGAAAAAAATGGAGCACATCACTACAGATAATGAAGGTAAATGGCCTCCATCACTCACTCCCTGCTGCTCATTTGTCTTGTGATGAAGGGCTGTCTCCGAGGCTGCCTGAAGAAAGAGGGGCAGGGCTCCTCAAGAGCAACCAGGGAAAGTTCACTATGGAGCAATATAAGAGCAGTGCTGGGGGATCAGGCCCAAGGCCTAACTAGTCCAGCACCCTGTTTCAGACAGTGGCCCACCAGATGCCCCTGGGGAGCCCACAGGCAAGAGGGGGGGGCATGCCCTGTCTCTCCTGCTGCTGTGGCTCCCCTGAAACTGGCATTGAGAGGCATCTTGCTTCTGAGGCTGGAGGTGGCCTATAGCCACCAGACAGTAGTCATTGACAGACCTGTCCTCCGTGAATTTGTCTAAGCCCTTTTAAAGCTATCCAAAACATTTCCCATTTCTGAACTCCTACCTTGCATTCAGCCACAGTATCAACACCCCCATTTTTCAAAGCAGGGCTGAACGTTTGGATTGTGGGCAAGCATCAAATGTGGGAAGCCAGGATGCGTCCTCTTTAAGCCCTGAGCCATTTTTGGAAGGGCGGTATAGAAATCGAATAAATAAATAATAATAAAGACAAGGTTCAAATAAAATCCCTGGACTATCGAAACAGACTTAGCTTGCCTCAAGCCAGGAACATGGTACAAAGGCGGTACTGCTGTTCAGTAGTTTGACAGTTCAGTGGTTTTAACAACTTTTATTTTATTCAATATTTTTATACATCAAACATCATGAAGGAAATTGTACACAGTAAATAATATATAAAATGGTGAGGCAACAATGGTTTCTTTGCCTCCCAAAAAGAAGGCTACCAATTTGCACCGGAGTCTCTGTCACATTAGCTTCAATCACAGAAAGGAAGGAAGGAAGGAGCCTGGCTGTGCTTAGAACCAGCTCTGCTCCCTGATGGTACTAAACAGAAGAAAACTGACCATGCTTCTATATTGCTGAGATCTGGATCCTCCCAGCAACTGTTCTTCGTACCTAACCAGCTCTAAATATGGGTCCAGTTTCTGTGTACTTTCTACTACAGGTATATGGAAAATTCAACTCTAAAAATGGGTCATTTCTGTCTACATCATCCTTTTGGATGGGTCAGCTTCTCCATTTTGGTGATCTCTTATACTTTGTTCTACCACTGTAAGGTTGTTGGGGGCATTTTGTTTCCAGTTACAGGTGACTCTCATGTTGGCTGCTGCAAAGAGTCAACTGCTTATGGGTGCAGGGATTGTCTTCACAGTCTATCAGGCTGTGAACTGAAGTTGGCCACACTTCTTCACTTGTGTTTCTGCAATAATGGCTTGCAATGCATGCTTCAAGTTATCCCAGCAGAACACCAGTTCCATGCAGGTTGCCTCAAGCACACACCTATTTCAGTGAGAACTTACTGGGGGTGTGCAAGGTCGGTTTCGGGGGTCGAAAATGACTTGGCATAGGCTAAATCTGAGGGGGGTCAGAGATGTTCCAAATCCCATGTAGGGAAGCTCAGTTCAGGTCCAACTTCTCTGACTCTGTTTGTCCCCCTCCAACCTTGCTTTGAAGCTCCCAATGGCAGCAGGGTCCCTCCCCCAACGATCATGGTGGAGTAAAAAACCAAAACCCATCTTCTGCCCCCTATCTGCCTGTCCATGCATTTATTTTGGGTTTAAAGAAATAAAGTGACCAATTCTAGGTTTTACATCATGTCCCCAAGATTCTTTGGTGTTACATAGCTTTTCTTCTATGATGACGGATTCTTGGATTTCCAGGTAAGTTTAAAAAAATTAATTAAAAATGAAAATGATGGCTGGATTTACTTGCAATCACATATACAGAGTACAGCCATCCTTACCGACTTGTGGGGGTGACGTTCAGAGCTCTTCTTTGAGCTAGCTTTTTTTCTGGGGGGGGGTTGATATTTTTTCACTGTCCCCATAGACCTCTATGGAGAGATTTTCACAGGAAAATCCCCGTTTCTGACCATGGGAAGGGTCCAAAGTACCCGATCCCAACCTCTCTTATTTCAGATAGGATTGGGCCTGATGAACTGATTTTTCCTTTTGTGCACACCCCTTGAACTTACCTTGCCCACATCATTCTAGCAGCAAATGTTATCAGGTCCCGTTTCATGGGACTACCAGCTCTTGGCCACTGGGCATCTTGTTTGGCATAAGGCCTCATCAGCCATCCAACAATGAAGGTATTAAAATATGTACTCCATCAACAATTAATTTAAAAAACCTTTCAAATATTAGCCATGTCCCTTATGCAAATAATGGTGTTTTCATTGGGGCTGTGCTGCTTCCTAACATCAATGTTTGCCTTGCCTGAGTCAATCAGCATTAATGTATTCTGCTAAGACAGAAATCTCAGGAATGCTTACTTTAAGATTCTGCACGCTACTGGCAGATGTGGCTATGCATTTCTTCATTTTACTTATTTATTTATTTAAACCTATTTATATACTGCCCAAAAATTATGTCTCTTGTGGTTTACAATACAATAGTGCAAATTAAAACATTAAAATAATTTTAATTTAACACAATGTTAAAAACTGTAAGCCTGGGTGAGCAAATGTGTCTTAACTGCCTTTTAAAAAGTTGTCAGGGATGGGGATGCTCTTATTTTAGCAGGAAGGACATTCCAAAGACTTGGGGCAGCAATGGAGAAAGCCTGTCCCTGAGTAGCCACCAGATGAGCCTGTGGCAAATGCAGACGGACCTCTCTCCAGATGAACTCAATGGGCGGTGGGGTTCATAGTGAAGAAGACGTTCTCTTAAATACCCAGCAGGGCCCAAGCTGTTTAGGGCTTTATAGGTTATAACCACGACCTTGTACTTTGCCTGGAAACTTATCGGCAGCCAGTGGGGATCTTTTAAGAAAGGAGTGATGTGGTCTCTACAAGGTGCCCTGGAGATCGACCTGGCTGTCACATTCTGTACCAACTGAAGTTGTGGGACTACATACAAAGGCAGCCCCACATAGAATGCACTATGTCAAGTCTGGAAGTTACTAACATATGCACCACTGTTCTGAGGTTATTTATTTATTTATTTATTTATTTATTTATTTATTTATTTATTATCTCAAGAAATGGACACAGCTGGCATGTCAGCAGAAGCTGATAAAAAGCACCTCTGGCCATCCCCTCAGTCTGGGACACCAGGGAGTTTTGTGTCCAGAAGCACCCCCAAACTGCATACCTATTCCTTCTGGGAAACTGTGATCCCATCCAGAACCAGCAGATCAAAACTGTCTCCCGAGTTCTGACTCCGCACAATAAGTACCTCTGTCTTATCTGGATTCAGTCTCAGTTTGTTCTCCCTCATCCAGCCCATCACTGCCTCCTGGTTATGCCTTCTGATGATCTTGACATGGAGAAATAGATTTGGGTGTCATCAGTATACTGATAACACCTTGCACCAAATCTCCTGATGATCTCTCCCAGCGGTTTCATGTATGGAGCACTGGAGGACACCATATAAAAGTTCAGATTTTGAAGAGCAACAGTGTCCAAGGGACACCATCTGGAATCCGCCTGAGAGGTAGGAGTGGAACCACCGCAAAGCCCGTCCCGGATTTGTCAGCCTGTCAAGCGGCACAGTCACATGGGGGCATCCGCAATCCCCACGGTGTCCCTTGCTCCCCCCACCTGGCAAGCGAGCCCTCAGCGCTAGCCTGTGGGCTCCCAAGTGGCATCTGGTGGGCCACTGTGGGAAACAGGATGCTGGACTACCCAAGGGCCTCCCTGGGCCTGATCCAGCAGTGCTGTTCTTATGTAAGCCGTAGGGAGAGGGGGCACAGGATGACAGGACGGGCACTAAGTGCTTGGATCCCCGAGAAGAGAGCAACCGGCATCTATGTTCACAAGGATGAACACGGACGATGACGGGCACCAAATCCCACACGGACTCTGCCCGCTCACGAGAGTGTCAGGCCATGGGTGCTCTTCGCAGAGCTGTGCGGGCAGCGGTATCCCGGAGACTGCCTTCCTGATCCCAGGGACAGAAGATGCTTACTTAAAGAAGCATTTCTGGCTTCTAGGAGCTGGTGGCTACTAGCAGCTTCACCATCTCACTGCTCGTGTGGGGCTGGCGAGAAGCAGTTTGGCCGTTTAAACGAAGCCAGGAGAAGAGACTTTTGCAGCTGGCTGGCAAGAAGGTGCCTGGGGGTGGGTGAGAAGGGGGTGCAGCCGCTGTGGGGGAAATGGATGCTTCTTTACAGCTGGAGGCACAGTCAGTCAGTCTGTGTGTCTGTCTGTGTCTGGGCTAGCCTGCTTCCCTTTCTTGCCTTTCCGGGAAATGGGGAAAGCGTGAACAGCGGCCACCAAGTCACGGAGCCTCCAGTGACAGCCGGAGCGTCAAGGGCCGTGGCCTCAAGAGAGCCAAAGATGCCCTCTGGGGATCCCTGTGGCTGCAGTGGAGTCCGGCTGCTGGGGCCGAGCAGAAGCAGAAGAGCACCGGCTGCAGGGGCGGGTTAAGCTTTTTGCTGCCCATAGGCAAAGAGGCTTTTGCCGCCCTTCTACCTTAAACAAAAAAGGTTTGCCTTTTAAAATATAAGATAAATGAGGGGCCTTTCTCCTCGCCCACTCTACCCTTGCTGTAGCCACCGCTGCCCACAGAGAGGGGCGGCAAAATTTGAGGAGGGGCAAAATGTGCTGCTCCTCAAATTTTGCCGCCGTAGGCAAATGCCTACATTGCCTCTCCATAAATCCACCACTGACCGGCTGCAGGGCCTGTTCGTGACCTTCCTGAGGCAAGCGGCTGGGGTCTCCTGCAGGAGGCAGCCCACTCTAACTGGTTCCTACCTGCTGCACACCACCCAGAGGAGGAGGGTTACACCCCCCAACGCGCCTAGTGGGGGAGACGGCGGCCCCCCCTTTCCCCAACTCCCACTCCCTGCCCAGCTCTCTTCTCTCACCAGCCAGGCAGTCAATCTGCCACCGGGATAAATCTCACCTCCCTGCTCCTCTCTTGGCGAGAGCTCAAACTCCCTTCTTGGGAAGTGAGAGTTTTATTCTCTCCACCACCCGCAGCAGCTGCAGCGTCAGGGGCAGAGAATGTGCGAAAACCGGAGAGGAGAGATTTATTTAAAGGGGAAGCGCTGACAGGAGAGCCCATCGCCGGGAACAGCTGCCTTGGCGGTAATTTAACGCCGTCTCCACAAAGCCCGCCGATGCCCATGACTGATCAGCAGGCAGCCAAAGGAAGAGACTCACTGTAGTCGCTGTTTTCGTCCTTGGTCCCATCAATCGTCCCATCTGGGTGCATCTGCAGGAAAAACTCCTGCTGGCTGAATAACCTTGTCACAATCCCTTTCAGCTGGGGCTCTGCTGGGAGAGAAAAAGAAAGAGAGATATACCTCCCTGTACATGGATAGCCCGCTCTCCCCCATCCTCTTGCGCTCCAGCGTGACTGACGGGGCTTCAAGAGGCTGCCCTGGGCAAGCATGAGGAGCTCCAGCCTCGCTCCCAACCCGGGAGGTCCCCGGCTCCAGGGCTAGCGGCTCAGGCCAACAGGCCCCGCTTCTCTTCCCAGCTCCAAAATTGATCGAGGGGAGGGGAGGGGAGATTGTCCTGGACTCCGTGCTGTGCCTCCATGCAAAGCCAAGGACCAGGGAGGAGGAAGTGAGTGCAGGTGGCCAACGTCTTGGGTTGGGCTGCCAAGGTGACCAAGCAGGGAACCCAAAATAAGGGCTATGCAGACAGAAGCAGGACCAACTCTTAGTGGCCGATGTTACCAGGGCGGGGAGGAGATTCAGCACCCCCTGACTTTTCCCCACAGAAGTGAAGGGTTGCCACACATTTCTATGGCAAAAGAGACTGTGCTGTCGGGTCGGTGTCAACTCCTGACGACCACAGAGCCCTGTGGTTTCCTTGGGAGAATACAGGAGGGGTTGACCACTGCCTCCTCTTGCGCAGTATGGGACGATGCCTTTCAGCACCTTCCTATATTGCTGCTGCTCGATAGAGGCGACTACAAATGTATTTACTAGGCACAGTCTGGGAATGAACACACTGGAAAAACACCACAGTCGGGGCGGGGGGGATATGCCATCTGCCTCACACTGGGTGGCCTTAGGGATGGGGTAGGAGGGAGACAGGATTCTGCCCCCAACCGAATCCAGGCCACAACCCGGGTTTCTGGTGAGAGCAGAAGCATTCCCAGAGTGGCCAGCTGCTTCCCAGCAGGCTCTGGGCTTGCTCTGGAGACTCAGGGATGCCGCTGGAGAAGGGAGGGAGAGGGGCCGTTGCCTCCTGTCAGCTGCCTTGGGGTCTTCAAGCAGCAACCTCTGGATGCAGGAATCTAGTGTAGCCCCCAGGCCTCCCTCCTGGGGGGCGGTGCAGGCAGGTGTCTAGCAAGGAGGGTGCTCAGCTTCCTCTTATCCAGCGGCGGAGGAGAGGGCCTGTTCTACCCACACTTTGCTGCATCAGCCCGCTTCCTTCCTGAGATGTGGGGCACAGCCCACATCCTGGGATTAAATGTCTTCAAGCAGCAACCTCTGGCAGCAGGGTTCAGTGAGCGGGATGATTCTATTCCACTCTCTCCCAAACCAGCAGAACAGGGCAGTTCTGGTTACCCCGGGTGCCCCAAGCCTCGCAGACAGGGAGGGTGTAGTGGCTGTCGTGCAGGAGGAGGAGCGGACTTGTTCTCCAGAGAGCAGAACTGGAGCCAATGAGTTGAAATGGCAAAGAAGCAGAATCGGGGTAGACCTTCGGAGCAATTTCCTAACTGTAAGAGCTGCTGGACAGCGGAACAGATCGCCTCATGCAGAGGTGAACTCTCTGCTGGGGGGACTGGATTTGTCAAGGATGCTGGAGCAGGACGTTGGGCTAGAAGACCTCCCAGGTATCTCCCCGCTCTAGAATGCCAAGAGCCTCTGATCCTAGGACCCATGGGACCATGCCATGCACAAGCCCGCACCACACCCATCACAGCGACAGGTTTTTCAATAGCAGCAGCAATATCTAGCTTTATCACACTTTAGTCCAGAGACCTTAAGAACCTAAGAACAGCCCTGCTGGATTGGGCCCCAGGAAGCCCCTCTAGTCCAGCATCCTGTTTCACACAGTGGCCCACCAGATGCTGCTGGAAGCCCACAGGCAGGAGTTGAGGGCGTGCCCTCTCTCCTGCCATTGCTCCCCTGCAACTGCAGCTTCATGATACATTTGGCCTCAGCAATCATCACAAATATACCCTGTAAACATGCTGTTATCCCCATACCACAGAATTTGCTGCCTAAAGGCAGCAAGTGGCTAAAGGTCACCCAGTCCGTTCAGGGGCTGAGGTGAGATTTGAACCTGGGGCTTCTTCATGGTCCATAGCTCAATCCCTTCACCACCACTAGCTCTTGACTCCCCGCTCCCACCCAAGAAGCATCAAGCTCTACAACAAACTACACAGAAAACCTTCAGCACATGCGGGTGGCAAGGCTGGTTTGATTTAAACACAATTGATTTAGCTTCACAGAAGGTAGGGATGTGCCCAAAGTGTGGTTCAAAGCATGAGCGGGCGCCATGTGCATGCTGGCAGTGTGTGGTGCTTTTGGGGATACATGCCACCCCAGCAGGAAGCTGTAAGGAGCGGCGGAAACCTGCTCTCTGTTTTCTTAAAGTTCCACTTCTAATTTCCCTCAAAGTGTGCGAACCGCGCTTCAGGCACATCCCTAGCTGAAGGACTCCATTTTAATGATTTAAATCACAATTTAAATTACTAGTCAGGAAGATTTCGTTTAATCACCATTTTCTATAAAAGTACATTATTGTCTAACATCACCGTAATGCATATTTAGAGACAGATGCAGGTTTCATTTTGGGAAGGTAGTGGCACAGTTCTCATAATGCTGTTTCATTCGGGCGACCAGGCCTTGCATTTCGTTGTTGCACTGTTTGCCTCTCGCACACATGCCTGCCTTACCCACAGCTACAGGAGCTTCATTACAACATTCCCAAATGGGGTCTCTCTTACGGTCTGCAGCCATGAGAGCTATGCTCCTTCTGCAATGGAGAACGTTGCCCCAGGAGTGCATGAAGATGTTCTGTTCACTTTCGGTTTCACTTTCTATTCCCCGCCCCTCCCGTGCATTTATACCCAGACTCCTCCTCCTTGCTGAGACCTACTCCATCCCCCCAAATCCTCTGTTCATTCATTGACCTCCTGTGTCTTCGCGTTTTGTGGGGGCGAGGGGGCGGGGAGCAAGGTCTTGACTGCGTGTGTGCGCTGCATGTACACCACCTGCAGAATAGGACTGATCAGGTCTGTTATCTCTCCTCCCTATAGACTGCTGTTAACATGTTCGCAGAATATAATCAGAAGTTATGATTAATGCTAACCCCTGCTAACTTGGCAAAGAGGCACCTTTTAACGTGGTGATTCTCTTTATTGAGCAGGGGGAGAGCAACTGGCCCTCTCCACCCCCAGCACAGCATCCCTCCAGTGACCGTTGCTGGTGTCTATCTTGTGTTTCTTTTTAGATTGTGAGCCCTTTGGGGACAGGGAGCCATCTTATTTATTTGACAGGCTTTCTCGGTCGCTGCCCCGAGATTGTGGAATGCGCTCCCTGCTGAGATATGATCCTCCCCATCTCTGGCAATTTTCAAAAAACACCTGAAAACTCATCTTTTCGCCCAAGCTTTCTCAGCTTCCTAATATTTTTGGGTTTTAATCTCTGGTTATTTTTAAATTGTTAAAGTGTTTTAAAGTTTTTGTATATGTTTTTAACTGGTTTTATGTTATTGTAAACCACCCAGAGATGAAAGTTTGAGACGGTATACAAATCTGATTAATGATGATGATGATGATGATGATGATGATGATGATGATGATATTTCTCTGTGTAAACTTCCCTGAGCCATTTTTTGAAGGGCTAGAAATCTAATGAATGAATGAATAAATAAAATAATACTCATGATGATATCTTTGATCTAGGTTCTTTATGAATTGTGTTTTATAAAATCAATTTAAATGTTTAAAAATCCAATTTAAATTTGTTTAATCTGATTTAAAAAAAAATCACATATATTTTAAACTCATCGATTTTTTCCAACCCTGGTAGGTGGTGGCCTGGCCATCTGCTTCCTCAACATCGAAAGCACATTAATCCTCCTCCCTGCTCATTCCTCACTCTTTGGAGCTTTCTTCAAGGTGTTTTAAAGTTAAAAAATAAAACAAAAATTCTCTCTATGCAAACCACTTTGGGAACTTTTGTTGGAAAGTGGTCTATGAATATTTGTTGTCGTTATCTTGTCTCCCCCCCCCCCGCACACACACCCGCTTGCTGATCTTGCTCCAAACAAAGGCCCCGGCTGCAACCACCCCAGGCAGCCTCTGGCCCTGCGCCTTTGGGAGCGACACCCTGGACACCCGAGGAGCTTGCCAATGTGCAAAGAGCTGCCATCATGCGCGGAGGACAAGGAGCAGCATACAGACCAAAGCTCCACACCAGAGAATTCCCGGGTCAATTCACCGCAGCGGAATGAAACTGGTCCAGGACACAGAGCTGATTGCCCCACATGCCGTACCAGGGCAAAGACAAAACACCCTCCCCAGCCCCCGCCCCACCTGCACTGACAGCAGCCTCCGCACTGGCCCCCAGGATGCTCCCCTGCTTTGACTCTTTCTGTCCTGCTGATCTCAAGCTGGAAAGGCTGCAAAGTCACACTTGCAGGAGCATCTTCGTCTCCCTCCCTGCATCCCTTTCGGAAGGAGACTCTGAAAGAGAAGCAGCAGCCCCCGGCCAACTACTCCCCTGAGCTGCAGCCCTGTGCATGGCTGACAGAGGTGCACCTACCTAGGTAATTTTGGAACCTGGACCTCAAGGCCTTTGGAGCCCCCCTCCCCCACCACCACGTTAAGCACCATCCCCCCCTCCACACACACACACACACACACACTGTGACACACGCAGTATTTTTACCACGTGGGTTCTTGAGGGCACAAATGGCAACTGAACTCACAAGAATGTAAGACTATAAAACAGGTCTATCGATGCAAATATGCCTTAGCAGAAACATCTCAACAGGCAACCTACCATAGTCCCATCCCACATATGTTCCTTTCCCCACTCCCCCCTCTGTCTCTAAAGACGATTTGCGGGGCCCCAGAAGGTGTGGAGTCCCTGGACTCTGGCCCGGAAGTCCAAAGGCAAGAGCTCCTCTGACAGCAGAGCAGACACCCTGCAGAAAGATCCAAAGAGCTGTGGGAAATCTCTTACAGAGGAGGAGGAGGAGGAGGAGGAGGAGAGCACTTTTGATGTGAAGGAGCTCATCTAGAAAGCAAAGAGCAAAGGATATGACCAGTTTCTCCAGCTGGGTAGCTTCACCTCTGCTCCACAAGCAGACTCCTCTCTCTAGTCTCCAGAAAGATTTCACACCCAGCTTTTAGTTCACATCTCCTCCAGAAAGGAGGGGGTGCATTCACATATTGGCCAAACTTATCCCAAAGTCCCTGCAAGCTATTGAGGAGCACGTCACACACAATTTGGGTTTTTCATCGCTCATTAGAGTGTAGCCCAATTTATATTCGGGGTTAAAAAAAAACCCACTTTCTGTGTCAGTTCTGGGGGGTAACTTCAAACTCGCCTCTCAGTCAACCCACAATAAAGCCTGCTGTCTGGGGAAACTCCAGTTTGGTCTGAAGCCCGACTGAGCTCTGCCCAGAGCGCACCCTCCGCCTTCTCCTCCAGTGGCTCGCTGGAGACTTCATGCCACATTATTTATTTACCAATTTGTGCAAATGGCCGGTGGCATCTCTGGCAGAAAGGGCCGCACGTACCAGGGCTGCAGAACAGATTAAGACAATAATATTCTGCGAAACGTTTTCTTAGTGGGCCAAGATGGATGCTATTAAGCAACGGTTAACTGGAGGCATCTCTGGACAAGGATCCGGGAGCGATTCGATGCCAAAGCAGAAGGCACCGTTTTGGCCTGTCAGGCGCCGTCGGCTCCTCTTCTCCTCCGCTCTGCGGCTGCTGCTCCTTGTACAATTATCAACTTGACGAGGCGCCCCAGTCAGCAGGAAGCTCCCTGGCACAAGCCCCACAGAAATGCAGTGCCCGTGTGCATCTCCCGCTGGCCCAAAGGAGGCCTGTGCAAGGCTTCCTGCTGAAGAGCGCCCCATGGGATCCCACACCACGGATCTCCACAATGGCCCCAATTCTCTCCGCCAGAAGCAATTTCCTTCTCAACGATCCAGCCAAGGCAAGAAGCTCTACTGTCCCCTGAACGTGCGGAGCTGCCTTCTGCTGAGCCAGACCCTTGGGCCCTCTAGCCCAACATGGACCACTCTGACTGGCAGTGGCTTCCTGGCAAAGAAGGGTCTTTCCCAGCCTGTACCCTTGAGCTCCTTTATCTTCTGCATGCAAAGCAGGTGATCAAGCACTGAGCGATGACGGACAGCTCCTCACTTGACTGCAGAACTGAACATAAAGTATTCACAAAATGGGACCTCAGGGGTATGGGGAGAAAACATGTCAGATTTCTGTCCCATTGTTATGGCCCAGATCCTTCAGAAGACAGAAGTGCCGTTCAAACACAATGCTTCAGCCCTGTGGCTTTGGGAGCCTTGAAGAGCCGGCATTTCCCCAGCCTGGACTCCAGCAGGTCTCTGAGCACAGGCCCCTGACTTGGCACTGGCTCCCCGTCACGCTCTGCATGTCCCTCCAGCTTCCCCTCCTGGCCGTTAAGCCTCCTCGACGCTCCATCCTGACTCCACCTCCTGCCCTGAGAGCTTATGCTGAGAGGTCTCAGGTAGCCTTGGATCTCACACATGTACTCAGGGGGGCTTATTTTTGCTCCAAGAAACCACACTGTGTTCTAGGCCTGTGCGAGTTGGAAATTTGGGAATTCCGATGTCGGAATTCCTGGCCCCCAGGAGGCATGGAAGAGCGGAGCAAGGGCCGCAATTAGTGGGGGTCATATTGAAAACGACCCCCAGAATGTCAAACAGGAAAATACAGCCATTTTTCTGCAACGGACTTGCAACGTTGTAGCACTAAATTGCAAAGATAAAATCCAAAGTAAGGCATTGGAAATATGAATGACACCTTGCTGTCAGCACAGGGACTGCGGTGTCACAGCACACAGCACAGGATGACAGGATGTCACAGCACAGGAGGGATGAAGCACACTTTGCAGATCTGTAGGGACACGGTCGTAAGGGTGAATCTGGAAAGCACCCAGGGTGCTTTCCAGACTAGCTGCTCAACAGCAACAAAATGCTTCTGTTCAGGCAAATCACATTTGAAATGTAAAGAGCAGGGGGAGCCGTCTCGCAGAAATGAACAACCCGAAAAAACAGCAACCTTTTTACACCAGATACACGATGGCACAGCACTATATTGCAGCAATGAAATTCAAAACAAGGCATCGGCAATGTGAACGGCACCCTGCTGTCAGTGTAGGGACTGCGGTGTCCCAATGCAGGAAGTGTGGAAGCCCCCTTCCAAGATCCAACGTGACCCCGTCGCAGGGTGTAATCTGGAAAGCGCCCTGGCGAGAGACCTTCAGTCGAGCCCTCTAGGCAAGAGACATGTCTCTGCTCCAGCAAGAAGATATGGCCTGCTAGCCCCGTATTCCTCCTACCTCTCTCTAGCCAATCTCACAAGGACTGCGGGATGCTGGGGAGGGCCAGTCAGTGACTGGGCTGGTTCGGGACTCAGTAGGGGGGGCTCTTTACACACCCAAGGGCCCCAAATAGCTGCCCAATCTCAGTGGGGCTGGCACTAGTCATGTGGAAGGGCTGTAAATCTCTTCTGGATGAAAGCCTCACAAGGTCCCTCTTCCGGCCATTATCCTGGCCCTTCCCCTGTTGCTATCCTCAGAATCCTTTTCTTTTTAATGTTGCTAATCTCCTCAGAAGCCACCTCATGGCGCAGCGGGAAATGACTTGCCTAGCAAGCATGAGGTTGCCAGTTCGAATCCCTGCTGGGGCCTATTATCAGGCAGCAACGCTATAGGAAGGTGCTGAAAGGCATCATCATCTCATACTGCGCAGGAGGAGATGGCCATGCTAGACCTCTCCTGTATTCTACCCAAAGACAACCACACGGCTCTGTAGGCGCCAGTAGTCGACACCGACTCAACGGCACACTTTGCCTTTCCTTTCACCTCCTCAGCCCTCTGCAGATTCACGCCTGGCTGGCTTGGCCTGCCAATTCTCCTAGCAGAATCAAACCCCAGCTCCCTCTCAAAATCTGAACCTAGACTTTATGACCTCATCTCAAGGTTTCCCTACACAGACAGATTTGTTTTATTTCAACATCCTATGACAAATTGGGGGGGGAGGGGCTCATGGGTGCAACTGCACATCCAGTATTTATTCCAGGAAAAAAATGGCCATCAAAAACCGAGCCCTCTTTGCAAGCTCCACATGCCAGACCTCCCACTCCTCCTCTCTGCTCGATATCTTCAAAGGCTGCTGTCAGATGCCACAGGCAACCCTGAGCTAGATGGGCCCGTGCCCCGTCTTAGAGGGAGAGTGCGTCCTATGAGCCTGCATGTCCAGGGAGGCAGAAATGCATCCCAGGAGAATGAAACAAGTCAGTCAGCCCCATTGGTTTCCATGAGATATCCTTTAAAGTTGGTGTGCTTAGGACTGCTGCCCTACTCCAGGCTGGGAATCCTGCTGATTGAGAGGGTTGGATTCGTAGAGTCACAAGAATGAGTTATAGACATTTAAGGAGAGGAGAACTGATAGGAGAAGAGAGCTGGTCTTGTGGTAGCCAGCATGACTTGTCCCCTTAGCTAAGCAGGTCCACCCTGGTTGCATACGGAAGGGAGACTAGAAGTGTCAGCAAAGTAAGATATTCCCCTTCTTAGGGGATGGAGCCACTCTGGGAAGAGCAGAAAGTTCCAAGTTCCCTCTCTGGCGGCATCTCCAAGATAGGGCTGGGAGAGATTCCTGCCTGCAACCTTGGAGAAGCCGCTGCTGCCAGTCTGTGAAGACAATACGGAGCTAGATAGACCAATGGTCAGACTCAGTATATGGCAGCTTCCCACGTTAAGATTTTCCATCCTTCCAGCAACCCTCAAAACCCAAACGGCCGTGGACTCGACACTGTTAGGAGGAGGAGAAGTCCCGCCCTGTCTTGCTGTTGGGTTTCTCAAGCCCTCCAGAACATTCCACTTCCTTGGGGGGCAGGACTGCAATTCACCCGACAACATTTTCAGCCTGGAGTTAATTTAAGTAAATAAGAAGCTGTTTGCTCTCCAGTCTGAAGGGCAGTTAAGGGGGAGAGGGGATGCTTGCCCAGCTGGGTCATCAATCAAGCCCCAATCTGACAGCTCCAGCTCGAACACGGGGAAAGAAGAATGGAAGGTCTAAATCTCAGGCACGGAACGTCAGAGCGACACAAACAAAGCCCTGCAGCCCATTTTGCCAAAAACGGCATCCTCTGAAAATGTCTATGGAGTGCTGCAAATTATTGCTGATGGGTCCTGTAGCACAGAAGAGGCTGCAAAAGTGAAAACTCCGGGTGCAGGAAGGCCAGGCTGATCGGACAGGCTTCGCTGAAACTTGGTGGGAGGGGACTCAGGGATGGAGTACAGTACTTGGGGGGCATAACGTGTCCAAAAGCGGAGGATTACTCATTTCCCTCATCCTATCAGCCACTATGCATAACACAAATATGAAATGCTAATTTTAAAAGGAGAGAACGTACATATATAAGCAGAGAACAGAAACCTGGAAGTTCTGAGAGGCAGCACGCCTTCAAAGTTACTGGGAAGAAAATGGGCTCCTAATAATGAAAAAATGTCCCTGTTGCCTCAAACTCAAGATCAACGGGAACAAAAGTTGGAGGGGAGGCACAGGAGCCCCCCTGGAAATGACCTTTCAGCATTTCTGCTGGTTCTTTAGAGGCCGGGGAGGATCAAGTAGGCCAAGCTAGCAATACCAAGAAGGAAAAAATCATGACATGACTAAGGCGTGCGCCTGTGCGGGCACTCACACGTACTTTGATGCCTGCTCAGTTCATTTTAGATCCTGCTCAGGTTGAATCAGGAAGGTTCCACTCTGAATACACATGCGCGCGCACACACACTGCCATGATACTGCCGCTTAGAACAAAACTCATTCCCCACACAGATGGAGAAAAATGAGAGAGAGAAGACTTCTCTCCAGGCACAGAAGGTTTAAGGTGGGCGGTGCTGAGGCGACAGGCACGGCTTTGCATACCTGGGAGCATCTTAGGAGTCTGTGCAAGGTGGCGTAGGGGAAGAACAGCACATGCGCGCACACACACACATACACACAGTCCAGACTGGTTTGACAATGGCACAGGCCGGGCTAGGGAACGTGCAGAGGTCCAGAAAACCGGACAGCTGCCATTCTGGCTCCCACGGACGTTATTTTGGGGATGTCAGAAGTGGAAATACTGTCCCAGCCCTCGGCACAGTTGCTCCATTCCGACGCTGGACACCATTCCTCCCGTCCCCTTTGCGGCTGGGTCTCACCACGCTGCCTTTCTTCTGGTTCGCCTCACCTTCACTGAAGTCTCTCAATGAAATGGTCGGCGGTTTTGGCTTTCCCAGAGCTGAGCTTACTAGATCAGTGGCAATGTTACTTGGGCAATAATACATCTCAGGTCCTTCATGAGCTAATTTGCATCCTGCAACACAAATCACACTCCTGTGGATTTCCAAAAGTTGGCAGTCGTTATCAGCCCAGTAATAAATCTGCTGCTGCATCACCAGCACCAAGGGACTCTCAGGAGCCTCCAGTTCCTCTTGGGACAGATCGCTCAGTGCCAGATACAGCAGGCTGCCCTCCCCTCTGCTCGTGCAGATGGCACATGCTCCCCACTCCCCACCTCACACACACACACATAGCAACTCTTTCCTGCACTTACATTTTAAAGAGCAATTTCCTCCACCCACATGCCAACTCCTTAGTCAGATGTGTCACCAGGAGAGGAGGAAAAGCAATTTGACGAAATGACAGCTTGCCAAAGAGGTGTGTGATGCATTAAGTTCTGGGGTGCGACTTGCCCAGAAGATTCCACAGTTCTAAGTTGCAAAGGGGGAAAATCTCAGTCTCTGGGAGAGGTAACCCTGGGAGACCCATTGGTGGCTGACCCACTGGTGGCTGAAGTGGAGAGCCAGCAGGAGCCCTGTGGCAGCTCCTGAGCCAGGTGGTGCTCAACACTGCACGGGACGGTGGCCACCTCCAGCTGCCGCTCCCGAGCCCAGCCTGCCTCTGCCCTTCGGTGGCAGGGAGAGAATCCAGGGAGACGGGGGTCTGGCGGCAACGCGGAGCTTAGCTGTGCGGTCAGCGGCTGCGGGCAACTGCCTGCTCAAAACCCCACAGGGTGGTAAAGGCACTGTTAATTGCCTGCCTTTCTTTAACAATGTCCGTCGTATTCCTATTGGGTGCTTCTTTTTAGACAGATCCAAAGCAGCGAGCAAAAAACCAACCAACCAGCCCTTCAGCCTTAAAAAAAACCAACCTGCACAGATTCCAGCTACAGCTGCAGCAGGGCCAGGAGATCAGACAGACTGAATAAAAGCCGAATAAAGCAGCAAGGGCAGCAAAGGAGAACAGAAGAGCCTTGGCCCCCAGTCGGTGCTCCACAAACTGGACTGGGGAGGCAGTCCCACAGACGAGGCACCCCCACCAGAAGACTCTTCTCCAGGTGCCACCCACCTAAGCGCTCAGCAGGGGCACCCAGAGCAGGGCCTCCGGCTCAGATATTCAGGCCCTTAGCATGCAACGCCTTAATGCAATGAACAAAATTTAAACCAAAAACACAAGAAAAAGACAAGTAGCAGAAAGCATGTTCAAGCGACACAGAGCAGCAAAACCCCCACATCCCCACTATGGACCAAAGGCTCGCAATAATAAAAAGATCTTTGCCTGCCTTTGGAAGGTGGGGAGTGATGGGAGAGGACAAACCTCCCTTGAGACTGCATGCCATATCTAGGGGCAATCGCCCAGAAGGCCCCACTCTGTGTGCATGGCAACCAGGCCTCAGCACACAAGGCAGGGCCCCGGTGAGCTTGTAGGGCACGGGTGCAATCAGACAGAAGAACAACGTCCTTCAGAGACCCGGGGTCCAGGCCATTTTTGCACGGGGCCCAGGACCCAACTGGCAGCCAGAGCTGCTCTTTCAAAGTAGGGCTCACATGTTCCCAAGAAGCAGCTCTGGACCAAACTGGGGCAGCACCAGCTGTAGTCTCTCTTTTGTACCAGCTGTAGTCTCCCAACACTCCCTCAGGGCAGCCGCCACACGGCATGCCGAGAAGCCCCAGGAGGGCGCCCTGAGCAAAGTCATGCAGGGCAGGGGCTAGATCTGATTCGGGCAAGGCAGGGGCACAGCTGAAATTGTGCCCAGGCATGCCTGGCCCTGGCAGCCATCGGGGCACCCAGGAGCAAAGCCAGGGCCGGAAAACACCCCAAGCTGCACATCGGTCCTTCCAGAGGAAGGGCCATCCCATCCACCACAGGCCAAACCCCTCTCCCTGATTTGCCCTCGCCTACTGATCAGCAGCACCGCCACTGGATCCAGATGGAAATTACTGGCCCATATCCAGCCTATTACAGGACCACAGAGGTTGTTGGACTACAACTCCCATCATCTCCCAATGGCCACTGAGGGGTGATGGGAGTTGTTGTCCAAGTTGTTATAAGTCCAACAACTCAGGAAGATAGGAAGATGCCACATACTGAGTCAGACCATTGGCCTATCTAGCTCAGTATGGTCTTCACAGACTGGCAGAAGCGTCTTCTCCAAAGTTGCAGGCAGGAGTCTCTCTCGGCCCTCTCTTGGAGATGCTGCCAGGGAGGGAACTTGGAACCTTCTGCTCTTCCCAGACTGGCCCCATCCCCTAAAGGGAATATCTTAAGTCTCTCATTCATATGCAACCAGGGAGGACCCTGCTTAGCTAAGGGGACAAGTCATGCTTGCTACTACAAGACCAGCTCTCCTCTTCTGGGGACCCAAGCTGGAGAACCCCAGGATTACTCTATTCTTGAGCAGGATGTCTTAAAACGTGATGCTGACAGGGGAGTGGGGAGGGGATATATTACTATTATTCTTATTTTAAATCAGAATTTAAAATTTAAGTCAGATTTTAAATATTAATGTTTCATCTGTAATAAATATCCCTTCTAGAAATAACCTGGTTTAAAACAAAATCTGACCTTAATGCAAACATGGAATCTCTTAAAACTGAATTTATGGCCCTCTTATGAACCTAGGTCAGGTTTTTATAGGTAAAGCGCGATGGGGAAACCGACACTGTCCGTCATCTCACCCACAGACTGGCAAGCTGGCATACATTGATCCATCCGGACGGCCTTTCACTCCTGTCTTATGTCTAGTACCAACCTGGTCTTTGGCCAGAGGGGGATGATGGGAGTTGTGGTCCAACAACAACTCCCAAGTTTGAGAACCCCTGGAGCAACCCAACCCAAGCCTTAGGATAACAACAGCTTTTTAAAAAAAAAAACAACAACCCACTGAATTTTAAAAATGCATTCCTTCTGCTTGCAGCCACATGGCAACAGACCCTCTCCAGCCTACCTAAGCCAGGCCTCACAATTCATGGCCCACAAGGCAGAATGCAGCATCCCAGCCATGGATACAGTAACCTGTCGGGCCATTCTTGAAGTTCCACAGGCAGCAGAAACAGCAGGTTTGTGATGCCACTTCTAGGACGCCATTCATGGCTGGCAACCTGTCTTTGGCTCCCTGGGTCACAAGTTGTGCAAGAACAGAGGAGGAGGAGGAGGAGGAGGAGACCCCTCTGGTGCACAAGGCCTCTGTTTATTCTGCCCAGCCATCCACTGATAATTTATCACCCTTTTCCTCACAAGTTGTGCAGAGCCTGATTTAAGCTGGAGCCACCGCTCTGAAGTGCCAGGGGCACAAGCAAGCTGCATCGCCGCTGAAATGCTGCCGCCGCCGCTGCCCCCACTTGGCATACTGTCCTCCTCAAGAGGATCCAAAAGTTGTAAGTGGCAAAAGGATGGAAAGCATCCACCCACCAGGCAAAGCTGAGGAGGCCTCTTGAGAGCCACTCTTCATGAGAGCAGCATCTCTAACTATCACTACGGAAGCCCTTGAGACTGGAGTCTGTACCCTTCCAGCTATGTTATGTAACACTATCAAGCTCATCTTTATTTCACAAAATGTGCGGGCCAACGTTTTTGTCCCAGCGGCAAGTAGCAACCACACTAAGCATAGCCACACAGACTTCAAACCAGGGCTCACTTCTGCACATTTTCCTGTGGTCAAAATGACATTTGCTTGCCTCAAGCCGGGCACAGAGTACATTGGCTAATCTGGCTTCATGCAATATGCATCCATGCAAGAAAAAATGTCTACCTACACAAACACACACACACACACACACCAGACTGCACTATTGCCATTGACCAGAGTGTTGCAAAGCATTCAGGACAACACACACAACTGGCTTCCCCAATGACTCAGCCGTGTGTGCCAACACACTCCACCAATAGCTCCACAGGGTGCAGTGCAAACAGCAACACATCCCAAAGCACAAATCCAAGGAGGAAAAAAACCCAGGCTCAGAGGAGAAGCAAGGAGCTGCTTCCAGATTACTCAGCTATGGTTAACTGCAGAAAGCCAGGGAGTTATTCGCGTGCGGCTTCATGCTGCGGGGTAAAAGTTGAGTGAAACCACATCAAATTCCACTTGCCCCTCCCCTCGGCTCCAGGGTTTTGTTTTTACAAGTTCACATGGCACGCCTCTGCCTTTTCCTTCTAGCCAATGGTGGCGGGGAGGGAGAGGGAGGGGGATGCTAAAGAGCTATATCTGCATTTCAAAGACAGTATCCCTCTTATCATGCTAATGATTCCACATCAGTGCCGCTCTGGGCATTTTCAGAAAAAGTAGCTTAAAACCAGCATTTTAAAAACCCGGAAATACCTCGAGATAAGCTAGAAGTCGCAAGACAAATCCTGATTTGTGTGTGGAGTGGTGGGTCCAAGGATCGCGAAGGGACTTTGGGGTATGTTTGGCTGGTGTGTGAATGCACACACTCACTCCCGAAGGAGGTTTGGGGTAGAAGCCCTGTCTGCAAAGCCTCTGGGACTTCTCCTCTGCTTAACAGCAATGTGTTTTTAAGTCCGCTCTCTCATTATCTGCTTGCTAACGACATGCTTTTTCAGGCTGGTTCTCAACTGTCAAAATGGATCTGCTTAAATATTATTCTGAATTTCTAACTTGCCTTGCTGGAGAACACCAAAAACGGCACCAGTCAGAAGACCAGCTTCAGTATTTCCAAGAAGAGACTGCATGCAAGGCTCCTGTGCTGAGCCTCCTTTACTGGAAGGAAGGAACAGGGCGTGGAAACGGAGACTTCGCCTCTCCCCATCTCGGGGCCTTTTCACCCTCCGGACCCAGCCCTGAGGAGCCCATGAAAATCAGTTAAGACAGCCCAAGTGGAAACATCCTCCCCTCCCCACTGCCAAACTGAGATCACAGCAGCAGGAATAATATTTCCAATGGGGAGGGCGCAGGAGTGGTTCTCTGCTGCTGCTGCTGAGGGAGGGACTAGAAGTGGTGGGTGCAAACGCCAAAGCAGCAAATTCAGGCTAGACGCGAGGAAGAACTTCCTAACGCGAAGAGCTGCTGGGCAGTGAAGCAGCCTGCCTTGTGCAGGGGTGGGCTCCCTTTCACTGGGGGTTCCCAGACAGAGGCTGGGCGGCACCGCTCAAGAGATGCCGTCGCAGTCTCCTGCACTGGGCAGGGGGTGGGACTCGAAGCCCGCTCAGGTCCCTTCCAGCTCTCACAGTCTCGGCTTCTACAGACCTCTTCAGACATTACCTGGAAAGGGCGGTGTACCTGCGCACACCGTCCAAAGCGGGAACGGGAGTCCGGCCTCGCCGGCGTGTCGGTCATCTTCCTCGCTCCCCCTCCCGCCACACTCACACTCACAGCATTCGTCGGAAGAGGCAGACGCCGTAAGCATGATGGTGGCCAGATGGAAAAAACCACAAGAACCCCAGAGGGGCAGAAGCGGTTTGAAAAGGAAAGAGACCCGTGGAGGAGCCGGCCGGCTTCCCAGGGAAATCCAAGTGCACGGCAAGGCACCGTGGAAAATGCCACCCAAATGAAGAGGCAGCTCTTGCACATCGCTGGTCCGCACAGCTCCATTTGTGGAATTAAAATCCACCCTCCTGCCTCTTTGGCCTCTGGGCTCACTTGGCAGCCTCGCCCGCGGCCCTCCAGCTTCCAAGCCTTCATCGGGTGCTTAGTGCAGAGTTCCGGGAAGGTCTCCTGCTCGCCAGGAACACTGCTGTCCTTCCATTTCCACGGACAGGACAGAACCTTCATCACCGGTCAACGTTCCGTTGCTGACCATATGCACCTCCCCGCGCCTCCCAAGAGTTAGAATGTTGGTGATCATGCCAGGCCATCACGGCAGCTGAGCCAAAGGGCTGCTGCACAGGTGACACTGCACCCTCGGCAGGACAGCACAAGCAAGGAAGCACGGCTGCAACGGCTGCGGCACTCAGCACTCATACAAGACGCGACCAAGAGGGAGGCCACCCAGAGATGAGAATCCTTGCTCGGCCGGCTGGCTCGTGAGCCACCGGAATCTCCTTCTGCGAGAGGGTTTCTAGAAGTAGTTATTAGGCCCAGATCCAGCTAAGAATGGCTTGAATCATCATTCAGGACTTGGAACAGCCTGGAGACTTTTCGTGAAAAAGCTGACTTCTCATTTCCATTAAAACGGCAACCCAGGGCTAGGATGCACTAAGAGTCCTTTGCCTCCGTCTGCTGGATGAATCCCTTCCCTTCCCTTCCCTTCCTGGTTTTTGGCAGGCTGCACTCGGATGTCACAGCAGGCTTCCTCTCAGAGGACAGTCCCTCCTGCATGTGCGGCTGAAGGCGGCATGCCTCCTGAGTCATGGGCTAGACTGGGGATCTCCCTGGACTATAACTCCCAACACCCCTGCCGGTGGCCATTGTGACCGAGGATGATGGGAGTTGTAGTCCAGCAATATCTGGGGAGCCAAGGTTGAGAACCCCAGGGTCAGAACAATGAATGAGAAAACCGTTAAACTGAGGGGGAAAGGTGCCACCCGATTTAAATCAGCAGATTTCGTTAAACACGAGCGCACACGCACACACCATGTCCTGTTTCTACCACTGCAGACAGCAGGTGCAGTCTTAGCAGAGCAGGGCTGCACAACGCTGCCCCTGCAGCTGTGGCTGGACTACAGCTCCCATCAACCTTGACCATCACTGGCCTCTGTGGCTGAGGATGATGAGCTCTGTAGTGCAAAAGCAGCGGGAGGGCCAAAGCTGTGCAGCCTTGTAGTAGAGGCATGTCTGCTTCACCCTCCCACAGCAGCGAATGCCTCTTCCAGGGTGGCACCTGCTACAACAGGAGCTGACATCACCTCAGGAGACAGAATGGACACTTTCCCCTTCCGAACTGATGTTTTTACCGACGTGTCTGTATTGGTCTCAAATGCATTCTTCTAACAGGGCGACTCCCACAGTTCAAAACAAGCAATAATACATACAATTCATGTCGTTAAAATGTGCCACTGACAAATAGACTAAAGCTCAGACGACGGATATTCCTTGACAGCCCTATAGGATTTGCTGATCTCTTTCTTTGGAACTGAAATGACAGCTCCAGAGCCCAGGTTCCAGCCGGTGAGCCCAGGCTGACGTTCCAAGCACTGCCTCCAGACGGATTCCCCCCCCTCCTGCTTGAGACACTCCTCAACTCCACTTTCAAGAGCCTCCTGCTCACAGGCAGGCAATGCAAGACGCGAGCCAGGAGCTCGTGGATCCTGGCCTTGGTAACAGTCTGTGCCCAGTTATATTTATTGTGCGCTTTGCATCCCAAGATTGGTTCACAGGAGCAAGGGGAAAGCACGCCCGTCAGGTCACTGGAACCGATTGGCTGCACTGCCAGCAACTGTCACTCGGGTGTTAACGTGGCTGCCTGCGGAGCACCTCCGTGCCTGTGGCAGAGAGTTCCACAGAGCAATTATGTGCTGTGTGAAAAAGTACTTCCTCACTAAAGGCACCAAGGACCCAACACCTGTTCCCTGAGCAAACATGTGTGGTCAGTGATGCAGTAGACAGCTGAAGACACGGCCTCACGGAAGGGACTCCCCCTGGTCACGACAGCTCGCAGGGGGCTCCACGGATCTCCACTGGAGAGTCACAACCACTCTTCTTTTGAGACCCAGAAGCACAAGCAAACAAGGTGCAGCAGCTTCCAACAAACTTGTGTTCTCAGTGCTGTGTGAATGAGGCCTTAGAGTAGAGAGAGTGAAATTTTTCTCCCTCTCTCACAGCACCGTAACAGGAGTCATCCCATGAACCGGATGGCCAGGAAATTCAGGACCAACAAGAGGAAGTCCTTTTTCACACACGGCACATAATTAATCTATGGAGTTCTCTGCCACAGGATGTGGTGATGTCCCTAGCTTGGGTGGCTTTAAAAGGGGCTCAGACAAGTTCATGGAGGACAGGGCTATCCATGGCGACTAGTCTGGTGGCTGCTGTGAGCTCCGGGCACCTCAGAGGTAAGATGCCTCCGATGCCCGTTGCAGGGGAGCCACAGCAGCAGGAGAGAAGGCACGGCCTCAGCTCCTGCCTGTGGGCTCCCCAGAGGCATCTGGTGGACCTCTGTGCAAAACAGGATGCTGGACTAGATCAGCCTTTGGGCCTGATCCAGCACTTTTTAAGTTCCAAAAATTCTTTTAAAGTTCTAAGAACTTTTTATGTTCTTGGTGGGTCAGGTGGGTCAGGTGACTGGCAGCTCAAGCATCCAAAACAACCACCACCCCACTCAAGGGCTCTCCATCTGGTCACTTCTGTGGTCCCTACTTCTCTCATTACTACTACAAATATTGATATACCGCTTTGCAAAATAAGTTCCCAACGTGTGTTACATAGATAGATAGATAGATAGATAGATAGATAGATAGATAGATAGATAGATATGGATCCCCGTCCCTCAAAGGGCTCACAATCTAAAAAATGAAACAGAAGATAGACATCAGCAACAGCCACTGGAGGGATGCTGTGCTGGGGCTGGAGAGGGCCAGTTGCTCTCCCCCTGCTCAATCAAGAGAATCACCACTTTGAAAAGGTGCCTCTTGGCTCAGTTCGCAGGGGAACTCGGGTCTCTGGAGAGACAGAGAAAGGGCTCTTTAACCCTTTGCTTCCCAATCTGAACAGCAACTGAGGCTGCAGCAGAAGTCTCCCCCATGTCCCACTGCTGCTGGCACGCCAGGTGGGAGCCAAGAGCAAGCAAATGGATGTGAGCAGCTGGCGGCGGCGGGGGGGGGACGGACACAAGGGGGTGAGACTAGTGCCCTTGCTGCTGTCCAGACTGCGCTGGGGGCAGGAGGCTAAAGAGCCCTTTGCTACTGCTGAGGCAGCAATGCTTTATAAGGGCAGCGATGCGGGGAGGGGGCAGAGAGCCCTTTGCCTCACTCTTGGCTCCTGCAGGGGAGTTTTTTGGGGGGGTTCTGGACCTCCCCCCCTCCCTCCGTCTAGAATGAATCCCCACCTCCATGAAAAACTGGTTCTTGGCCAAGAACCTCAAGCACCCTCCCATCTACCAGTGAGCCCGGCTGGTGGGTCTGGATGCTCCATAGGGCCCAGGGCAGGGGGCCCCCTGAAGCAGCTGTTAGGTAGCCGAGTCTGCCCAGCGCCTGCCTGGGGGGCCTGGGAATCCCCAGACATGCCGCCCGCCTGGCATCCACACTGCAGTCAAGCCAGGCCAGGCCGGGCCTCTGGGTGGGCATGAAGAAGGGGGGGGGCCTGGATCTGTGCGCTGCCATGCCGAGGAGGCCTTGGGCAAGGCACTCTCCTGCCCGCCAGCCTCGCCTCTTGGGGGCCCTGCCGATGGGCCCAGACAGCTGGCTGCAGGCCGGCTGCTCTCCTTCTCGCATCAGCCAGGGGCTCCGGAGAGGTGCCTGGCCCAAGGCAACGAACCTGCAAACGGCCGGCCAGCTTTCCAGCCTGCAAACGGCCGAAAAGCTTTCCAGCTTTTCCACAAACGGCCGGCCAGCTTTCCGCCACACAGGAGGGGATGCAGCAGGAGGAAACTCGGCGGGGAGGGACCAGAGGCTCCCCAGAGAGAGAGAGGCTGCTCCTTGCGCCCCCCCCCCCCGCCACGCTGGCACCTTCTTTGGGCTGCAGCTCTTCTCACAGTAGCCCAGCCGGCGGCCGCTGCCCGCCCCAAGCCCAGCCCAAGGCAACCGGAGTCTCCAGAAGACGCAGCATTCTCGCTCTTTCCTTGCAGCCGGTCTCGAGCTCGTGCTTCCTTTTCATGAAAACACAAGGGAACTGGTGCCGGCAGGATTGTGCCCAGTCTGCCTGCTCCTGCCCTCCCAGTGCTTGGCCTCTGGGCCCAAAGGCACTGAGATAACCGACAAGGACTCGACACCTATTTCATATTACATTCAATTGTATTAATTCAAATAAAAACCAAACCCTGTGAGCCTAAGCCAGGCATCCCCAAACTGCGGCCCTCCAGATGTTGCTGAACTACAATTCCCATCACCCCCAGCTACAATGTATTGTGGCTGGGATAATGGGAATTGTAGTTCAGCAACATCTGGAGGGCCACAGTTTGGGGATGCCTGGCCTAAGCGTATCCATCTGTGTGCGTGGAGGTTTGGGCTGCTTGCATGGACATAGAAGGCAGGCACAACAGCACCCACATCCACAGCAGTATGACCCAAAGACCTCCGCCGTGCTGACAGCACATCCCTGTCTCGCTTTAGTGAGGGCACCAGAGCCCTGCAAAAGGGGGTCCCCAATTGGGTGCCACTTGGCACAACATTCTGCCATGTCCGGGGCTGATGGAGACTGTCAGGGTTCCCACAGGGATTGGGACGGGCTGAGCCCCAACAACAGCCCACTCCAGTTGTGTCTTCATAGGAACACAGGAAGCTGTCATATACCGAGTCAGACCATCAGTCCATCTAGCTCAGTACTGTCTGCACAGATTGGCAGCAGCTTCTCCAACATTGCAGGCAGGAGTCTCTCTCAGCCCTGTCTTGGAGATGCTGCCAGGTTTTTGCAGAAGTACCGGGGGGGGGGGGACTTTGCTGGCTGCAAGCAATCAAGCAGCTCACACAGGAAGCTCCAACCTCAAAGTGCAATGCCATCATCAACCTCTGCCACCTCCTCCCCCCCACCCCGCCGCCACTGACCACAGACCACTTCATAAGGGCTATTCACACATTCATTGTGTGCACAGATATAAACTGTGTGCAAAGTGCAGAAATAGTAGATCTGTACTTGCTCACAGTCATTCACACACTCAATGTGCTCAGAATCTTTACCCTACATTTGTGGGGTCCAGTTCCCAGGTTCAGCTATATGGGTGTAGAATGTAATGTGTGAATAGCCCTCTTTCGGGGGGGGGGGTTTCAACCTGATGCTCCCCAGCTGTGGTCAGACTACTACCACTCCCATCACCCCCAGCTGCAACTGGAAATGATGGGGATTTATTTATAACATCTGTAAGGTAAAGTGTGCCGTCGGGTCGGTGTCGACTCCCGGTGCTCACAGAGAAGTGTGGTTGTCTTTTGGTAGAATACAGGAGGGGTTGACCATTGCCTCCTCCCGTGCAGTGTGAGATGATGCCTTTCAGCATCTTCCAATATCGCTGCTACCCGATATAGCACCAGTGGGGATTCAAACCAGCAACCTTCTGCTTGTTAGTTGAACATTTCCCTGCTGCACCACTTCTGTATACTGCCTCAAACTGGGCGATTTCCAACAGAACAATGCAAATAAAAACAAAATTAAAAAGTTAAAAAACCTACAACAATTTAAAACACAGTATTAAAACTGTAAAAACTGTAATCTAATTAAAAGCCTGGGTGACTCAATGTGTCTTCAGTGCCTTTTTAAACAAGTTGCCAGAGATGGAGAGGCTCTTGTTTCAGCAGGGAGCCCATTCCAAAGCCCAGGGGCAGCAACCGAGAAGGCCTGTCCCGGAGTAACCACCAGCTACCGTAGAGTAGACGAACCTCTCCGGATGATCTCAATGGGCGGTGGGGCTCATGGCGAAGAGGCGGTTCTCTGAAATGCCCTGGGAAATTCAAATCCCACAATGGCTGGGGAACCTCAGATTGGCCTCACCCCTGCTCTAGTCTGTAAGGAGGCCAGAGCCCCCTTTCTTGGGCAGTGGGGCCGCTGCCTGGCCACTCCGGACCAGACAGACCCTTCTGTTTCGTGGGCCTCCTGCTGAGAGACGAGCCACAAAAGTGGGCACAGCAGAGCAGCCAAGAGCTGAGAGGTCCACGCTAGCCACGAGCTCTCCTTCAGCCTCAGCTCCACACACACAGCCCCGCTAAGGATTAATACTGCCGGCCGACCTTACAGGATCCATGCAAGGAGTACTGACATAAGCACGTGAAGCTAGTGTCGCCATGTCCCCCGGAATTTAGGGTAGCCCCTGGATTTTAGCTCCTCCACCCAGCTGCTAAATTCCGCCCGGATTGACACGGATTTCAAATGTGCTGCCTGGATTGCCCAGATTTTACTCGGATCCGATCACATGGGAGGGCAGAGAAGGAGGGGAAAGCATACAAATATGTCAAACAAACAAACAAACAAAATGCAAATTAGTTGTGGCATAATTTGCATAACATGCAAATTAGGATGCCCAGATCTGGGAAGCTTGAATACAGCAACCCTACGTGAAGCCCTCCGAACTCAGAGGGCCCTGCTACAGAGAAGCCTTGCACTGGTATTGGGCATGCCCAAAGAGAACACTGTGGTGACGGCAAGGGCACAGCAGAAGCTACCCTGGCCCACCTGCAGAATGGTGGAGGGTCCCCACGAGGAACGGTCCCAGGGCTGCAGTGCTTGGGTTGCCCCAGAATCCACTGCTTCCTTGCTGCTGGAGATGGTTCTGCAGCCAAAGGCCTCGGAGTTCTCCAGCAAGGCGTCAGACCCACAAGGGGTCATCCCACCTCCTGCTGCTTCCAGAAACTGCAGGTTCCGGGCAGCCCTTCCCCAGCCCCAAAGCCCGTGCTGCTGGGCAAGAGCACCCAGGCAGGAAACGGCAGGGCTGCAAAAGGTACCGCCACCTGCGGGCACTGGCAGGGCAAGGCACAGCGGCCCCTCTGCGGAAGCCGCCCACTGCAGCCCTCCAGCCCTGCTCTGTGGCTAAGCCACGGCAGCCACGGAAACCTTCGCTCTGAGCCCGCCTTGTTGTTTCCTGCACAGGTGTTTGTTCACGTTCAGCCCGAAGCTCCCAAGGACAGTGCGGGATGCACCACACGCTCCGTGAAAGCGGCAGGCCTGGAAGAGGCCGATTAGCAGGAGGAGACTCCGCAGGCTTCTCAAGGGCCTTCCGAGGCTTTTCAAGTGCAATCTCCTGTCTGCCTCTCCAGACCTGCAGACGGAGAACGCCGAGGAGGAGGGGGGGGGCCTGCCTGGCTGGTGGTTGAGTCAGCTCTCTCCAGCGCCATGTGGGGAGAGTCTGATCCTTTCCAAAAGACAGAGCCTCGCGAGAGGGGAGCATCTCAGTTACCCCGGAGGAAAGGGGGTGGGGGGGCAAGGGGGGTGGTCTGCCTGTCGCAGGAAGGAGCCCAATCGGAGCAACAGAGCCCTGGCGAGAAGCAGGCAGGAGCAGAAGGGCTTGACTGGGGTCCCTGCGGGTCTCCCCTTCATGGGGGCCAGGCCCCGTTCCCGGGGCGGCCACCCCAAGGCTCTCCAGCTGTCGCAGGACTACAGCTCCTATCATCCCCAGCTGCCAGGGCTGGATGCTGGGCATTGTCGTCCAGCAACAGCTGGGGAGTCTCCGGGTGGCCATCCCTGCTGTGCAACGGAGTCAGGACCATTCTGGGCAGAGATTTCAGGGAAGAGCAGCGAGACGGACAGATGTGCTCCAGTGTCCCCAGCCCAGCCCTAGGTGCGTGCCTTCCCCAGATCCCCGCCAGCCCCGAGCTGTGGCTAACTCTGCCACAGCCCTTGCTCAACCACCGCATCGCACCGCACTGCAAGTCAAAGTGCTCAAGAATTTCAGAGCAGGAAAAGTGGCACACGCCACGGGCAGGTTTGCTCCGGGGACGGACGGCACCACCGGAGCCAAAGCCGACTCCCAGACGAGAACAGCTCTCAGGGGCCAGAACTGCTGGAGCACAAGAAAGAGAGGTCCAGACGGAGGGGCCCTGGAGGGGCTGGGCTCACACGCCACTCGCAGCCCTGCCGTCTAAGCCGGGAGGTCCTTCCGGGTAGGCTGGCAGTTTCCTCCGTTCTGCTGGGCGCAGCTCTCGTCTCCAAGGCCTTGCAGCCTGCAGGAGTCTTCCCCAGCACGGCGGCGGCTGCAAGAAGGTCTCCTCATGAGAAATGCTCGTGCCCCACTCTGCAAATTGAGGCCACCTGACCAGGTTGTGCAAGACAACCAAGTCTGTAAAAGCACTTTGCAAATTAAAAATGCCAAAGGACTCATAAATAACAGTGCTATTTGCAAAAAAAAAGTAGGCAGAAGAAGTCAAGGGATTCCCCCCTCACAACTGTCACCTTAAGCAGCAGCCAATACTGGTACAGACCGAGGGTCACACCGCCACCGCCACCAAGCCCATTAATTTTGCAAAGCCTGTTCTGGACTTCCTCCGCCATCTGCTTATGGCTCACCTCCCCCCCCCCCCGTATGACTGATCTGACTGCACACTCAGCAACTTATTCTCTGGTGTGGGAATATTGCAGGGGGGGGGTGCGAGGCGGTGTCATCGTAAAGCCAAGGATCCTCCATGCTGCAAGCTTCTCCTCAAGGCATACCACTTAGCACTGTGCAGCCACTTTGGGCAGACACATATCTGGGGTTATAACTCTTGCCACAGGGGTTCTCAAACTTGGCTCCCCGGATGTTGGACTACAACTCGCATCATCTCCAGCCACAATGGCCTTGGGAGTTGTAGTCCAACAATATCTGGGGATGCAAGGCTGAGGACCCATGGCCTAACCTCGTCGCCTTGCGTCCTGTATGCCCTTGTGGACAGGTAGCCCATTACTTCTGCATCACTTACAGCACCTGGCGTGTACACTCACACTCACACAACTAGAGATTAAGCAGCAGATGCCGCAACAGCATGGACTCGGACGGAACTGTTCAGACACGCAGACCTGGCCTGACTCCGATTTGCTCTCCTCCCTCTCTTGGTCTCGGGAGTCCAGCTGGTGTCATCCAAAAGCAGCCGCTCCCTGGCAAAGCCACCGTTCAAGGGGGTGGCGCTATAGCTGCCAGCACAGCCCCACCTCCGCCAGTGCTGTGAGACCCAACCATGTCATGCAATGGGGACGGCATTTACGCCAAGAGCCAGCCAGGGGCGCAGCAGGATCAGGCCCGCCCTCCCCCAACCCTCACTCCCCGGTGCACGATGGCCTGGGCAGAAAGCGCCAGCTGCCCAGCAGCGTCCCTGTTGCCAGACGGCCACCCACTCATCATCGCTAGCCAGAGGGCCCCCAGCCCAGAATCCCTGCACACACCACCCAAGCTGCTGGCTCCTCATGCCAAGCCGAATGCTTCTCCACTCCAGCCCCGATGGCAGCCCAGCGTTTCATGCCCGCTGCTGCCCATCGGATTTGGAAGCAGCGTTTGCAAGGCCAAGTCAGGGAGCCGCAGCCCAGACCCGGGCGGGCATAAAGTGGCCTGACCCTGTGCCAGGCCAGAGACCCGTCTCCGGCCTGCTCTGCACATCTCCTCCGACTGGAAGCAGTGCAGGCAGGCAAAGAGCTTCCCCAGACCTCCGAAGCTGGGGGTGCCAGGGCTGCCCTCCTGCCCCGGAGACGTCATGCCTCCGAGGCAGGGGCCAGACTGCTCTCCTCCCACCTTCTGCTAGGCTGCCATTCTCTCTCCAAAACAACAACACCCCCCCCCACCCACACTCCCCAGCATGGAAGGTAGCTCCTTAATGCTGGAAGAGATGGAGCAGCCTGAAGCCAGCAAGCCCATGGCTGGGGAGGGCCTGTCCCTCGGGGCGGAGCCCCTCCTGTGCTTGGAGAAGGCCTCCGGCTCAGTCCCTGGCAGCATCTCCAGGTAGGGCTGAGAAAGCCGATGAGCAACCCCTGGGGAGCTGCTGCCAGACAGTGCAGGCCCAAGCTCCTTGCGGTAGATGCTGCACATACCCCAGGGGCTGCAGGAGGCAGATGGGGGCGGGGGGTGGGGGACGAGGCGAGAGGGGAAAGAAGCCCGGGGAGGAGCAGGGGGGGGAGAGAGCGTCCTTGCCTTCCCAGAGGGTGGCTGGCTGCCTAGAATTCCGTTCCCTCTTGCCTGCCCCCCCCTTCTCTTTCTCTTTCTCTCACCCTCCTTCCCCATCCTCCGCCCAAAACGATGCTTAACACAAACCGGTGCTCCGAGCTGATTCCCCTGCCACACTTTGTGCCGCACAGGGCTCAGTCCTCCTAGCTTTGGCCAATGCCATCAGCAGCCTCAGAGGCAAGATGCCTCTCCATGCCAGTGGCAGGGGAGCCACAGCAGCAGCAGCAGCAGCAGAGACAGGGGCAGGCACACACCTCTGGCCTGTGGGCTCCCCAGAGGCATCTGGTGGTGGGCCACTGCGTGAAACAGGAGGCTGGACTGGACGGGCTTCCTTGGGCCTGATCCGGCAGGGCTGCTCTGATGTGCTCCCAAGACACGATGGCACACATTACGGCCAATAGAAACTCCACTGGAAAACTGAAGTGGTACTGAAATTGTCCTGGCCTCAGGGGGTTCTTGCAGGGGGTAAAGGTCTGAGACACCCTGGTGTAGAAAACACTGAGCAAGATGGACGAAGGGCCTGACCGACTCAGCGTAGGGCAGGGCCTGACAACGCCCAGGTGCCAAGGAGCCATGGGGCCTAGGGATTTAACCACAGTGCCCAGACTAAGCTATCCAGAGGGAGAGTGGTTGAATACAATTTCCATTTCTCCCAGGCAGCCCGGTTACTTGTAAAGGGGATAAAAAGAAGCCCACTGACCTCCCCTTCCCACAGGGTCTGTCACTAATTCTAGTAATTTTGCCAAGTGTCCATTCTCTGACTCCCCAATTTGGGGGCTGACTCCTGATCCACAGAAAATTCACCATGTCTCAGTATACGACATGCCCATTGTTCAGTTCAGCCACGTCCTCCCAATATTAAAGTGCTCTCAGGTTTCTGCTTTAAACAGCAGAGACAGGAGAAACAGAAGAGAAGGCAGCCATGGCTAGGCAGAGCCACAAAAAGAGAGGCTGCACACAACATGGGTGCTCTTTCTGTGACATCAGGAGAGTACCTCGGAGCATGTGAAAAGTGCATGCTATTCACAATAAATAAGCAGAGGGAGCGCTGTGGTTAGGGAGCGTAGTTTTCAAAACGGATTTAAGCTTTCCTACTTTGCAGGCTAGTTACTGGGCTACACTATGAAGAAGGCCACACGGAACATTTGTGCAGGCTTGCCGATCGCAAGGCACCCACCACGAGAGAAACGGCGCCCACTGTGGCCTGGACAGCGATGCACTCGCTGTCTCCATGCTGCTGCTGCTGCAGAGCGGGGAGGGGTCCAGCAATCAAGGGGCCATCTTCTTAATTGACCCTGGCGGTATCGACCTCCCTGTCATACTGAAGAAATGAGGTTCTGGCCTGCTACCAAAGCAGTCAATCTTTATCTGCCGCTGAGGGGAGGGGTGGAGGGAAGAGAAACCGAACTGCATACAACCCCAGGGACAGGAGACCCTCCAAGCTTCGCCGTGCTATTGCTTTTTAAAACAATAATTGGGGGGGGGGGGACGTGCTGCTATAGAGAGGCCGCTGAGGGTGGAGAAAATGCACGCCACTGCTGCAAAGGGTGAGGAGCAAGGACCTGTGGGGTGGCTGGGGCTTGCTGGCTTGAGGCACACAAGCCTCGCCCTAGTGGGGGAGATGGCACCCACATGGGGACAAGGCACGAGTGTTCACACGTGCCCACTGTGCCTACGGAGGGACCCCGAAGAGCCGCCCGGGGACTGGCGTGGGGGGCAGCAGGGAAATGGGTTCAAGAGACGAGTCAGTCAAGCCTGTGAGCTGGGCCACAAAAGGCAGGCGCGGAAGAGAACGCAGCCCGGGCCGAGAAGAGCTTCAGGGAGCTCAAGGAAGGAAGCCGAGGAGCCACACACAGCCTCCCGGGCCACCTGCCAGCTGGGGAAAGGGGCCGCTCGCTCCTCCCCTGAGCCCAAACGGCCTAGAGGGGCCCAACCCCAGCACGCCAGGAGGGGGTCTGCACCACACACACACCCTGCTCTCTGCTCCCCCCCCGCACAAGCACAGAAAGGGGTGGGCCTGTTCATGCCGAATTCCACCCACGCCAGGCAGAGCAGGTGTCGGGTGCTCCTGGCCAGCCTGGCTCTTGCTGCTGCTGCTGCATCTTTTTTGCCCCGACAGACGGATGGCAGCCACTTCAGCTTACACGGTCGCCTCGCTAAGGAGTGCCTGCCAGCCATTGGCTGAGTGCAGCGGGGGGGGGGGGAGTTGCGGGGAGCAGCCCCGGTACTGAGTTTTCAGTATGGCAAGAAAAGAGGAGCTCAGCACACAGGCAGGCAGGCAGGCAGGCTGTACCTGCACAATTACAGACATCAGACCGCCCACCGACCGGACAGGTCCCCGCATCTCCCCACAGGCAGTAGAAATGAGATGCTCTTAAACATGTGAAGGGAACGTGTGTCTCTGCTGGCAAGTGTGAAACTCCTGCAGCAGACTCCACGTGTGGACAAGCTGCCGTTTGCTCCGGAATAAGGAGACGAGAAACAACAAGAAGGCGGCGTTTGCAGGGGATCCCCAATCACCAGGTGCCATAGACGTGCAGCAGCCTCTGTCTACTCCCAAAGGCAGGTTTTGCCCACACGAGGCTGCAGGTGGAAACCCTCTCCCTAACTCCGAGTCTCTGAAGCAGCAGCCTCGGATTCCCCCCGGCTGCTCCCTACCCCGCCACCAGACTACGTGCACCACGGATGCTTCTGACTGACCTGCTTGGGAGAATCAATCCCCAAGGAATTTTCTGGGCATGGATGTGTTTCCATTTGGACCACGTAGCAGAGCTGCAGGCAGGGAGGCAAACCCTCAGTGCCAGTGGGCACCAGCCCAGGAATATGGCCTGCGGCTGGCGAGAGCATGCGCTCCCTTTCATTTGTGGTTTTGCAGGAGAAATGGCCTGTGGGTGTTAGTGTCAGAGGGCAAGAAGGCAGCCACACTGGCCACTCTGGCTGGGTCTCAAGGTGCCGTGATTCAAGATGCCGCGGCCACTGCCCAGGGCCAAGGAAAAGGTCCAGGACTGCCCCCCACCTTGGGCAAGTCGCATTCAAAACGTAAACAGCAGGGGGAGCAGCCTCGCAGCAACTAGCACCCCCCCACTCCACCCCCCCCCCCCCGCAAAAAAGCAACTTCTCCACGCCAGATATACAATGCCCAGCGATGAAATCCACAACAAGGCATTGGGAATGTGGACGGCACCCTTCTGTCCACGTAGGGACTGCGGTGTCGCCACGACCCAGGAAGTGTGGAAGCCCCCTTCCAAGAGACGTCCTGCCCCCGCGGTCGGGTCCAGTCTGGAAAGGGCCCTGGCATGCCATGGGAGGGCCCCGGCCAGTCACTGCAGACAACATGGAGACAGACGGACTGAATTCAGGAGGGGCCAACATCATATGCTAGAAGTCAGCGGGGGGGGGGGGGCGGGGGGAGTCAAGCCAATAACGACTTGGAATCAATGTTGCCAGCAATGGCAATACCCAGAAACAAAACACGAGCTACTCCAAAGCAGGACTCGGGGAGAGCGGAGGACACCATATTCAGAGAGGTGCATGGCTGGCCCCCAACTGCAGCACTCCGGGAAAACAATTCGCTCCCTACGAGGTCTGCAACGGAGCGAGGTTCCCAAGAACACCTTCAGCAGAACTAGTTACTGCACCCGCCAACGCACTCAAGCCAGCATCGGTGTGGACAAACTGGATGGCAAGCGAGCGGGCTTTGCGCCTCACCTCCCCGAGCATATCTGGGCAGGCAGCAGAGCTTAGGATACCGATCCGAACACCAGCTCCCGAACCAGGAATCCACCCAATCCAGCACTAAAAGGACAGCCTGGCCCTGCAGAAGCGCCAAGGCCATGGCAAAGTGTTCCCACCCCAACCCCAGCCTCTCCAAACAAACAGCAGTCTGGGTGGACTGGTGAATCTGACCTTTAGTTGCAATTACAAACACAGAAGTAGAGGATGGGGACTTTTCTGGAATTAATCCACTTCGGTTTGCATGGACAGGGTACATTAATGCAAACAGCTTCCAGAGTGGCTGTGTATCAAATCAGCGAGCCCTCTTAAAACTGTGGTGTGGTTTGTGTTACCCTAAGGTAACCCATCCTCGTGCAACTCTACATCTACCCATTTCACAGAAGACAAACTGAGGCCAACTGGCGGCGCTGGTGGTTTGCCCAAGGACAGCCAGTGAGTCAATGGCCGGGCGGAGTCCAACCGGCTGCAGGGCTCCAAGGCGGCTTCTCCTGCTGAAATGCCAGCACTGGCACCACCCCTGCCCCTTCAAAGCCGGCACCTCATGCCTCTCCGCACTGACTATACAGGCCAGGCCAGGATGCAGCTGCAACCTGACAGCCTAGCAAGCCCCAGCTCTCGGATTTGTGCCCCTGCATGAGACACCGGTGTCAAGATGCTCGCTGCATTCACAAATCACACTTCTGAGGGTCCACTTGAAAAAAAAAAATTTTTTTTTAACATTTATATCCCGCTCTTCCTCCAAGGAGCCCAGAGCGATGTACTACAGACTTAAGTTTCTCTTTCACAACAACCCTGTGAAGTAGGCTAGGCTGAGAGAGAAGGGACTGGCCCAGAGTCCCCCAGCTAGTTTCATGGCTGAATGGGGATCTGAACTCGGTTCTCCCCGGTCCTAGTCCAGCACTCTAACCACTGCACCACGCTGGCTCTTAGGGCAGCAGGGCCGTAAGCCTGGGGGCGGGCGACCCATAGCGAGGAGAGCTAGGCCCGGCTGGCCGGGTCTGATGGCAAGGCTGTGCAAGACCACCCACAGGCCTCCAGGTTACTCTCAAGCAGTGCTGAGGAGGGCCCCTGCCTCCTGCCCCACCGGAGGACCCCGCACCTTTTCAGGGCTGCTGAGCCATCTGTGCTCCTGGGCTGGCACAGACAACAAGCTCCCAGAATTAAACCACAACTTCTAAGCTGGTGGCAGACCCGCTTCCTAACTCCCGACAGGAGTGGATAGGCTGCAGTTATTCAGCGGCACTCTGCACATACTCAGAGACACTTCTCCCTTCTTTATTGCAGGCTGCCTTGGCATTCAGCAAACGGCTAAGAGTCTAGACCCATGGCGATTAGCCACGGCAGCTACCGCGGAGCCTCCCTGTACAGGGGCAGTGTACCTTGGGCAAGCGCGTGCCCCCCTGGAGCTGGCGGCGGCGGCGGCGCGGGCTACTGACCTGGTCTCCGCCGGACGTGCCTCTTCCTGCCGCTGCAGAAGCGCACCTTGCTGAAGACGCCCAAGACGTGCCTTTCGCAGAGGGAGCGGCCGTCCTTGCTGGGGCTGGTGCGGCGCTTGGAGGCGGACACGCGGTCGCTGTTGGACTCGCGCGCCTGGCGCTTCTGCCGGATCAGCGAGCTGGCGATGGCGGCGGCCATGGCCGGACGGCGCGGGGGGCAGCAGTCACAGGCCGGCGGCGGCGGCGCTAGCCATCATCGCCCCCTCGACGACGGCGCCCCCATCGAGGCTGGCAGCAGAAGCCGCGAGTCCCGGCCGGGAAGAAGGCGCCGAGCAAGCCCCCTCCTCTCCCCCCCCCAGCCCAGAGGCTGGGGGGAAAAGCCTTCTCTGCCCCCGCCCTTTGTAGATCCGACGGAAGGCCCTCGCCTTGTCCAGTGCTCCGATGACCCGGGGTCCGTGGACGTCGCCCCCCCCCCCCGCGACTGGCTGCAACAGCTGTCTGGTCCAGGACACGGCGCCTTGGCACGACGGGGCGGGCACAGGCCGGCGAAGAGTCCGAGAGAGAAGAAGCCGGGGCGGGGAGCGGAGGCTTCCCTGCTGCCTCAGTCTCCCCCGGCAGGTGGCCCCGGGGCCCGGCGGTACCTCGCGAGGAGGAGGAGGCGGCGGCGAAGAAGAAGAAGAAGGCTTGGTCCGACGGGGCGGCTACTGCTGCTGCTGCTGCTGCGGCGCCGCTCTCGCTCCGAAGCCGGTCGGGGCCTGGCCAAGCTTGCCGGAGGTCCGCCGCTCGCCGAGCCGCCCCTCATGGCCCCTGCAGCCCCCCGCCGGGCGCTCGGAGAGGCCTCTTTCTGGCGGCCGCTCCGAAGCAGGCGCCGTCGGCACGCTCCTTCCCCGCGGGGTGGGGGGGGACGGAGGGAGGGAGGGAGGGGGCGGGCTCTCTCCCTCTGCTGCCGGCTCACACGCCCGCCCTCCTTCGCCGCCGCCGCCGCCTCTCCCGCGCCCCCTCCGCCGGCGCTGCTGCAGCTCCCGGGGGGCCCCCGCCCCACATCCTCCCGCGCCTGCCTCAGCTCCGTCGCCCCATCGCAGCAGCGGCCCGGCGCAGAAGCCCCCTTCCTCCTCCTCCTCCTCCGACTCCTGGCGGCGCAGCGGCCGCCCCCACCAGCGAGGGGCTTCCCCAGCCGGGGCTGGAGCTGTTCATGGGCCGCCCGGGGGCCGCCAGGCTGCTGCCGTCGCCCTCCTCGCTGCCATCCCCGGGGATCCGTGCGCGGCGGGGGCGGGGTGTGCTCGGGTCCCGATCCGGCGGCGGCTGGGCTGAGCGGCAGGGCGAAATTGCAGCTGCTGCTTCCTCCTCCTCCGAGCCTTGGACAGCCAGCCAGCCGGCAGCCTCGCCTCCCTCCTGCTTCTACGCAATCCTACGTGACCGAGGTTTGGATGAGAGACTCGCCTGGGCGGCGGGCGAGAGGGAGAGATCACTGCAGGCGCAGCTTGTGGGACGGCGGGGGCGGGGGGGGCACGGCAAGGGAGGAGGCGGAAGGGGAGCTCTCGCCACTCGCCCCGACCCTCTTTCTCAGCGACTGCCCTGCGTGCCTCTGGCGAAAGAATGGAGCGCCTCTGGGCACGTGCAGAATGCCCATCACTCCCAGCATCAGGGGTAAGGGGGAGGGGAGTCCTGCCAGCTGTGAGCCCCAGAAGCCTGCGCAGATTAAGCCCCGGGAAGCAAAATGCAGGGAAGAGGTGGTGGCCAAGCAGGGCGTGCATCCTGGCTGGGCCTCAAAGGGCACCACATTCGACGGTTTTAAATGGGGCCGGGCAGGCGAGGGAGGGATGAAGAGCTCTCCTGCCCAGTTCATGGGAGAGGAGAGTTTGCAAGGAGCCGGGAGAGTTAGGTACATGGGAACAGCCCTGCTGGATCAGGCCCAAGGAAGCCCTGGCCAGCATCCTGTTTCCCACAGTGGCCCACCAGATGCCTCTGGGGAGTCCACAGGCAAGAGCTGCTGTGGCTCCCCTGCAACTGGTATTTCACAGCATCGTGCCTCTGAGGCTGGAGGTGGCCTATAGCCACCAGACTAGTAGCCATTGATAAACCTGTCCTCCATGAATTTGTCTAAGCTCTTCTTTTTATCTATTTATTTATTTATCAAATTTGTACACTGCCCCAAACTTTAGTCTTCGGGCGGTTAATGATAGCATAAAAAAAGTCAAAAACATACAAAAACTAAAAACAATTCAACAATTTAAAATCAACCATAAAATTAAAACAGACAATTTTTAAAAGTTGGGAAAGCTTGAGTGAAAAGATGGGTTTTCAGGCGTTTTTTAAAAATTGCCAGAGACGGGGAGGATTATATCTCAGCAGGGAGCGCATTCCACAATCTCAGGGCAGCGACCGAGAAGGCCCGTCTCTGTGTAGCCACCAAACGAGTTGGCGGTAACTGGAGACGGGCCTCCTCAGATGACCTCAATGGGCAGTGGGGATCATGCAGAAGAAGGCGCTCTCTTAGATACCCAGGGCCTAAGCCATTTAGGGCTTTGTAAGTTATAGCTAGCACTTTGTATTTTGCCTAGAAACCTATTGGCAGCCAGTGAAACTCCATCAGTAAAGGAGTAATGTCATCTCTCTGAGATGACCCAGAGACCAACCTGGCTGCCGCATTCTGAACCAACTGGAGTTTTCAGACTATGTACAAAGGCAGCCCCATGCAGAGCGCATTACAGAAGTCAAGACTGGAGGTTACCAACAAATGTACCACTGTTTTGAGGTCACTGATCTCGAGAAACGGGCGCAGCTGGCATATCAGCCGGAGCTGATAAAAAGCACCCCTGGCCACCGCCTCAACCTGAGAAACCAGGGAGAGACGTTGATCCAGAAGTACTCCCAGACTGCGAACCTGTTCCTTTTGGGGAAGTGTGACCCCATCTCGACCAGGCAGATCAAAATTGTCTCTAGAGTTCTGACCCCGCACAATAAGTACCTCCGTCTTATCTGGATTCAGCTTCAGTTTATTCTCCCTCATCCAGCCCTGAAGAAGTTGACATGGAGAAGTAGTGCTGGGTGTCATCAGCATACTGGTAACACCCAGCTCCAAATCTCCTGATGATCTCTGCTAGTGGTTTCATGTAGATGTTAAAAAACATTGGAGAAAGTACGGAGCCTTGAGGGACACCATACTTAAGCTCAGATCTCAAAGAGCAACACTCTCCAATCGACACCATCTGGAATCTATCTAAGAGGTAAGAGTGGAATCACTGTAGAGCAGTGCCTCCCACCCCCAACCCCCTCAGACGTTCCAGAAGGATACTACGGTCGATAGTATCAAAAGCCACCAAAAGATCCAAAAGGACCAACAGAGTCACACTTCCTCTGTCGATTCCCAATTGGAGATCATCCATCAGGCCGACCAAGGCAGTCTCCACCCCATAGCCCGCCCCAAAACCAGTTTGAAATGGGTCTAGATAATCAGTTTCCTCCAAGACCGCCTGGAGCTGAGAGGCCACCACCCTCTCAATTACCTTGCCCAGCCATGGGAGGTTGGAAACAGACCTATAGTTGCTCAACTCTGAGGGATCTAATGCAGGCTTCTTTAGAAGTGGTCTAATAATTGCCTCCTTAAGACAAGGAGGCATCCTGCCCTCCCTCAGAGACGCATTTATGATTTCTACCAGGCCTCCTACAACAGCCTCCCTGCTAGACAGAACAAGCCATGTTGGACAAGGATCAAGAGAACAAGTGGTAGGCCTCACCGCTCCAAGCAGCTTATCCACATCCTCATGAATCACAAACTGAAACTGATCCAGTCAAATCAAAGTTGTTGGGCACCTCCAGTTCAGACATCAAATTAATTGTGGAGTCTCCATCTAGGTCAGCCCGAATCCGAGAGATTTTATCTGCGAAAAATTATTTAAACGCATCACAGCAGGTAACTGATGACTCCAAATTCTGGTTCAAGTGAGGGGGAGCAATTACTAGTCCCCTTTTAAAGCCATCCAGACAGGTGGCTGTCACCACATCTTGTGGCAGAGAATTCCATAGGTTAATTATACGCTGTGTAAAAAAGTACTTTCTTTTGTCAGTCCTAAATTTCTTGGCAATCATCTTCATGGGATGACCCCTGGATCTAGTGTTATGAGAGAGGGAGAGAAATTTCTCTCGATCCACTTTCCCCACAACATGTGTATTTTATAGCCATCTATCATGTCACTCCTCAGTCATCTTTTTTCCAAACTGAAAAGCCCCAGCAGGTGTTGTAGCCTTGCCTCATAAGGAAGGTGCTCTGGGCCCCTGATCATCTTGGCTGCCCACTTCTGCATCTTTTCCCGTTCTACAATGTCCTGCTTAAGATATGGTGACCAGAACTGCACTCAGTACTCCCAATATGGCTGCATCATAGTTTGTACAAGGGCATCATAATATTAGCAGTTTTATTTCCAGTCCTCTTTGTAATGATTCCTAGCATGGAATCAGCCTTTTTCATAGCGGCTTTGCACCGAGTGGACACTTTCAACGATCTTTCCACTTTGACCCCAAGATTCCTCTCCTGGTCAGTCACACAGCTCAGATCCCATCAGCTGTGAAGTTGGAAGTCTCCAGTTTTTTGCCCCAATATGCATCATTTTACACTTGTTAACACTGAAACGCATTTGCCACTTTGTCACCTACTCTCCCAGTTTGGAGAGATCCCTTTGGAACTCCTCACAATCTGTTTTGGGTTCCACTACCCTAAATAGTTCGGTGTCCTCTCCAAATCTGGACACCTTGCTGCTTACCCCAACTTCTAGATCATTTATGAGGTCGGCAGAGTCTCCGTGTATAGGGGCCCTAGACTTCTGAATATCCGATGCTGGGGTGCGGGGCCGAGCAGTGGGAGATTGGGGTGTGCACAGACAGTTTGCACCGAACCAATTTGCCTTGAACCGGGGCTGATCCGTTAGTTCACTGTTTGACCGACCCCGGGGGCAGTTTGGTTTGTGCTCTAACCCAACCAGGCTGGTTTGGGCAAACTGGTTTGGCACGACAAGAGGCCACACAACAGCAACTTGGCAGTGGCTTGGTAGGCATGGTGGCGGGGGCGGGTGTCTCCCTTTAAGGGCAGGGGGTTTGCATTTACCCCTCACACATGCTGCGTGTGTGCGGTGGCGGGCGCACATGTGCACTTCTTTCTTCCAGTATTTCTGGACAATAACGGGGGCAGGGGCGGCAGGGAGGAACGCTGCCACCCCAAAAACTTTTCGCTAAAACAGAGCGCCGGCGGGGGGAAAGCGGCGGGAGGGGTAAATGCAACCCCCCCCTCCTTAAAGGGAGACACACACACACACACACAGCCCACTGCCGGCCCGGCCCAAGTTTGAACTGGTTCGGAGGCCTCTGTAATGGCCCATCCCTACGGCTTGGTCAAAGGGGGGAGCGGGCTGCTTGGTGCTTCCAGGAGGGCAAGCGACGATGCCAGCAGCCGCTCACGGGCCAGGTAAGCAGCTTACTTACTCATTTGCTGCCCTGCCTGGCCGCGCCTTGCTCCTGAAAGGGTCCCCCACCACCTGTGCTCGTAAAGGGGAATCCGCACTAGATTCCTCTTTACAAGTATAGCCCCCAAACTGGTTTGGCCCAGTTTGGGTGGACATCAGACTGGGCCAGTTCGAATCTGGTTCAGATTCAAACTGAACCCGCCAAACCGGTTCTGTGCACACCCCTAGTGGGAGAGGCTGTTGCCTGAGGTTGCTCCACTCTGTCTCGCCCCGCCTGAGAGCTGCGCTGCGGGCAGCTGGGCCATTGATCAGGGCCTTTTCCAGATTGTTCAGCAGTCAAATGCTTTGTCTTGGCAGGATGGTTTCAAAAATGTAAACAGCTTGTGCAACCCTCCTACAAAAGGAAAATACAGCTATTTATTTGTGATGGACTTGCAAAGTTGTAGGATTAAAATGGAAGGATAAAGCCAGAAAGAAGGCCTTGGAAATGTGAACGGCAGCTTGCAGACAGCGCAGGGACTAAGGTGTCAGAACACAAGCAATGCAGAAGCACCCTTAGTGGACAGGTGGTGACACTGTTGCAGCAGGTAATCTGGAAAGCACCCAGGTAGAGCTGTGCAGCTAACCACACAGCTCTACCTGATGAATGACCAGCCTACAGGTAAACCACCCTGAGCCAATTTTGGAAGGGTGGTATAAAAATTGAATGAATGAATGAATGAATAAAATAGTGTGGCTCTCAGGCAGGACAGAAGAGAGAGGAGCGAGCTGGTCTTGTGGTAGTGAGCATGAATTGTCCCCTTTGCTAAGCAGAGTCTGCCCTGGTTTGCATTTGAATGGGAGACTGCATGTGTGAGCACTGTAAGATCTTCCCTTCAGGGGATGAAGCTGCTCTGGGAAGAGCAGAAGGTTCCAAGTTACCTCCCTGGCAGCATCTCCAAGATAGGGCTGAGAGAGAGACTCCTGCCTGCGACCTCGGAGAAGCCGCTGCCAGCCTGTGTAGACAATCCTGAGGTAGATAGACCAAGGGTCTGACTCGGGATATGGCAGCTTCCTATGTTCCTAACAGAGCTGCTTCTGGGAAGCCGAGGCAGCTGTGCCTCCTTGCTACACCCCCCCCCCCCCCAATCCCCAGCTTGTTAGGCCTTTGTGGGGAAAAGCGCCCCAGCTGTGCAGTGACCGTACGTGCGGGCTGTTCTTCGCACAACTGTTCCATCTTTAGGAGGAGCATCCAACATGTGATGCACCACAACAGAAGCAGGAGGGTTGTAAGGTGGCGGGGAGGGGGGGGCAGTCCACAAACAAGCGGTCCCTACTGCAGTCCGGAAGCAGCGGCGATGCCGTTCCGCTGGAGACTCATGGTGGGGACGCGAGGACAAGGCCTGGATATGTGCCGCACCCAGAGGGGAGGCTGCTGGGGTCCTCGAGGCACGAGGTGCTTTGTCATCTTTGCCTGATTTACAGCCCACAAGCAGAGCACCAGTGAAGGCAAAAACACTCCCACTGATGGTGGGAAAGCACAGCCTGTCAGCGAGGAGTGGGTGGGCACATCTCCTGCCAGACTGCCCCTTGGCTAACTCCCTCCCGAGCTTTCCTAGACAGCAGGCTTGACCCGCGGGACTAAGAGGGATCAAGTACAGCGAGTTACGGATATTCTGAATTTGCCTTAGAAACTGATGCAAGCAGTAGAATGTTTTTTAAGCCGTCGAGACGGTGTCGACTCCTAGCGCCCTCAGAGCCCTGAGATTGTCTTTGGTAGAATGCAGGAGGGGTTGACCATTGCCTCCTCCCGCGCAGTACGAGTAGATGCCTTTCCGCGGGACTTAAATGAGGCTAAGCTCCAATGCACAATGAAAAACCCAAATCATGTGTGGAGGGCCTCCCAATAGCTAGCAGGGACTTAAAGCTGGATGATATGTGAACGCACACCTGCCCTTCCATGGTTCATCACAGTAAAATCACCATCTGGGCACGCTCCTAGAGAACATTCTCCTCTTTCTATTTTCAAGCACTGATAGGTACCACATTCCAAAAGCTAGAGAGAGGTCCCCAGCTATCAGGACACAATCTCGTGTTATTTGCTCTCATTCATTACACATCAGCCAATCATACTAGACTTTTAGCCAGCAATTAGATTAACAAAGGGGTGGTGAGTCAGCCAACACTCCAGACTCCATACTATTTTCACATTTGCTTGATGGCAGCATCTCAAAGCTAAACCAAAACCAATGCTTAGAGCTCAACCAAGAACAGCTTGACTGTACCCACTGAGCACCAGGAGAGGCATTCACGGTGACTGCCCACAATTCCTTTGGAGGCCCACCAAAGTCTGAGCCTGAGCATTTCTTGGAAGTCTGGTAAGACCTCACTTGGGCTGGCTTTTTGTAACTGGATAGAGGTCCCCCCCCCCAAAAAAAATAGGCTCAGAATTAAATTTCCATGTAAGAAAAGCACAATGTGTAAAGTGGCCCTGACAGCTGTAAGCAGGGAGAATTGGGGAAGAAGCGAATCCTGGCCTTCGTTTCTGGGATCAAAGCTCAGTGGCTGAGCAGATGCATGAAGATGGCCAGAGGTTCCACCCCGGGCAGCCTCTCCAGGGAGTGATTTGCACAGGGCTGCAGGCTGCGGGGTAAATGTGGAGCGAAGCCACTTCGAAGGCCACGCACAACTTTGAGGGAAGCAGCCCCTCCCCTCAGGTTTTGTTTTGGAACAAGTTCACATGGCATGCCTCTGTGTTTTCCTTCTAGCCAATGGGGGGGGGGAGTGAGAGCTTCCTTAAGAGTGATATCTGCATTCCTAAAGAGAACATCCCTCTTATCATGCTAATGAAAATACCCAGAAATACCTTGAGATAAGCTAGAATTCGCATCACAAAGCCCGATTTGTGTGTGGAGTGGCGGGTCCAAGGATCTCGAAGGGACTTCGGGGTAAGTTTGGCTGGTGTGTGAACACACACTCTCCTCTGAAGTAGATTCAGGGTAGAAGCCCTGTGTGTAAAGCCTCCAGTTAAGCAAATCTCCAGTCGCTAGCAAAGACCTCTTCCTGCCAGAGACGTTGGAGAGCTGCTGCCAGCCAGAGTAGGTCATCTTGGGCTCTCAGGGGACCAGGGCTCTGACTCAACACGGCACATCCATCCATTTTATTTTAAAAAGCAAAATGAAAAGCCCTATTGCTGCTGCTGCTGCGTGTGTGTGTCTGTTGGGCAAGGGGTGGACTGGCCCTGGGTGCTCCTGGGCTCTGCTTGGCTGCTGCTCCCTCCTAAGCCACAGGCAAATTTGCATCTGACTGCAAGATCCTTCATTCCTAATCAATAAAAGTAACTCTCCCCCCCACCCCACCCAAACAGTTTGTAAATTGCATCATTTATTACTTTTCTCTGCAGTATTATCTTGCCTAGCAAGCCCTGAATGGCTTGGCTCCAGGGTACTGAAGAGCGCCTTCTTTGCCATGAACCCTGCCGCCTACTGAGATCGTCTGGACAGGTCCAGTTGCAGTTGCCGCCAGCTCATCTGCTGGCGACTTGGAACCGGGCCTTTTTTGTGGCTGCACCAGAGCTCTGGAATATGCTCCCTGCTGAAATAAGAGCATCTCCTTCTCTGTTTGTTTTCAGGAAGACCCTCAAGAAGTTCCTGTTTTCCCAGGCTTTTAACTGAAATTTAAAAAAAAAAAAAAAAAAACAACCTTGCAAGATTGTTGTATTTGTTTTGTGAAGTTTAACTGTTTTATACTGTTTTTAAATTTGTTGTGTTTTCTAATTTGTAAACCGCCTAGAGATGTATATGTCAGATGGTATAGAAATAGGATGGACGGATAGACAGACAGATGCTGCCAGGGAGGGAACTGGGAACCTTCTTCATGCCAGCAGGCAGGGGCTCCTCCGCTGAGCTATGCCCCCCAACCCCTCAGGGGAAGGTCTGGCAGTGCTCAGACATGTAGCCTCCCCTTCAAATGTGAACCAGGGCAGATCCTGCATTCCTCTTCGGGGTGGGGGTGGTGGTTGTGCCCACAGGTGCTCAGTGCATCTCTGTCCTCCCCGGCTCAGCAAAGATCCCGCGGGGGCCTGGCAGAACTGAAGCTCAGCCTCTGCCCTCCTGCTGGTTTGCTCCAACTCCACGGCCTCTATTGCTTTAGCCAGAGCGGCACACTTGGGGAAATGCCCGTCCTTCAACCCCACTTTCTTTTCTCTCCCTCCGTGAGTGGCTGCTGCACGGCCCTAGTTAGTGCCCCGATGCTGCTTCTGCTGGGGAGAGCAGATCCGAACCAGCACAGGGTGGTGGGAGGCACGAACATTTCCCGAGAACACGGAAGCGCCACACGCCCGGAGGAGGCTGAACATTCAGCACAGCCAGGAAAAGAAATGGCCACAGCTGCGAATGCACCGAAGGCAGCTTCCCCCGTCCAGGCCTGGCTAGCAAGCCACTTCCACATGCAAGCCCCAGCCAGCGATTGCCTTCAGGGGGAAGCCCACCTCCCGCCAGCCCTCGTTAGAAGTGCTCAGAAGCTGCTTTTCCGCATTGTCAAGGATGCTTATTAAGCAGAAACCAGCCTGGTGCTTTATGTTTTATTAATATTGCATCCTCTGCAAGGGAGCCCCTCTGCTATGTAGCAGAATAATTAGAATTCATGTGGCTTTGGCACTCCCGGGTGTCTCGGCGTGGGTGGGAGGTGTTTTAACAAGCCCGGGCCAGCCCGATTACAGCACTCCCAGCTGGCTCTCCCGGCTGCTCCGTTTCCTCTGCGTTTGCTCGAGAATGACGCTTTTTGTACCCTACTCAGGAAGGATTTCCACAACCACACAGGTTAGGAATTGGGATGCCCAGCTGGGTCCAGGTGAAGCTTGGGGTGCCTTTCAGGGCGTTTTCCAGATTACGTGTCCCATAAGTACCCCTCCATATTGCCAGTGTTCTGACATTGCGCTTGCTGCGCTGTCAGCAGGGGGCCGTCCATATTTCTAATGCCTCGTTTTGAATTTCAGTGATGCGTTATGGCCCTATAACGTGGTAATAGCGTTGCAGGAAAGTAGCTGTATTTCTCCATGGTAGGGAGACTTGCGACAGAGTTTAAGCACTGCAGCGTGTTGCACTATGGACAGTTCTCCTCTTCTCTCCCCCCCCCCCCCGCCCAACACACACACACAAACACACACCTGTCCCCCGCCCCTTCACTGTGAGGAGAGAAACAGGCAGGGAGAAATCTCAGCTTTCCCCTCCTTTCCTCCCCACAGATCCCAAATCCCACACCTCCCTCCTCCGCCGCTTGCTTCCAATATAACTTGAACTTGTCAACACAGAAGGGGAGGGGAGATGGGGAGAGGGGAGATTGGAGGGGTCTTATTATTGTTGTTTTTCCACCGGGGTTCTTTTGTGCATCCCCCTTTCAATTTGCTACTTTGGCCAGACTTTCATACTAGTGCAGCTGAGCAGATTTCTGAATCCAACCCTTTCTCATGCACCTTTACTGAAGAGGAAGCCCATTGAACTAAATCATTTACTTCTGTGCAATCCTACTTGCTTACTACTAGGCAAAAGGCAGGGAGAGAGAACAGTCACTTACTTAAAAGGAAACCCATTGAACTGAATTATGATTCATTTACTTCTGTGCAATCCCACAGCCCTCACTGGAGGAGCGCCCCCCTCTTCCCTCCTTTTTTTTTTTTTTTTTAATTTATTCCCTGGAAGCACACCAGTTCCTGACTTTCCCCCTTCCTGGCTCACCACAGGATTCCCTTGCACTCTGCCCCCCCAATAAGCAGTTGCCTTGTTTTGTCACTTCAAAGGATCTCCTTATGCACCCCACTCCCCCTCTTAAAAAAATAAAATAAACTACCCCCTCCCCCCGCCCGTTACTGCTTGCTCAAAACTGGAATGATGCAAGACAAAGTTAGATTTTTGTTTTGGAACGGCGCTTCCCCCTGCTGGCGAGTTTGTGCAAGGCAGCCGAGAAGTCCCCCCCCCCCCCAAATCATGTCACTCCGCACCTGCAACTCCATTGGCCCAAATGGAGCAGGAGGAGAGGCAGATAAACGTGTTTCAAGGAGACTATGGACAGTGCTGCCTTGAAAACATGTTGCAATGGACGGAAAATATGAATGGCCACCAGCTTACAAGGAAGCCTTGAATAGCGCTTTACGCTTGGTTTTAAACTGTTGCACTATTCCATCACACTTTGCAACACTTTACCCGTCATCATCTGGAAAACACCTTTGAGAAGCCACGAGAGGCTGCTTCACATGCTTATATTCTCCCCACCATCCTGAGGAATTGCCCTGAAACACAAGAGCCACCCCCAGGTGGCTGCTACATGCCTTTCCACCAGTGCAGAAGACCTCCCTGCCCACAGACCCCCAGGAGGAAGCCTCCCTTGGAAAGAAAGGCAGGCATGATGCCGCAGCCCTTTTCTCACGAGAGCAAGTCCCGTGTCCAAACCTCTGGCCACGCTTGGGCCCAGCCTCAGTTTCCACACTGCAAGATTGGGGGGGGGCACCAAAGACAACCATCCACCCCAATGGGTGGAGTTTTAAGAAAGAGGCCAAGAAAAGCCACACACATTCTCTGTGGTTCCTACTCTTAGTTTCCTAGCAGAGTGCTTGAAAAGAAACCCAATTGTGCTGCTAAAGTTGTGTATTGGGCAGGTCTTGGCCATGAAGAGATGCCCCTGCCCCCCCCCCCCCGCCCCAAGGGCTGGCCCCTGCTCCCATCAGCCACCTTCTTCAGAGCAGGCAGCTTTGCAGGAGCTCTGCTTGGCATAGCAGGGTGCAGAATTTGCCCTGTGGGGCTCACTCGGACGTTACTGGACCGTGAGCCGGAGGCCTGTTGGAAGGATCGGCCACATGTCCGAGGCACCCATGGCTGGCAGTGCAGCAGCCAAAGTTCTGGCGGGAGGATGGCAGCAGCCCTGCAGACGTCAATGTGGACCTGCCCCAACTCCATAGCAAGAGGGGTGGGGCACCAGATGTTCGAAACAGAAGTGGCATGTGGAGGGAGGAAGCTGGAGCTGCCCCCCCCCATGGAAGCTCCCTCCCCCCAAGCTCCTGGAGAGGAGAGCTGCTCTAGTGGTAGCAAGCATGACTGGTCCCCTGAGCTAAGCAGGGTCTGCCCTGGTTGCATCTGAATGGGAGACTTGATGTGTGAGCCCTGGAAGAGATTCCCCCTTAAGGGATGGAGCCGCTCTGGGAAGAGCAGAAGGTTCCAAGTTCCCTCCCTGGCAGCATCTCCAAGATGGGGCTGAGAAGGATTCCTGCCTGCAAGCTTGGAGAAGCCGCTGCCAGTCTGGGAAGACAATACTGAGCTAGATGGACCAAGGGTCTGACTCGGTATATGGCAGCCTCCTATGTTCAAACTCAGCTGTGCTCACTTCCAGTGTTGAAGCCCCTCCAGGAGAAGAGTGCCAGGGCAGGCGCGGAGCCTGACCGCCGGCAGCCAGTGTATGGCAGTGGTGGCCCCGCTGACCCCGCATAAGACATCAGACGTGAGGGCGTGGTCTGGCTCCTGAACGGAGCCTCGAGGCAAAGCAGACGCGGGGGCGAGTCGGGGCCGTGAGGGGTGGCCCTTGTTTGGGCACAGCCCGGGTTCTATGAACCCCTTGGCCCAATGGTGGCTCCACCCCTGGGCCAGGGGGAAGGAGGGGAACCGCCAGCCAGGGAAGGTTCGGAAGTCCTACCTCTGCACCCCTTTGCTTTCTCCCTTCGCCTTCTGCCTCTGGACCCAGGAAGCGGCCAGCCGGCCCCCCTCATGTCTCCACTAGCCGATCCCCGCCTCACCCGGCAGCAACCTTGCCAAGCATCCCATCGGAGGCCATTTCTTCATGGCGTGCTGACATGAGGCTCAGTAATACGGGCTGGCATGATGAGGAAGATTCCTCACAGTTGTCCCACTGGCATTAAAGGAACAAGTTCAGTGTGGCCTCGGTTTCCTTGTAAGGTCTCCAGCCCCCCAGGCCAGGGTGGCAGCAGCTGGCCAGTGCCAAGGAACCAAGGCAGCCTTGGGCTGCTTGGAAGGGAGGGAAGGAGGCTGGGCCCCTTCTTGGGTGGCGCCACCCAGCGGTCCCACGACGGGGCTCTCTGGGGCTTCTCGCCATCCTTCCATCAGGCTGGCTAAGAGAAGACGGAAGGAACCCACATCCCTCTCGGCTGCCCGCCTCTGCCAACTCGCAGCAGTTCTGTCTGGAAAGCTGAAAGGCCACCGCTTGGAGGCTGGGGCAGGCAGAGGTGTGGAGGCAGCGGCGGGGGGGGGCCCCAAACTGAAGGCCACTTCGTGGAGCACTTGAGACGCTGCGACTGGGAGGCTTCAGAGGAGGAAACTCCTCCTCCGGCAATTCAGAGTCGCTTTCTGAGCTGCTGCTGAGTCACTCGCAGATGTGTGGGGACCAGGAGTGGAGACAAGGAGGCTGAAAGGGGGGGGGTTTCCGCTGTGCACGTGGGGAGGGTGTCTCTCAAGCAGGTGGGAGTCGTCGTGGGGGGCCACCTGAGCTGTCTCCTCTGGCAGCCCCCCCGCCCCAGCTCCTTAGCGTGATGAGCAGCTCCTGCTAGAATCCTGCCCCAGCCCAGTCTTGCATCCAGATGAGGCCACCAGCCCCACTCTCCGAGGCGGAGGCCAGCACTGACACTGGGCAGCCCCTGCAGCTGCGGTGGTGAGGTCAGGAAAAGTGGCCCAAATTCACCTCTGGCGATGGTGCTGCACCCGCGTCTCACCCCCACTCACACCAGCAAAGCTGCAGCCTTCTGCTTCCTTTGCTCCAGAGCAGCCAAGTTAAAGTCAATAGGATTTGTGACTGTGACCAACGTCCCCTTTGCTCTGGGGACCAATATAATTTAGCAGGGAATATTACCCGTGCACAAGCCTTGGGATTGTTTTTTAACGAAAGGCGGTACAGAAATTTAACAACGATAAATAAAAAACATTTTCAAAAGGGCTCCACGGAGCTTCTTAATAGAGCTGCTCTATTGCTTGATGCTACGTTCAGGATGGATCCACACCACTCTCCGCTGCTTCCTCCTCGTGTTCATGGCAGAGAGATTGTCTGAACTGACCCATCGCCTGCTGCACAAGCCACGGTCTCGGTCCCAGCCCACACAGCACCAGCAGAGATGGCCTGTGAACTGGAACCTGGGTCTCGGGGAAGAGCGGGGAGCAAAATGGAAAGCCCCCCCCCCTCAGCCAAAGCCCAGGCAAAAGGGGCTGTCCGGGGGGGGGGGTCATCTAGCAACAGCCCCCTTGCTGTAGGGTTGCCATACTCAAGCTTCCTAAATCCGGGAGGCCTAATTTGCACATGATGCAGATTTGCAGCAACTCTTTTGCATTTTGTTAGATTTGTATGCTTTCCCCTCCTTCTCTGCCCTCCCGTGTGATTGGATCCGGAGTACCATCAGGGCACTCTGGGCAGCAAAACTGAAATCCGTGTAAATCCGTGTGGAATTTAGCAGCGGGGTGGAGGAGCCAAAATCCAGGGGCTGCCCTAAATTCGGGGGGGGGGGGGCTGGCGACCCTTCCGTGCTGCTGCCCCCCTGCCAGACTTCCAGCTAGCAGCAGCTCCCCGTTCGACAGCTGCCCCGACATCAGTCGATGGGGTCTGGTGGAGACAGACACTGGCTGGAGGGGAGACGAGCTCCTTCCCGCGCCTTTGCCCCCCCCCCCCGCACTCCACCCTCTTCCTTGAGGAGGGGGGAACAGCCCCCCCCTTTGCCCAAGCAGCACCTCTCTGCCCAGGTCAGCTTTGGCCCACCTGGCCAGACGCCCAGCAAGGTCCCTGCCAGCTTCTGAAAGGCAGGCGGAGGGAGGGCTGCCTGCTGGCGTGGAGGAGGCAGCCGCAGGTGAGGGCTCAGGACAGAGCAGGGGGGCTTGGAGAACAGCTTTGCGGAGAGGGCAGGGAGGAGCCTCCAGGGCAAGCCTCTGCCTGCAAGCAGCTCAGCGGGGCTGCAGGGCCATGGGGAGGGTACCTGCCACTGGCACGCAGGATGCCTCTGAGTCCCAGTTGCAGGGGAGCAGCAGCAGCAGCAGCCGCAGGAGAGAGGCCAGGCCCCTTTCAGCTCCTGCCTGTAGGCTTCTCAGGGGCATCTGGTGGGGGGCCACTGTGCCAAACAGGATGCTGGACTAGATGGGCTTCCTTGGGCCGGATCCAGCAGGGCTGCTCTTATGTTCTTATGATGCTAGAGAGGGGCGTTGGGAGACACTGACAAGCCCCCAGCTTGGATGGCTTTAAGACGGGCTTCGACAAATTCATGGAGGACAGGCCTATCCGTGACTGCTCATCTGGATGGCTCTAGGCCACCTCCAGCCTCAGTGGCAAGAAGATGCCTCTGAATCCCCGTCACAGGGGAGCAGCAGTAGGAGAGAGGGCCCACCCTCACCCACCTCTTGCCTGCAGGCTCCCCAGGGGCATCTGGTGGGCCACTGTGGGAAGGAGGAGGCTGGACTGGATGGGGCCTCCTTGGGCCTGATCCAGCAGGGGGTGCCCAGCCACTGAGCTCTGGCGCTGCCCCTGCCTGAGGGCCGCCCTGGAGAGAGGCAGGAGACGGGTCCTCCTGGGCTGCAGGATGCAGGGACTTGGGCTCCACTCTGGGCTGGCTGGCAGGAGCACCTCAGCTGGATGTGTGTGTGTGTGTGTGTGTGTGTGTGCCAAAGTGGCTCAGCGGGGGGGGGGGGGGGCGTCAAAGGAAGCACAACTGCCTCTCCTCCTTGCCTGAGCTGGGTGCGCTCCTCTCTCCCCCCAGGCTGGCCGTCAGTCAAGTGGAGCCGTGGGGTCAACTGTGAGGCTCAACCTGCCAAGGAGCCAGCCTACAAGCAGCCATTCACGCTGGGCGGGGGCAGGAGGGGGCGGGCCACAGAGCCCAAGGAGCCGCCTCCTTTGTGCCTCCCCCCCCCCTGCTCTGTAGGACTAGCCGCTCTTGCTGATTGGCTGACAAGCCCACGCCCACCCGCCTGCCTGTGCACAGACCCCGGGCAGGACGGCTGGGCTCCCCTGGGCTCTGCTGGCAGCTTCCTCCACTTCTGGCCAGGGTGGGCAAGGAGGATGAGCGGCTGGCTGCTGGGCTATGCAAGGTGGCCATCAGCCCCCCAAGGGGTGGGGAACGGGTGGCAGGCGCCACCTCCTGGCCACGGCAATGTCAGCTGCAGGTGCCCAGCGCTTCTCGCTGCTCTGCCCGTCCCAGAGCGGGACCCTGGCAGGCCACACGGTTTCTCTGGGCAGGTTTCGTTCTCAGCCAGGGCCACCCCTTCCCCCCAAGAGCCCCTGCCCCCTTGCCTTGCCCAGCCCCACACCCAGCTCCTGATGCGCCTGGGGGGGGGGCAGGGGCTTCCCCTGCAGCTCTTGGCAGATCTGCTGCCCACTGTGCCAAGCAAGGGAAAGCGCCACTGCTGCCAGGGAGGCCCGCTGGTGCCAGGCTGCTTTCTGAGAACAGAGCCCAGAGTGGCAGGTGGCTTCTCACTTTGCTGACAGGTGGCCAAGGCGGGCTTGGCAGGCCACACTCCAGCCTGAGCCGAGAGCACAGAGACCAGAGGCAGCCTGGCCCCGGCCCCGTTGGGAGGAACCCACCCTGCGGGAGCTATGCGGCCAACCGACCACCCCAGGCAGTGTGGGGACGCAACTTGGGGGCCCGCGTTGATCACACTGCCCCCCCCAAGCATGCTTCCTCCCCAGCCTTGAGGTTCCCCAACCATGTTTGCTGCCGCCGCCTCCTCAAAGAGGCTTTGAGAAGGGAGGGGATTGTTCCTGAACCCCGAACCAGACATTCAGCTCATGAGGATACAGGGCAGGGGGGTGCTTTGGCCACTGGGGCTGGGGATGATGGGAGTTGTAGTCCAACAACATCTAGGGACTCCAGTTTGGGAATCTCCCCAGGGCAGGGGAGACCAGGTCAACAGTGATCCCTTGCTTCCACTCCTTCCATGCGGTCACCATGGCAAAATTGACCCTAAATGTTATGGGGCTGGTGTGGACCCTCCCACCCCACCCCTTCTCCCTCTGAATCTCTCAGCAAGTGATTTGAATGAGGAGGTTGTCCTAATTTCCCAAGCCCTTTGGGTCTTGTGGTAGCAAGCAGGACCTGTCCCTTTTGCTAAGCAGGGTCTGCCCTGGTTGCATTTGAATGGGAGAGGACATGGGGGAGCACTGGGAGATCTTCCCCTGGGGGGATGGAGCTGCTCTAGAGAGAGCATCAAAAAGTTCCACGTTCCCTCCCTGGCAGCCTCTCCAAGGTAGGGCTGAGAGAGATTCCTGCCTGCAACCTTGGAGAAGCCGCTGCCAATCCGGGTAGACAATCCTGAGCTAGATGGACTAAGGGTCTGACTCAGTATAGGGCAGCTTCCTTTGTTCCTATTCCCTGGGGGAGCTGCGGACTAAAAGCCCTGCTGTGTGGAAAAGCTCCAGGAAAAGTTGACCAGCGCTTTTCAGCTTACGTGCTGCAAGGGGGTAAAATGTTTCGGCTTGGCAGGATCGTATTGAAAGTGACCCCCAGAATCTCAAACTCCTACAATGAGAAAATACAGCTATTTTTCTGCAATAGACTTGCAATGTTGTCGCACTATAACATAAAGATAAAATCCCAAATAAGGCATGAGAAATGTGAATGGCACCTTGCTGTCAGCACAGGAGATCTGGAAGCACACTTAGGAGCCCCTTGGTGACCCTGTTGTAGGGTTTAATCTGGTAAGCGCCCAGGACGTTTTCCACACGGGGCTTTGAAAGCCCTTTAACTCACATCTCCTCCTCTGGAATGGAGGGCGTGTGTTCACCTATCGGCCAGATTTACCCCGAAGTCCCTGCGAGTTATCAGGGAGCAGTTCACACACAATTTAGGTTTTTCACTGTGCATTAGAGTGTAGCCCGATTTATATCCGGGGTTAAAATATCCACTATTTGTCTGTTTTTTGAGACAACTTCAAGTTCGCAGTAAAGACTCCCAGTAAATTCCGGTAAAGCCTGCTGTGTGTAAAAGTCCCTGGTTGGATTTTTCATTAATATATTGTCATCAAAAGTCTTGTCATCTATGATGCAATGCCGCCCCCCAGTGGCAAAGTGCAGAGACTGCAGCTGCCATGATCGTCTTGCTTAAGAAGGTCTTCCTAAGGATCTCTGGCTCCACTTAGAACCTTGCTCCTGCAGACGGCGTGTATGTGTGGAAGACAGAAATGCCATTTGCAATGCATGCACCATTTAGGTTCATTGCTGTCCTTCTAGGAAGTTAGATTTACAATCACAATTCAACCTTCTTGCATTTCTAGTTCCCATACTCAATTTTATCCCCACAGAGTCATATGCATTTAGAAAGGGGTTTTGCAGCCTTTTGAACATAACATAAGAACAGCCCTGCTGGATCAGACCTAAGAATGCCCATCTAGTCCAGCATCCTGTTTCACACAGTGGCCCACCAGATGCCGCTGGAAGCCTACAGGCAGGAGCTGAAAGAGGCATGCCCTTTCTCCTGCTGTTACTCCCCTGCAACTGGTACTCAGAGGCATCCTGCCTTGGAGGCTATTGGTGGCCTATAGCCCTCCGACTAGTAGCCATTGAGCCATCCAGGTTGTTGGCTGTCACCACATCTTGGGGCAGATAAACCCCCATCCCTGCTTCTTGGACTACAAGTGCCTCTTTGATCATTTATAGGGGTTCAGCGCCCTTCTCCAATTGCTCCTTCTCTTCCATGACTGTAGACATCTGCAACTCAGCCCTTTCCTTCACTGCGTCCTTCCCACCATAGCCGCACCATAGATTTGTATAAGGGCATTATTATATTAGCAGTTTTATTTTCAATCCCCTTCCTAATGACTCCAAGTATGGAATTAGCCTTTTTCACAACTACCACACATTGAGTCAACACTTTCAATGAGCTATCCACCAGTTTGACCAAAGTTTCCAGAGAAAACTTCTCTGGAAGTTTGGAGTTTGAAACTTCTGGTGAAGTGTCTGGTGAAACTGAAGAGGTTGGAGGACATCCTGTCAGTTTGCCACAGCAATCCCCTTCCTTATGACCTCTAACATGGAATTTGCCATTTTCACAGCTGCCACAGACGGAGTTGACACTTTCAGTGAGCTGTCCACCATGACCCAAAGTTCTCTCTCCTGGCCTGTCACTGACAGCTCAGACCCCATAAGCATATATGTGAAGTTGGAGGAGTTTGCCTCAATATGCATCACTTTAGACTTGCCAACATTGAACCACATTTGCCATTTTGTCACCCACTCCCCCAGTTTGGAGAGCAATTTTTGGAGCTTTTCATAATCCATTTTGGATTTCACTACCCAAAAGAGTTTGGTGTCATCTGCAAATTTGGCCACTTGGCTGGTTATGCCAACTTCTAAATCATTTATGAACAAGTTAAATAGCACTGGTCCCAGTACAGATCCCTGGGAGACCCCACTTCTTCCCTTTGTTTCTGTCCTTCAACCAGTTAGCAATCAACACATGTACTTGTCCCCTTATTCCATGACTGCTAAGTTTTCTCAAGAGTCTTTGATAAGGAACTTTATCAAAAGCTTTTTTAAAGTACAAGTATACGATGTCAACTGGATCACCTTTATCCACACACCTGTTGACGCACTCAAAGAACTCAAGAATGTTGGTGAGGCAAGTTTTATCTTTGCAAAAGCCATGCTGATTCACCTTCAGCAGGGCCTGTTCTTCTATATGCTTAACCATTTTATCTTGAGAATGCTTTCCATCAATTTGCCTGAAACAGATGTTAAGCTAACTGGCTTGTAATTTCCTGCATCCCCCCCACCACCACCACCATGATCACTTTTTAAAAACTGGTGTTACATTGGCTACTTTCCAGTCCCTACTTTCCAGAGCCTGATTGTAGGGATAAGTTACATATTTCTGAAAGGAAGTCGGCAATTTCACATTTGAGTTCTTTAAGGACTTGCAGATGGATCCCATCTGGCCCTGGTGATTTTTCAATCTGTATTAGAAAGTCATCTGTATTAGAATGTCAATCTGTATTTAGAATCTCATATCTTACCACATTTGTCTGACTCAGTTCTTTAGCTTCTGTTCCTGAAAAGCTTGGTTGAGACACAGGTATATTCTCAGTACGCTTTGCCATGAAGACAGATGCAAAGAACTCATTTAGCTTCTCTGCAACCTCCATAGCCTCCTTAATAATCCCTTTCACTCTGTCATTGTCTAAAGGCCCAACCGCCTCCCTGGCAGGTTTCCTGCTTCTGATGTATTTAAAGAAGCTTTGTTATTCCCCTTGATGCTTTTAGCTAAATGTTCCTCAAACTCTTTTTTCACCTCCCTTGCATTTCTTCTGCCAGAGTTTATGTTCCTTTCTGTTCTCTTCATTTAGGCAGGCCTTCCAATTTTGGAAAGAAGTCTTCTTCTCCTTTATAGTTTCCTTGACTTTACTTGTTAGCCATGCTGGCATCCTCCTGGACTTGGTGGTGCCTTACCCCCTTCTTGGTAAACATTCATTTGGTGTACATTTGGGCTTCTATTACTGTGGTCTTAAATAAACTCCATGCATTCTGGAGTGAAGTGACTCTCTTGATTTTCCCTTTCAGTTTTCTTTTCACTAATCTCCTCATTTTAGGGAAGTTTCTTCTTCTGAAGTTCAAAAGCAAAAGCGTAAGATGACCTCCTCCTTGGATCAATACTGGATCATCCTAAGGAGCCAGGTGGTCATCAAAGGAGGTGCAGCTGCTGCCTCTGACTCCCAACAGAACTTTGGGGTGCTTCTCTCTCTCTCCTGCCCCGCCCGAGAGCCATGCCTGAAGAAGGCTGGCCATTCATCAGGCAGAGCTGTGTGGATGAATGACCCCGCCTTCCAAACTCCAACCCTTAACCCATCGGGAAGAAACACCTAGTGAGAATGGGGTTCCAATCCCACTCCTCCTCCTCCTCCTCCTCCTCTAGTTAAACCTGCTTGTCATAAGTTCAGCTCCCTAAAGGGTAAAATCCAATCGCCAAGTCCACGGAGCCACCTCCCAGCAGCCAGCAGAACAGACCACCAAGAACAGAGAGAGTGAGTGCGGCTGTCCCTTGGGTGCAGCCGCAGCCCCAGGAGAGCCCCGAGGGAGGGCTCAGCCGCAGCCGCCTTGACGCTTCCCTTCCAGCTCCAAAGGGCCCGTTGGAGACAGAGCTCGTCCCCCATCCTCCCGTGAATTCCTCGACGCAGCAGCGGCCAGATTCCTGGGCTGGTGGTTCTGCTGCGGCTCCCTCCTGGCAAGGCCGCCTCGCGCTCCTGCCAGCCAGGGCACCTCCAAGAGCAGACAGAGCAGTCTGGAGGGGGGGACAAGGGGGGGCGCAAGGAGGCTCCTTTGGCTCTGCTGCCCGGCTGGCTTCCTGCGCTGGGCAGCTGGTCACAGCCAGCCAAGCTGCATTGGGGTTGGGAGGCCAGGCAAGGATGCTTGTGGGCTGCTGCCCCCGTCCAGCAAGGCCTGAAGCATCTCTGGAGTCCTTTGAGCGTGTCGTGCGGATGAGAGAGGACTGGGGCCTGATCCAGCCGGGCTCTACTTAAGATTCACAGAAAGGCCAAGTACAATAATATCACTTCCAGCCACAGATTTGCTGGCAGGAAGGCAAACAGCTGCCTGCCACGACCCCTAACCTCGCCCGCCCACCCTGCACCCCAAGGCTGTAAATGGGGGAGATGGAGAGCAGGGCTTGGTTCTGCTCCGGGAAAGTGTCAGTGGATCTGAATCTCTCTCTCTCTCTCTCTCTCTCTCTGGAAGCTTCCCAAACCTTCTGGATCAGCTGCACAATCCAATGTGGACACGATCCAACTGAAGTGGCGCTTGGAGTGGCCACTGGGCATCACTGCCCACACACCGGATGATGTCATCTTCCCTGATGTCACAGAGGAAGATGGAAAAGCTCAGGAAAAGTATGGCAAAGCAGAGGGTGGGCCCAAGACTCTCTGGACGAGGCCAGACCCACCGTTAGGTGCTGTTCTATCCCAGAGCCATTTCACCCGGGCTCCCATGTCCGTGAGACTCTGAACCCACCATCCAATTCAGGCAAACCCAACGTAAAGGGCGCCCTAGTCAATGCAGATGGGTTCCCTGCACCCAGAAGACTGACACAGCTGGGAGAAGGCTGGGCTAGACCCCCTTTCCCAACAGCCCGTGCCCTGCGTTGGTGATGCAGGAGTGGGCAAGTGTCTGTCCATCATTCTAGAGAAGCATCTGCACAGCTGGAGCCACCCCTGCAGTCCTCGGTGAACTCCGGACAGGAGGAGGAGGGCCCTGCTGGCTCTGTGGGCAAACGGGGGCCTGCCTGGGAGGAGGGAGTCCAGGGCGTTCCCAGCACCTGCCAGGCCCCAGGACACACTGGGGTGGGGTGGGACGGCATCCTTGGCTCTCCGGCTGTGGCAGAATGACAACTCCCATCATACAAACCAGCAGTCTGAAAAGCTGTGGGCTGGACTACAACGCCCATCATCCCCAGCCACAGCTGGAGAGCCAAGATGCCCCCCCCCCGGGCTTAGCAAGTCCCAAGCCACTGTGCAGGCAGAGCTGCCCCTTCAGCGCCACTCCCAGGCAGACCCGGCGACAGCAGTCTTGGGAGCACAGGCAGCTGGCCACCCCAGCAGCTCCCTGGGGTGCTGGACATCATCCGGCCAAGGCCAGCTTGGGGCCCCTCCGGTCCCTGGAGAGGGAGGCCCTGGCCTGGCCTGGGACCCACTCGACAGAAGCAGAGACGGGCAAGCACCGACCTTCCAGACGGAGAGGGAGTGGAAACCCACCTCTCGCTTATGCCCTGATGTCAGGTCTCAGGCTGGGCTGGGCTGACTGCCCACACGCCTCCTCCTCACTGCATGCCACAGCCAGGGCTGGCTCGAGGGTTGGGCCAGCCAGGCAGTCGCCCCGGGCGCCAACCTGAAGGGGTGCTGGACGGAGCTGGGTGGTTTTCGCCCTGGGTGGAGTTCACTGTCTGCAGCAGAGCCAAAGCAGCAGCAGACTACTGAGAGGCCATCCTGGGCCCTCTTCATGGGCATTGCTGGGAAGTCCGGGGAGCAGGAAGAGGGCCTGTTGCACGGCTCATAGGGTCGGCAAACCCTGGGCAGTTGGCAACCCCGATAAACTAACCAGGGGCAGGTGGCAAAGGCACTTCTCACACACGGTACTTCACCCTAGGCAGGAGCGGCTCGGGTGGGGGGGGGGTGCCAAAAGAGGCTTTGCATTTGAATGGGAGACTCCATGTGTGAGCACTGGAAGAGATTCCCATGGAGCTGCTGGAATGGGATGGAGCTGCTGGAAGAGCAAGAACATTCCAGTCCCCTCCCTGGCAGCAGCATTTCCAAGAGCGGGCCGGGAGAGACTGGGAGAAGCCGCTGCTGGTCTGTACGGTTTTGGTGGTTAATTACCAAAACTTTCAAAGTTTTGGTAGGTCTGTGGCAGGTCTGTGAAGACAATACTGAGCTAGATAGACCTGAGCTAGATAGACCCTAACCCTTTGTTCCTTCCTATGTTCCTGGGTGTGCCTCAACCATGTATGGTCCCTCCCAATGTTCCAATCACAAATCCCTTCTTGGGGAGGACGCTGGGAGGAAGAAAAGAATTGCACTTCATTCCTTTCTGCAAAGCCTCTTTCTTTCTTTTCTTTCTTTCTTTCTTTCTTTCTTTCTTTCTTTCTTTCTTTTTCTTTCCTTTCTCTCTCTCTTTCTTTCGCAATCAAGCTGTCACATTCCCCATTTTTAAACCTTTCTGCTTCTTGGTTCTTAAAGAGCAATAGGCTTTTAAAAAAAGTTCTGAATAGTCTACACCTGAAAAAGTGTGCTTTGTAATTCAAACACGAGCTTCCATTGGTTTCGTATTGGCTCAGTTAAATGTCTTGGCTCACCAGCACAGCACAGCCTTCTGTAGGGTTGTGGGATATGCCCCACAACCACATTTCAGCCATTGGGCAAAACTCCCTCAAGTGACTTTCCACTTTACTCTTTTGTCTAAGCAGAGAGATTTGATGGAGGGTCCGGGCGGGTGGAGGGGGGGGGAGGCGGGGGGCTTGTAGTAAAAAGCAGCTGCAGTTCCTGTACTTCCCCAGGGAGATAGGCACTTCTGTACAGAAGCAGACCAGCAGGAATCTCACAGCCTCCATATTCGTTTCAAAAGTTCACGCAAACACTTTCCACACACTAGCAGTGAATGAATATTCTTTCTGAAGGAAGAACTGCATTTCCCCAGGTTCCAAATAAATAACACTCTCTCCGTGCTTTGAAAAAGTGATCTCAGTGCAGCAGAAGTGCACTCCTGGGAAAGAAACACACATTTCTTGGGGGTTCATGCAACAGCCCCCAAACACCTTGACTGTGCATGAAACCACCATGGTTTTCGGTATGCCAAGGATATCACGATGCCAGTATGGATGTCCGTTAAAGAAGGTAAAGCTGCACCATCTGGTGGCCGTAAAGGAAGATGGCATTGAATGGGCAGCTCTGACAAAGGCAGTAGCAGCCATGCGAAATGCCGGAGGGAGAAGATCCAAGCCCCTCAAGCCCGGGGGTGGGTGGGTGGGGGTGGGTCAAAACAGAAGACACAGAGTGGGCTGCTCACACGGGGCAAGTGGGGCAGGGACTTCTCATCACCAAGCACCCCCTCCACACAATAAATAAGTCCCCCATGCCAAGCCCCCTTTCTTTGCTCCCTCTGCCTGCTTTTTGTAAGAAAAAACGGTAGACATATCCACACATGCCAGCAGGGGGGCTTTCCTCGCTCCCTCTGACTGCCTGGCCTCATTAAATGGAGAGCTGGGAACTCACCGCCCGAAAGGAGGCCTGTTTTTAACAGGAGGAGGCCAGGGCGCTTCCCAGATTAGACCCTGCAACGGGGTCACACTGGATCTCGGAAGCAGGGGCGTAACTATAATAGGGCAAGGGGAGACAGCTGTCTGGGGACCCACTGCCTTGGGCCCCCCCAGAGGCAAGTCACATGACTGACTCCTCCAGCCACGCACCCGCCCGGGCTTCCTTCAGTTGTATTCATCCTCCGAAATTGAGGTGAATGTTAAGACCTGGAGCTACCAGAACAGCATGTCTTTCTCTGGTACCATTAAATGACTTGCATCGTCCACAATTCACAAAACCTTTTTAAAAATAATTTAGGATGATGTTCTATTGTGGCACATAGGGGATATATACATATATATATATATATATATATATATATATATATATATATATATATATACACACATACATATATATATATATATATATACACACATACACACACACACACACACACGCACGCACGCACGCACCATTCACATTTCCAATGTCTTGTCTCAGATTTCATCGCTGAGATATAGAGCTAAGACATATATCCAGCGTAAGGAAGTTGCTGGGTTTTTTTTGGGGGGGGGGTTGTTAGTTGCTGCGAGACGGCTCCCCCTGCTGTTTACATTTTGAATGCAACTTGCCTAAAAGGAGGCATTTTGCTGCTGTTGAGCCGCTAGTCTGGAAAGTGCCCAGGCGGCATCTGGGGCAGTCCAAACCCAAGGATTTCACTCTCTGCACTGGCTTCCCAGTCAGAGGGACAGACAGGGAAGGAGGCGGTGCTGGCAGGGTACACCTGAAATGCTTTTCTCCTCCTCCTCCTCCTCCTCCTCCTCCTCCTCCTCCTCCCCCCTCTCCCCTGCCGCTGGCAGCCAGAGAAGCCTGGGGGAAGGACTGGTGACAAGCAGCAAATGAGGAAGGGCCAGGCCCACGGCCCCTCTTCTTCTCTGCCCTCCCGACACCACCCTGGAACTCCCTAGCTCAGCCTGCTTTGAAGGACCCCAGCCCACAGGCACATCTGAGTTCCAAGCCCAGCTGCTCTCTAGTATTTTCCAGGTTACAAACTTTGTGCTGGTAGAAGCGTTGCAAGGTGCTACGGAATGGTGCAATGACTTCAAACCATGAGTAAAGGGTTATTCAATGCTTCATCGTAGGCTGGTGGCCGTTCATATTGCTGTCCACTGCAATGTGGTTTCTAGGTGGGGGTGTCCATATTCTCTTTGAACCGTGCTATCTGCTCCCTCCTCCTACTCCATTTTGGGCCAATGGGGTCATGGAGGAGGCGGGGGAATGACATGACATCTTTTAAAAAAATTCTTCATCTCCCTTGCGCAAAGCCGTCAGGGAAAGCACTGTTCAAAAAAACAAATTACTTGCAGTGTTGCACCCTTGCACAATCAATCCAGCAAAACAAACAAATGGCAGAGAGGGCCCCTAGACAGATATCGGGGAGTTGAGGATTGGGTGGATTTTGAACAAGAGGGTCACAGCGGGGGAGTCACGGCAGCTGTGCCCCTTGCTTTGTCCCTGGAAAGTGGTGAGAAAAGCAAGCCTGGGCGGAGCCTCTCGGCTCTTAAGCCTCTTGAGTCTTAAGACTCAAATTTGGTCCAGTTGTAGTGAGTGACAGACAGGGACACCTCAACAGCGCAGTTTGTGATGATGTCATCCACCCTGATTCGAGATGGCGGACATGTGAACATTTGAGGTGCAAGTAGGAAGTGATTTGGACCCAATCTGGAACAGTTGTAGGGACATATAAGGACACCACAAACACATTGTTTGTGATGATGTCATCCACCCCAATTCAAGATGGCAGATGCATGAACGTTTGAGGCGCAGGTGGGTTAATTTGTGAACTGCCTAACCAAGGTGGACCCAATTTAGTCAAGTTGTAGAGATAGTGAAAGGGAAGTAGGCAGATTAGTTCTTACTAAAACAGCTTGTTTTATAATGGAGGCAGTTTTGGTTATATCACAAAATACTTTTGTAAAGCTTAATTTTTAATTTAATGTTAAATTTTATCTTTAAAATTAAAGGGACATTTAGCACAAGATGAGCCCTGTGCTATATATATGAAAACTCTAAACAATATTTAGCGGACATTCATCAGTGAGTCATGTGTAGCTCAAAGATTGATCTGTTTCGATATCAGGCCAAGACTATTGCTAATGGACCGTGTATTCTCAGCTCCACCCACAGTCAGCTCCACCCTTGGTTACCCCTGGCTCCGCCCATGACTTGCCGTGCCCACTGCCCCACCATTTCCAGTGGAGCCACCAGCCGCCCCTGAGAAGACAAGGAGGCTGACACCTTTTCCTGCCATAGAAGCACGAAGAATCTCTCTGAGCAGCCATGTCCTTTTGAAGAGTCAGGTGACAAGGAGCACGATAGCCCTGCATGCATGCTTGAGCCTCATTTTTCAAAGGGCAGGGATAGCGCCCGGTGCACTGGTGCCATTCGAAACAGTCAGTGGTGATGGGTGACCCTGCATCATGTGCGTGTGCACAAATGCACACACAAACACCGCCTGCTCCAGGACCCTTTTTCATACCTTCAGACATTGCACAGATGAAAACAGGGATAGATGTGTAACCACCAACTTTCATCCTTCATCAGACAGATTCCTGCCCAAGCCTTGTTGAAGACTGGGTGCTATCATCTGCTAGATGCTTTGCACTGCATAGGGTGCCTTGGTGCTGTGAACCCATCTACACGCAGGCGCACTGGAGACAAGGTGTGTCCACCCACCCACTTGGAGGCTGAATTTCTAGAGACTTTGGAGAAGGACCTGGATCCTGAAGGGCGCTTTCCAGCTTAGCTGCTCAACAGCAGTAAAATCTCTCTGTTTAGGCAAGATTTGAAACGTAAACAGCAGGGGGAGCCGTCTCGCGGAAACTAACAACCTGAAAAAACAGCAACTTTCTTAGGCTGGATATACGACGTCCTAGCTCTATATCACAGTGATTAAATTCGAAACAAGGCATCGGAAATGTGAACGGCACCCTGCTGTCCATGTAGGGACTGCGGTGTCACAACACAGGGAGTGCGGAAGCACACTTCTGAGATCCAACGTGATTCTGTTGCAGGGTCTAATCTGGAAAGTGCCAAGAAGGGGAGCTTTAGCAGCTCAAACAGAACTAGGCATCCCCACGAGGCAAAAATGGGGACCAGACAGGGACAGTGATTGACCAGCAACAGGTAGACAGGATCCAAGGATTGTCCTGGGACTTTGGAATGTGAGCCCTAACAAAATTACAGCCTCCTCTGGACTTAAAAAATAAATAAATCTGAAAACGTACCTGTTTAATCAGGCTTTTAATTAATTAATTAATTAATTAATTAATTAATTAAATTTGACATATTTATATACTGCTCAAAGCTTATGTCTCTGGGAAGTTTAAAATAAAACAGTACAAATTAAAACAGTGTTAAAAACTGTAAGTCTAACTCAAAGCCTGGGTGAACAAATGTGTCTTCACTGGCATTTTAAAAGTTTTCAGTGATGGGGAGGCTCTTATTTTAGCAGAGAGCATATTCCAAAGCCTCAGGGCAGCAACAGAGAAGGCCTGTCCCTGAGTAGCCACCAGACGAGCTGGTGGCAACTGCAGACAAGCCTCTCAAAGCCACCTGGCTCCGTTTTGGAGATGTTTCAGTCAGCGCTGGGCTTAGGTTTGCAACTGTCCCGCATTATGTGGGATGTCCCTATTTATAGGGGAGACATTCTCATCCCGTTCAGGACTCCATTTCTCCCACCTTTTTTTAACCTTTCTTTTCCTTTAACTTCTAAAGATTCCGCTGGGCAGCGGGGATGGGGGTGAGAGCTCCAGCCCGTGCCCACCTGTCAAACCATAACAGCAGGTGAGTCGTGTCGGGCAGGTGGGTGGGTGAGCGCACTGGAAGGTGGGAGCAGGGAGCAGGCAGGCAGTCTCTGTGGCAGAGCTCTTCCCTCGGCCCTAGCTGGGCCCCCAGCCTGGCCGGGAATGCCTCTCCCTGCCTTCGCAAGCAGGGAGAGGCCCTCCCAGCCACACTGCAAACATGGAGCTGGCCAGATGTTACTTCCCAACAGGGCACCTGGCCCGGTTTGTTGATGCGGGTGGCCACGCCCCCTGTGGCTGTCGGCACACAAAGGGGGTGTGGCTGGGGTGCTGGGGGCCCGGCGGCAGCAGGCTGGGCTGGGCGCTGCCTCCCGCGCCCTTGCTGTGCCTCTGAGTGGCCCCCGATCGCTGTGCATCCCTCCCTCCCTCCCTCCCTCCCGGGAAGCAGAACTAATTTGGCCTGATTCTGTTTGCTGGATGGCAGCTTGCTTCTTAGCTCCTTAGTTATATTTTTGGTATTAATTAAAGCGCTAATTTAATTAACCCATCTCGAAAGAGTTCAGAGATGGATTAATTATTTGATAGTTTACCAAGGGGGGGAAAGGGAGTGTAATAACTATGAAAAAAATCCTCTTCAGAAATTATGGGAGAGAGGGGAGTTGCTTCTTTTTTCTGCCTATAAAAGGCCATGAGAAGGCATCTGTCTGACCATCTTCTCAGTAACTCAGCTACAAGAAAGCTACCTGCAGGTAATTCTTCCAAAACACCGCAAAGTTGTCTGTTGCTCTGTCAGATGGCTACACTCTTCTCTTTCCCCATGGTTGGGCTACAACTCCCATCATACCCCACCAGCACGGCCTTCAGCCATAGTGGCTGGGAATGATGGGAGTTGTAGTCCAATTGGGGATCAAAGGCTGGAAGCCTCTGATCCAGAAGGTCCAGTTCCAGGATTTCCAGATTGCAGAACCTTCTAGTGCAGATTCAGTTCAGACCTGCTATTATCTAGATCAGCACAGAAAGGTCAACCAGCTGTTGACCTTTGTTATCTGGGATGGAAATCTGTGCCCCTTTTTTTTAGGACGACAGAAATACCTACGGATAGCCAAGGATATTAAATTGTAAACTGCCCTGAGAGTTCATAGACGGCAGAATTTATTTATATATTTATTACATTTTTACACCACCCAAAATGCAAGTCTCTGGGCAGTTTACAACAAAACAATAAAAACAACCAATAAAAAGGTTAAAACATTTCAACAATTAAAATATAATTAAAACAATATCTAATTAAAAGCCTGGGTAAACAAATGCATCTTGACTGCCGTTTTAAAAGTTGTAAGAGATGGGGAGGCTCTTATTTCAGCAGGGAGCATGTTCCAAAGCCTCAGGGCAGCAACAGAGAAGGCCCGTCCCTGAGTAGCCACCAGACGAGCCGGTGGCAACTGCAGACGGACCTCTCCAGATGATCTCAATGGGCGGTGTGGTTCATAGCAAACAAGGCGTTCTCTTAAATACCCAGCAGGGCCCAAGCTGTTTAGGGCTTTATAGGTTATAACCAAAACCTTGTATTTTGCCTGGAAACGTATCGGCATCCAGTGTAGATCTTTTAAAATGGGAGTGATATGATATCTCGGAGGTGACCCAGAGACCAACCTGGCCACCACATTCTGGACCAACTGCAGTTTCCAGACTACGAACAAAAGCAGCCCCACATAGAGCACATTGCAGTAGTCAAGTCTGGAGGTGACCAGCAGATGTACTACTGTTCTGAGGTCATTTATCTCAAGAAATGGACACAGCTGGTGCATCAGCCGAAGCTGATAGAAGGCACTTCTGGCCATCGCCTCAGCCTGGGACACCAGGGAGAGGCTTGGGTCCAGAAGCACCCCCAGACTGCGTACCTGTTCCTTCTGGGGAAGTGTGACCCCATCCAGTACTGGCAGTTCAAAATCATCTCCCGAGTTCCGACCCCACACAATAAGTACCTCCATCTTATCTGGATTTAGCCTCAGCTTGTTACCTCTCATCCAGCCCATCACTGCCTCCAGGCAGGCACTTAGGGAGGTTATGCCTTTCCCAGTTGATGTTGACATAGAGAAAAAGAGTTGGGTGTCATCACTGATAACACCCGGAACGAAATCTCCGGATGATCTCTTCAAGTGGTTTCATGTAGATGTTAAACAACATTGGAAACAATATGGAGCCCTGAGGCACACCATACAAGAGTTCAGATTTTGAAGAACAACAGTCTCCAAGGGACACCATCTGGAATGTGCCTGAGAGGTAAGAGAGGAATCACTGCAAAGCTGTGCCTCCCACTCCCAACTCCCTCAGACGCTCCAGAAGGATACTATGGTCGATAGTATCAAAAGCCGCCGAGAGATCCAAAAGGACCAACAGAGTCACACTTCCTCTGTCAATTCCCAAATGGAGATCACCCATCAGACCGACCAAGGCAGTCTCCACCCCATAGCCCACCCGAAAGCCAGTCTGAAACGAGTCTAGATTATCAGTTTCATTCAAGAGTGCCTGGGGTTGGGAGGCCACCACCCTCTCAATTACCTTGCCCAGCCATGGTAGGTTGGAGACAGGCCTATAGTTGCTCAACTCTGAGGAATCCAGGGCAGGCTTCTTCAGAAGTGGTCTAATAATTGCCTCCTTAAGACAAGGATGCATCCTGCCCTCCCTCAGAGAAGCATTTATGATCTCTACCAGGTCTTCTACAACAACCTCCCTGCCAGATAGTATTAGCCACCGGGCAAGGGTCAAGAGAACAAGTGGTAGGCAACATCGCTCCAAGCAGCTGGTCCACATCCTCACGAGTCATAAACTGAAACTGATCCAGCCTAACCTGGTCCACCCTAACCTGATCCAGCATAAGAGGAGTCACTAGACAACGACACCTCCGATTCAGACACTGCAGTAATTGTGGAGTCTAAATCCAAGTCAGCCTGAATACGAGAGATTTTATCCACACAAAAATCATTAAACATGTCACCAATGGTAATAGACGGTTCCAGATTCTGATTTGAGGGAGGAGTGGCACTCACTAGCCCTCTCACAACCCTGAACAACTCCGCTGTATGTGAACTTGCGGACACAATAGGGGCTGAAAAGAATCGCTTCTTTGCCACCCGTACTGCCAGAGCATAGATCTTCAAATGTGCTCTATGTTGTAATCTGTCAGATTCGAGTCGAGCCGAGTCTTCCTCCACTTGCGCTCCAGTCGTCTACCTCGCTGCTTCAGCCCCCATAGTTCTTCCGTATATCAAGGGGCCAATTTTGAAGCGGGTCGGAGAGGACACTTAGGTGCGATCATGTCTACTGCCCTGGTGAACTTGCTGTTCCAGTTCTCCACCAGGGCATCAACAGGATCACCAGCAGAGCCAACACTAAATCCTTCCAAGGCTTCTTGGAACCCTATTGGATCCAATAATCCTCTTGGGCAGACCATTCTAATGGGCCCCTCGCCCCTGTAAAGGTGGGGTGTGACTGTGACATAAATGTGTTGAATAAAAACATTAAAAATTGAGAGATTCTCTAGATAAATCATGTCTATTTCTGTATATAAAAGTAGGGTCCTGCCGCAGAGGTCCATGGCTGCATTCACACCAGCAAACTTTATAACATGCAGGTTCTGATCACTGCCATGTAGCACAATGAGGAAAACAGATACATTAAACCAAGTACCCTTTGTTTTCTTTATTTTTAGAAGTGTGTTAGCCTCTAATTAATTAATTAATTTAATTTAATTTTTAGAGGAGAAGGGGCCGTGTTAGCCTCCATATTATGTTGTTTCACGGGCGTAGTGTCTATTGGACAAGCAGGGACAAATGCCTCAGGGCCCAGAGGGTCAGGGGGCCCCCACGAGGCCACCCCGCCCCTGCCACCACCCATGCCCTGCCCCGCTGCCGCCGCCGCCCCACGGCTGCTTCTCATCTTGGCCTCTGGGGGGTGGGAGGTGAGCTGAGTGGGGCAGGCCACCCCCCGTGGCAGTGGCGGCAGTGGGCACTGTGGCTGCCAGGCCTCTCCAGCCAGCCTGCGCACCTCTCTGGCTGAACTGTGCGCCTGCGCAGTTGGACTACGGATGTTGCCTGCCTGTGGTGTCACAGTTTGGCCAGAGAGGCGCAGTGCGGCTGGAGAGGTGAGCAGGCTGGCTGGAGAGGTTTGACAGCCACAGCACCTGCCGCCACCACCACCATGGGGACCAAGATAAGAAGTGGCATCAGGGCAGGGGCAGCGGCATCAGAGGTAGGAGTGGTGGCAGGGAGATGCTGGTTGCCCCATCCTTTGCATCTGATGTCAGATGCAGGGGGCAGGGCTTGGGGTGGGAGAGTGGGCCCCAGAGGGTGGGCCCCCTGCCGAGATTTCGTCCCCTGGCCCCCAGGGGTCTTGCTATGCCCCTGAGGCCAGTTATGATGATACACTAAACTGGCCAGTCAGCTGGTCAGACAGCACCAAGTTCCTGTTGCACTGAGCTGCCCATCATCCTCTCTTCTGCCTCAGAAAGCATTCTGTGGAATCCAAAAGCTGATACAGTCAGTTCAAGGAAAGGGATCTGTGTCCAATTCTGCATCCCTCCGACATCCTCTGAGCCAGCGGGTACCTACACCAAAGAGCGACTTTGCTGAGCTCTTTTCTCCTTCCAGCCAAGGCATGTGGGTTCGTCAGGCTCATGCCCGAGACGCCGTGCCCCTCCCTTCTGCTCCTCTATGACCTGTTTACACGCCGGCTCTGTCTTGCTGCGCGGCGTGAATGTTGCTGTGGTGCTGGTGAGGGGAACAAGTACTGACAGGAGGCAGGAAACTCTCCACGGACTGCCACACCAGCCACGTTCCCTCCTGGTTTGGTTGTTTGGCAAAAGGCAGAGAAGGCCGGGAGGAAAAGTCTCGCTAAGGCAGAAGAGAGAGAGCAGGATGTGCCAACAGCTTGTGGCAGCAGTCAAGGCTGGACGTCTCCTTTCTGAGCCAATGGGAGGGGGGGGCAGTGAGAGGGGATGACGTTTAGGATTCCCTCTGTAAACAGGAATGTGTGTGGTCGGGCCCAGGAAGGAGGGAGGGAGGGGATTAAATGTGCAGTTCTAAATACATTTGCCTGGGAGTAAGCTCCACGCCCAGATGTCAGTGGGACTTACACCTGAGTAAAAGTGCTTAGGATTGTGCTGCAAGAAAGGAAAGAAGGAAGAAAGTTGGGAGGGCTGAAATGGAAGGAGGCAGGGAGCGGGGCTGGGATGTCCTGTTGTAAGCAAGAGAAAGAGGCGCATGTCTGAATCTTGCTCACTCCCTTGTATGTTCTGCTATGGATACGTTTTGGATTCTCTCCATGGACTCGACCCTGGCTGTGGTCTTTGGCATCGGAACTGGCATGTTACAAGTACATTCCTGTCATCATCTGTAAAATGTTGGAGGGCAGGCAGGGTTGTAGCCCATCACAGACAACCACCGACAAGGCTGACTTAGCCCTGGGACATGGTGAAGAACAAAGATCCTTGGCACACCTTTTCTCAGCTCAGGGCCTGATCAGCTCAGCCCCACACACCCGCAGCTAGAAATTTTGAAGTTTTTGTGGGGCAGTCGCAGGGTGGGTTGGCGGCAGGCAGGAGGCCCCCCTGGACCTTTGGAGGCCACGGGCCGGGTCCCCACAGTCCAGGGGCTAGAGCGCCTCTGCTGCTAGGGAACCAACCTGGGACCTTTTGTTTGCCAAGTAGATGCTCTCCCATGGAGTGATGGCCCCGTCCCCTAAGGGGGATACTGTAACTTCCAGCAGACAGTGCTCATGTGGAGTCACCCATCCAAATGTAAACCAAGGTGAACCCTGCTTAGCAAAGGGGACCATTCATGCTGGCTACTGCAAGACAGGCTCTCGGCCCCTTAATAATATCATACACTCCCCATGCACACAAACAATTTCACAGACACACACTTGCATACATTTCTTCTCCTGGCTCAGAAACAGTTTAAAAACATATATATCTACTACAAGCATCTCACATATTTTCATACATCAGCAACACTTCTCTCTTTCTTCTTAAAAGCGCCAGAAGTGCTTTTTATCAGCGGTGGCTGATATGACAGCTCTGCCAGTTCCTTGAGGAGAGACCTCAAAACAGTGGTGCGCCAGCTGGTAACCTCCAGGCTGGACTATTGCAATGAGCTCTACGTGGGGCTGCCCTTGTACAGACTTTAGGAACTTCAGTTAGTCCAAAATGTGGCAGCTAGGTTGGTCTTTGGGGTAGCCCAGAGAGACCACATCATGCCTGTTGCACTGGCTGCCGGTCTGTTTACGGGCAAAATACAAAGTGCTGGTGATCACCTTGAAGGCCAGGGTCACCCAAGAGCATGCCTTGCCCTGCAAGATCCCCACCACTGCCCATTAAGATCACCAGGAAGGGTCTGTCTCCGGGTGCCACCAGTTCAGTGTGTGCGTGTGCATTGTGTTGTTCCAATCTAGTGAAAATTGCCTTGAGGATCCTGAGTAGACAGGCAGAAAGCCAACGGTTTGGCCAGGCAGTGGATGAGGCGGCTGCTGGCCCAGCCTGGAGGAGGGCCGTGGAGCCTCACTAGCACGGAAGGCTCTCTGCTCTAGTCTCACAGGGTTCCCCAGGCCAGGAGGGCCTGCTGTGCAAGTGTTCCAGCTGGAGCCCCTGCCCAAGGGTCCTGGCCTTCCACCCCCTCCTCTGACCAGCAATCCTAGCCATGCAGGGGCCAAAGAACCAGCACCTGGTGTGCAGGGCTCCCACGTTCACCCTGGAAGACCCAAGAGCCTGATCTTTTGCAGCATGTCACTGTAAGATGTACCCAGGAGTGGAGCTGCTGGCGGGGGTGGGTGGGGTGTGTCCAACCAGTCGAGGACCCTGTTTCCCACAATGGCCAGTCGAATGCCCCCAGGAAGCCCACAAGTAGCACCTGAATGCAAGAAACCTCTCCTGCTGTTGTGAACAAGCAACAGGCATTCAGTGGTATACTGCCCCTGAACATGGAGGTTCTATTTAGCTGTCCATGGCTAGCAGCCACGGGTAAACCTCTCCTCCAGAGAACATGGGCTGCTGCATCCAGTGCAAGTAAAATAATGACAACAACAACAACAACTCACCTCATAATGAAAGACCCAGCAAAAGGTGCAGTTCCAAGTAATTCTACACCGATAACCTGCCTGCCAACCATGTTCAAATTATTAACTGAAATAATAGCAGATGAAGTGATGCAACACTTATTAACTAACAAACAGCTTCCAGTTGAACAGAAAGGAAATTGCCCGAACTCCAGAGGCACCAAAGACCAGCTGCTGATTGACAAAATGATTTTAGAAAATTGCAAGAGAAGAAAAACAAATCTAAGTGTTGCATAGATTGACTACAAGAAAGCCTTTGACTCATTGCCTCACACATGGATACTAAAATGTTTAGAAACAACTGGTGTCAGCAAAAACATTCAGATGTTTATTTTTTTTTTAAAGCAGTAAGCATGTGGAGTACACAGTTAACAATCAATGGCGAGACACTTGGACAGGTTAGCATCAGAAGAGAACATAAGAAGAGCCCTGCTGGATCAGGCCCAAGAAGGCCCATCTAGTCCAGAATTCTGTTTCACACAGTGGCCCACCAGATGCCACTGGAAGCCACAGGCAGGAGTTGAAAGGGGCATGCCCTCTCTCCTGCTGTTGTTGCTCCCCTGCAACTGGTATTCAAAGAGGCATCCTGCCTTGGAGGCTGGAGGTGGCCTCTAGCCCTCCGACTAGTAGCCCTTGATAGACCTCTCCTCCATGAAGTCATCCAAACCCTTCTTAAAGCCATCCAGGACAGGTTGTGGGCTGTCACCACATCTTGTGGCAGAGAATGCCACACATTCATTATGTGTTGTGTGAAAAAGTACTTCCGTTTGCTGGTCCTAGATTCCCCAACGCATTTTCCAAGGGGACTCACTATCCCCTCTGTTGTTTGTAATTGCCATGACTTCACTTTCACAAATACTAAACAAAACAGGTCTTGGATACCAAACATCTGAAACATCAAGTGAAATAAACCATCTGCTCTATATTGACGATTTGAAGTTGTATGGAAAGTCCCAATCAGAAATCGAATCGTTAGATGGCAACATCGGGCAAAGTTTCCTTCTGACCCCCTTTTGTCTCCCAAAGCTGAAGTTGCCGGCAGCTGCAGCTGCTCTGCTTAAGATTCAGACAGAATCCAGCACTCTACAGAACTGGCATTTCAAAGGCCCACAGAGAGTGCTGAGCCCACACTTTGCCTCCATTGTGATCAGCTGTCTGTTGAGAGGGAACATGCTTCTCTTCTTGGAGTAATTATAGGGTTGGGAGTGGACAGACATAGGGCGGGGAAAAGGCCCATTTTCCTCCCGAAAGATGATCTGCTCCGGCTTTGAAACTCGAGAAGCAGTTCAAGATTTCATGGCTGGCTGTGATAACCCTGTAAAGGTCTCCCTCTGCTTTGTTTCTCTCAGAAAGTGTTTTCAGGTCATCTGCCTTTGGAGGAATTCTGAAGGCTCACCATGTTGCTTCAGAAGGGTGCCAACTCCTGAATCTGGGGGGCTGCGCAGAAATAGGGAGGGCCCCTAACTCCAAGGAAAAGCCCATGTTTTGCAAGCAGGAGGCCGGATGCAACCCCTGGGCAAAATGTTTCTGTGCAGGCAAATTGCATTCAAAACGTACATAGCAAAGTGCCCAGCAGGGGGAGCAGTCTCGCGAAAACTAACAACCCGAAAAAACAGCAACTTCTTTACGCCGGATATACAACATCCTAGCTCTATTTCACAGCGATTAAATTCGAAACAAGGCATTGGAAATCTGAACGGCACCCGGCAGTCCGGATAGGGGCTGCAGTGTCACAACATAGGAAGTATGGAAGCACACTTCAGAGATCCGTCGTGACCCCATTGCAGGGTGTAATCTGGAAAGCACCCGGGCATCTCCTCTTACAGAATCTCAGGTAGCAGAACTGCCCGAGTCATTTCTGTGCTTGCCAGAGGCGCTTTGGAGAGCTGCTGCCAGCCAGAGCAGACATATTGGGCTTTGTATGTTAACTGCAGGAGAGTAACAGCCAGCCCCACCTCCGAGGTTTTCATACCTGGCTTTTAATTTGCATCTCCCCGGAATGGAGGGGGTGCATTCACATAGCGACCACATTTACCCCACAGTCCCTGCAAGCTATCAGGGAGCACTTCACACACAGCTTGGGTTTTCTTATTTCACGTTAGACTGTAGCCTGATTTATATTGGGATTTTAAAATCCACTTTTTACCTTGGTTTTGGGGGGCAACTTTGAACTTGCAGTAAAGTATCTCAGCAAAGCTCCAGGAGGGGTCCAGGCAGAGGTGCACTTAGGTAATTGTGGACCCCCAATGGCCTTTGGACCCACCCCCACCCCCCCAAGTTAAGCATCATTTCCCCTACACACATGGCATGGGTCACAATCACACTTGGCCACCTGGCGCAGTACAGGCCAGCAGCAACCACACCACTCGGGAGAGTCGAAAGATGCCCACCCCAGGAGGTGTGAAGGCCCCGAAGTCCAGGGGCAAGAGAGCCGCTGGGTCCAAGGAAGGAACCCTGCAGGCCCCAGAAGCCACGGGAGCTGCTTCCACGGCGCCTCCTTCTGGCCTCTCAGCACGGTTGGTTCACATGCCACGGTCATCGGCTGATGCAAGTGACGGCCACCTGCCTGTGCGAAGCAGCCGCCCTGGGCCAAACCCCGTAGACAGAGCGTCTCTTTGGTCTCGCCCTTGCCTCAAGCAGGGGGCTTCTCCATGGATTCAGACACTCGGCTCCAAGCCACTGAAGGATAAATGGGAGCTGTGTGTGAGTCGGCCTGTCCCACGGTTCTGCCCAGGCCCACATACGTACTGAACTGCTCTGGTGACGCTGCTCATGGGAACAAGACACCATCTTGGTGTCTTCTGTGGGAGGACTGGAGCCCATCTGTTCGCAGCAACCTTTACTTCGGCTTCACGTGTTCTTCACGTGCTTCCTCTTCTATAACGGAGGGAGGCGTTAAAATTGAGGGTGGGGGGAGCAGAGGAGGAACCAAGCCTCCTCCTCCTCCTATACGGCAGCCCCGTCCCTGGGTGGTGTCTTGTTCCCATGAGCAGCGTCACCAGAGCAGTGGCCCTGCTGTCCCTTTCCCAGCAGCCTCTTTCAGGCACGGGGGGGGGGGGTGCAGGAGAGGGATGGCAGAGCTCTGCCTGCTTTCTAGAAAGCAGAGCCGGGCTCTGGAACGTCCCTGCAAACCGATTCCTGATTCAGCCAAGCCCAGAACCAGCAGCCCCCCCCCCCCTCCGGCCTTGTCTGGATCAAGCTTCAGCTCAGAGATCCGGATGCCCACCACCGCCCTAGGAGCTGTTGAGAAGGGGAGGTGGAGCTACTGCCGCTGCCGTCATCAGCAGGCTGGTGGCACCTCCGCACTGCCCACCATTTCTCTGGCAGTTACCTGCAAAGGTCAAGTGTGCCCTCGAGTCCGAGTCGACTCCTGGCGCCCACAGAGCCCTGTGGCTGTCTTGGGTAGAATCCAGGAGGGGCTGACCGTTGCCTCCTCCCACGCAGTATGAGAGGATGCCTTTCAGCTTCTTCCTAGATCGCTGCTGCCCAATAAAGGCTGAGAAACATACAGCAGGGATTCAAACCAGCAACCTCTGGCTTGCTGGGCAAGTCATTTCCCTGCTGCGCCATGAGGTGGCTGTAGTGGCAGTTAAAGAGCACCAGCTCCGGCAGCACCCCGCGGGCCGAGGACGGAGAAGTCCCCCAGAACCACCTTTGGGGAAATAATGCTCACCCTACACACCAATGAGTGCTACTGTGGCCACTCCTCTTTCCAGGGAACCCTGGGTATTGTAGTCCTGTGAGGGAGCCAAGGGCTAGTGGACTCTACAGAAGGATTTCCAGCACCCTCACCAAACCAGGATTCTTTGGGGAAGCATGGCAGACAATGGGCATGAACAGAGATGCTTATAGCCCAGGCCTGGCTCAGAGAGCAGGTCTTGCAGGGGCACCAGGGTCTTGCCTCTGACTCAACGAAAGAGGCTGCCACATGCTGAAGTCTCGGAACATTTGCTAGAGCTGGAACACAGACTCCCAGCCCTGGGCTTTCTCAGCTGCCCAAGAGCGCCTGGCAATCAGAGGCCCAGAGCCCAGAGTGCACCCCCCTTCCCCAAATCAAGCCCCCTTTGTGTGCTTCTTCCAACCGTTCCCAATCAACAGTTTTTCATTTTCAGACACAAAACTGGGCAGTCAGCAGAAAGCAAAAGCTACCCGATGAGGACACACGGAGGGAGGGAGCAGCAAAAAGCAGCATCTTGCTAGGCTCCTGGAGTGGATTCTTAGTCACTCATCACAGGAACCGCGGAAGCTGCCTTTTACCCCTGCGAACTGAGCCAAGAGGCACCTTTTAAAGTGGCGATTCTCTTTTATTGAGCAGGGGGAGAGCAACTGGCCCTCTCCAGCCCCAGCACAGCATCATCCCTCCAGTGGCTGTTGCTGGTGTCTATCTTGTGTCTCTTTTTAGACTGTGAGCCCTTTGGGGACAGAGGGCCATCTTATTTATCATTTATTTCTTTATTTTTCTATGCTTTGAGAATTTTGGTTGAAGAGCGGTATATAAATATTTGTCCTAATAGTAGTAGAGTCAGACACTGGTCCATCTAGCTCAGTATTGTCTACACAGACTGGCAGCGGCTTCTCCAAGGTTGCCAGCCACCTAGCTCAGCTCCAGCTTGAGAGCAGATCTCCTCCTCCTCCTCGCTCTTTCCACCCCAAGTGGCAACATCATGTCCGGTGGGCAGCTCACTCCATCAGCCAGTTCAGCTGGTGGCAGAACCGCAGAAGAGGGTCCAGCCACGTGAGCAGAGCGAGGTGGGTCTCTCAAGCCCAGCGTCTGCTTTCCCACCCCAGGGGCCCATCAGTTGCCTTTAGGAAGCCCACAAGCTGGGTGGGAAGGCAGGAGCCCTCCCAGACTCAGAGGCAAACCGCCTCCCTCCAAGGAAACCCCACTGGAGCACTCACAGGTGATCACTGCCAACTGGCCTCTTCTCTTGCCTTCATGTGTCTAACGCCTGGTTACAGCATCTGGCAGGAGCGGCTTGTCCTAACCAGGGGGGACATAAGAAGATGCAGCTGCCTCTGCTTCCTGGCAGCAGCAGGGGTGGCTCCTCTCTCTCCTGTGCTGCCTGCAGGCTGGCCATTCGTCAGGGAGAGCTATGCAGTCCACCTGATGAATGGCCAGCCTGCAAGCAGCGTGGTTCTCGGGCAGGGTGGGGGAGAGAGAGGAACCACCTGAGCTGCTGCCAGGAAGATGGCAGAGGCAGCTGTTTGGAAACCAACCCCCCCGCCCCGCTCCTTAGGACAAGCCCCTTAAGGGACTCACATTATGGGGATGCCGGCTGGCAGAAAGGCCCCGAGGCCCCAGGCCAGTCAATCCTGTCCTTCGCCAAGGCAGCCCCACTCGCAGCGCCTAACAGCACGCCTGCCTGCTCCTCCTGGCTGAGAAGGAGACCCCTGCCTTCAACCTCCCCTCAGCCTTTTGAGGATGACCATCTCCCGCTCACGGCTGGACCTCTGCGGGCTTAAGGAGGAGGGCTGAGCAGGGATGGCCAGCCTTCCCAGTCCCTGCGCCCCGCCAGAAGCTGCTCCCAGCTGCCCCAGCGCCCTCTCCTTGAGCCCTATGGGGTGGGGGGGGGTGGCCAGCCCAAGCCTTGAACCCTTGGCCTGCTAGTGCCTCGGAGGGTCCTGTCTCAGGCCCCTGCTGGGTGAGTGGTCCTCTCTGTCATGCCTGTGCGCTGCTCGGGGGGGGGGGCAGCGCCACCTCCTGCAGCAGAGTCTCAGAACCCAGCCTCTCCCCAGTTCATCAGGTCTTTCCCCCTCCTCCCTCAGACCTCGCCTAACCCTAAAGAGTCACGGAAGGGGGAGGGATCAAAAGGCCGCCTAGTCCACCCCCAAAGCAGAGCCTTGGCCCAGCGCCAGAATCGAGGCAATGCTGCCTTGACCTGGAGACAGACCTTGGTCATAAAGACGCAGTTCTGGCGTGGAGGAAGCAGGCGTGGGGGTTCCCTGCATCACAAGGAGGAGGCACAATGCTGGGGTGTCTTGCAGGAAACATGGTGCCCTGGAGAGCACTGGGTGCCGCCAACAAAGGGCAGGCACTGGCTGAGAGGACGCAGGCCAATAAGTGCCTGAGCCGGCTAGGGAGGCCGGGACTATTTGTGTGGGGAGGGGGATGGATGCTGTTGCCTGCCATTTTTGAAATGGTCTGCACCCCTAGAGATGGGAAAGAGGGGAGCACATTATTATTATTATTATTATTATTATTACATTTATATCCCGCGCTACCTCCAAGGAGCCCAGAGCGCTGTACTACATACTTGAGTTTCTCTTTCACAACAACCCTGTGAAGTAGGTTAGGCTGAGAGAGAAGTGACTGGCCCAGAGTCACCCAGCTAGTTTTCATGGCTGAATGGGGATTTGAACTCGGGTCTCCCCGGTCCTAGTCCAGCACTCTAACCACGACACCACGCTGGCTCACATGGCGAGACTTCCAGCCTTCAGTGCCTTCTCATGCTTTTCTTGTCCTGCTCATCAGATCATGAGGACATAAGAAGAGCCCTGCTGGATCAGGCCCCCAAAGGCCCATCTAGTCCAGCATCCTGTTTCACACCGTGGCCCACCAGATGCTTCTGGGGAGCCCACAGGAAAGAACGGAGGGCAGGCCCTCTCTCCTGCTGTTGCTTCCCTGCAACTGGGATTTAGAGGCATCTTGCCTCTGAGGCTGGAGGTGGCCCATCAGACTAGTAGCGGTTGATAGACTTGCCCTCCATGGATTTGTCTAAGCCCCTTTTAAAGCCATCCAAGCTGGTGGCCATCACCACATCCCATGGCAAGGGATTCCATAGATTAATTATGCACTGTGTGGGAAAGGACTTCCTTTTGTTGGTCCTCAGTTTCACCACCTTCAGTTTCATGGGATGACCCTGTTGTGAGAGAGGGAGAAGAATTTATCTCTGTCCACTCTCTCTACTCCATGCATAATTTTATAAATCTCAATCATGTCTCCCCTTAGTTGCCTTTTTCCCAAACTTAAAAGCCTCCAGATGCTGTCGCCTCATCTCATGAGGAAGGTGCCAAATTTGCAATGGTGTTTTAAAAGCTTTTAGACATTTTAACAACACACAAACTGCTATAAAATTGTATCACGGTTGTCAGAGGAGTGGAATGAAAATTGGCAGGAATGTCCTCCACAGATTACTCCAGGGGGAGAGGACAATTTGTTTATTGCTCCCCTGACTCTAACCCTGACTGCAATGTTACCCTCGTTGTCTACAAAGGGGGTGATAACACAGAGAGAGCTGTAAATGCAACCACACCATCCCCTCTTTTCTACCTCTAGTAAGGCAGATATCAAAAATCACGACTAGCTCATCCCCTGGGATGATACCAATGGAGTAAAGGGGCCAAGCTTTCAGAGAGAGGGAGCGGGGAGAGGAACCCAGATGCCAGCCTGGGAGTCCTCACCCTGGCGCTTTCCAGATTAGACTCTGCATCAGGGTCGCGTCATATCCCGGAAGTGGGCTTCCACACTTCCTGCGTTGTGACACCGCAGTCCCTACCCGGACAGCAGGGTGCTGTTCACATTTCCAATGCCTTGTTTTGAATTTCATCACTGCAATATAAAGCTAGGACGTCATAGATCCGGCATAAAGAAGTTGCTGGTTTTGAAGGTTGTTCGTTGCCGCAAGGCTGCCCCCCCCCCCGCTGTTTACATCTCAAATGCAACTTGCCCGAACGGAGGCATTTTGCTGTTGCTGAGCAGCTAGTCTGGAAAGCACCCTGGTGACATGAATGCCCAGCAACACACAACAAACCTGAACAGGGCTTTTCAGAGGAGCCTGCCTGTTCAGTGGGAAGCAGCCTCCCCTTGCTTCTTGCCTCCCTCCCTCCCTCCCTCCGGCTTAGTCCCAGCAGCATCTTCTGAGCCAACATGAGGACTATCCATCCATCCATCCATCCATCATGCCTAGAAGCACCACCACCACCCCTTTGCCGCATTCCTTGTACAGCCACCCTTGGTGGCTATGAAGAAAGGGTGTGGGGAAGCCGCATGGGTCGCCGGGGTGGGGGGGGCTGAGAAAGGCCTGCTGGCAGAGTGCCCTGCAGCCTGCCAGGGGAGGGGGAGGCTGTGGAGCCTCTTGGCTGGACATCTGGAGGAGAAAAGCGCTGGGGCTGTGAGCTGGGTGCTGCTGGGGGTCCTACAGGGCTGTCTATGGGTGCATCCAGCCCATCCTGGCCAGGCGCGTGCATGAGCAGGGCTGAGCAACAGAGTCCAGGAGGGAAGAAAGGCCATTCAGCGGTGAGGGCTGAAGTGACTTTAAAAGGGGATCCAACACATTCGTGGAGGAGGAGACCATAGGAAGCTTCCTTCTACTGAGTCAGAGCCTTGGTCCGAGTCCAGAGGAGCTCAATACTGTCTACACTGACTGGCAGCAGCTTTCCAGCCCCACCTGGAGATGCCAGGGAGTGAACCTGGGTCATTTGCCATGCAAGCATACAGATGCTCTTCCTCTGAGCTACGACCCCATCTTCTTACTGGACTCACATGTGGTCTCCCATCCCAATGCAAACTAAGATGCAACCTGCTTAGCAAAGGGGACAATTCATGTTTGCTAACCAGCTCTCCTCCCATAAAGGAGAAGGAGAACTATCAGCAGCAACTAGTCATGATAACTAAAAGGAACCTCCAGCTACAGGAGCAGTCTGCCTCTGAAGACTATTGCTGAGGAGAGACCATGTGGAAGGCCTCCGTGCCCTGCTTGTGGGCTTGCCTTTGAAGCAGGCCAACTCGGGAAGCCGGCTTCTGACCTAGACGGACACGCACGCATTCTCCCCCCCCCCCCCCCCCGCCTTGGTCTGACCCAGCAGGGCTCTTCTGAGGTTCTCATCTCCAAGTAAGCCGCTTCCTCTGCAACCCTTTCAAAAGGGAGGCCTGCACGGCCACACGGAGTGACCAAGACTGAAGCCGAGGGCCAGGAGAAAGGCTGTGATGATTTGTGCACGCAGAGGCTGGCTGCGGACTGAAGAGAGGCGCCCTGACCTGCTCACCCAGCACAGCCCACGAGTGGAGAGTCTGCAAATGACTCATCCTTCAAAATAGCCACAAATGTCTCGGTGGCTTCAGCAGCGCAGCAGCAGCATCAACAACAACTTTCAAGCCGGGTGCCCAGATTTGCTGCCGTCTCTGCCCGAGTGAGCACTGGCTCCAAGGTTTCCGGACCAAGCAGCAGCGGGATGGAGCTGCTGGAGGAGGGAGGAGGCTCCTCTGTGGACAGCCTGATCAGGGCCCCCAGGAAAGCTCACAGGGGGCTGCTGGCCCCACTGCCAGCGACCCCATCGTTAAAAGGGAAAGGCTGACAGCCAGACCAAGGCTGCACCCAGGCAAGAAGTCCTGGGTGCAGATGCTCCCAGCTGGGCAGTCTCTTGCACCCTCCGTCTGCCTGCACAAGGGTTGTGCTTCCCTGCCATGTATATGGGCAGAGGCAGAGGTTTCTGTCGGCTGTGTGCACCACAGGTTGTGCAAAAGCACCCTGTTTGCACCAGTGCAACACCAGTCTGGAACGCAAGCTCTCCACTTAGCAGAATTAGCAGCGCCACATGGTCTGGTGGCAAAGGTAAAGTGTGCCGTCAAGTTGATTTCGACTCCTGGCGCCCACAAAGCCCTGTGGTTGTCTTGGGTAGAATCCAGGAGGGGTTTCCCATGGCCTCCTCCCATGCAGTGTGAGCTGATGCCTTTCAGTATCTTCCTATATCCCTGCTGCCCAACAGAGGTGTTTCCCACAGTCTGGGGAACATACCAGTGGGGATTCTAACCGGCAACCTCCTGCTTGTTAGTCAGGCATTTCCCCGCTGCGCCACTTAAGGTGGTGGTCTTGTGGTAGGCAAAGGAAAAGTCATGCATAGATTGTCCCCTCTGCAAAGGGGCTTCCCTGGTTTGCTTTTGGATGGGAGACTGTAAGGTCCTTAGGGGATGGGGCCATTGCTCTGGGAAGAGCCCCTGCCCGCTTGCATGCAGAAGGGTGCACCTTCCCTCCCTGGCAGCAGCATCTCCAAGAGAGGGCTGAGGGCCACTCCTGCCTGCAACTTTGGGGAAGCCGCGGCCAGTCTGGGTCATACCCAATACTGAGCAAGTGGGACCGAGGGTCTGACTCAGCAGAAGGCGGCTTCCTACGTTCCTCCCTCCAAATGGCCCTGGAATGCATTGGATTTCCAAATGCCAATGGCCATTTGGAAACCCCATGTCCTCCTCCGGCCTTTTGGAAGGAGCCAGGGCTTTTCAGTGGGCATTCCCTGTCATGCATTCTAGTCCATGCCCTAGAGCCAGCTTCCTCCCTGGCAGCTCCAGGGCAAAGACGCCCTGCAGCCCTTCCCGTGCCCGGCCCCCGGGCTGACCTCCGCCCTCTCCAGCGCACCACTGCGAATGGCGGGCTTAACGCCACACGGGGGATCTTGCCCACAGAGGGGGCCGGGAGCTCCCCCAAACCACCTGACAGCCTAAGCAGGGCGACGAGGGAGGGAGGCAGCCGGGCTGGGGTGAGGCCGAGGACGACCCCGATGATCCCAGCGCCCCGCCCTCCTCTCCCAGTCTGGCTGCAGCAGCTGGGCGTCGTGCACAGCACAGCCCTGCTTCTGACTCCGCCCAGGCCTGTGGGCGGCCCACCCGCAGATTAGCAGCATCTTCCCCACGCCCAGCTGGGGGCGCCTGGGGCATGGCTGGATCCTTCCCTCGCCTCCCCGGGACGCACTGCCTGCCACCTCCCCACAGCAGCGAGGAAGAACGGGCAGCCAATGGCAGACGTGGCGGAGACAAGCCATTCAGGAAAGTCTCTCCCTACCGAACCCAATTACCTCCTTCTAGGCAGTTTCAGGGCAGGAGCAAGGGCGCTGCTTTTCTTATTGGACACGACGCATCTTCCCTCAGGGGGCTTCGGCTATTTATAGGCCTTCGCCTGCAGATACAGGGAGCTCAGCTCTCCTGCGAGCAAAATATAGACCTCGGCGGCGTCTATTCTGAGCGTCGGCGGGATCTCCTCGTGCTGCTGCCTGTCAGAGCCAGCCTTGTCCAGAGAGTCCGACACTGGTCTGAGGAACACACGACACACACACACCCCGCCTCTGCCTCAGGCCCGTGCAGGCTGCCATCTTTGGCTTCGGCTCCTCTGCCTGGGGCAGCAGCCTCTTGCTCCAACCTGGAGTGGCTCTGATCTCCACACTGGGGCAAGTGCACATTTCCGTGTCCCAGGCCAGGGTGGCAACCACAGCAAGCCTCCCGACCTGGGGGGGGGGGACGGGACGCCACTCCCTGCCTGCAAAGTGGGCTCTTCCAAGTGTAAATGCCACCACAATGCTTCCAAAGCAAAGGGAGAGTCCACGATACACGAGAATGATGGAGGAATTGTAGTTAGCAGCACTGCACTTTTTGAAAGGTGCCTGACAGTCCAATCTTCAAGAAAAGAAAAGAAAAATACTTTGGTTCATTGAAGGAGAGTACGAGGAGCTGCCACTAGATGTTGTACTAGCAGCACAATGCTGTGCACGCACACACACACACACACACACACACTTATGAAGCTGTAGAGACGACACTCTTGTGCAAACGAGCCACAGAACTGCAAAGATATGTGCAGGGAAGTGTCTTCCTCATTTCTTCCGCAGGGAAGCTTTGCATCAGTGCCCCAAAGTGCAGCTCAGCCCACCTGCACTAGCACCCCTTAGTCTGGATGCTGGCCACTGACTCCCACCCCCACCCCTGCCCAAAAAGAGCCCGTTTCTGGAATCAGAGCGACAGGGCGCGGGAGTGGGGCACTCCGTGCTGGACCCATGGCGCCCACTTAGCCGAAAGAGCAGCTCGGGAGATGTCGGGGGTGGGGGGAGAGGAATGGCTAGCTTAGAGGACAGCAGCAAGGGAGGGAGGGCAGAACTCCAGGCCTAGACGACTCGCTTTGCAAGACGAGCACAGGAAGACCTACATCAACCACCCTGTGTGTACACACAGACAAGAAACCCCCCTGTGTTTTGGACCCAGCCTCTGAGCGATGCTTTGAGGTCTTTCCGCGCTCTGTCTCTCCCAGGGAGGCCCTCCTCTGCCAGCTCCCCCAGCAGATCCCAAGTAACAACCCTGTGTGTGTGTTCACAATGGAGAAAGCACTTCCGATTCAGCCCTGGGACTTGTAGGCAAACCAAACCACAGACTGACAAGACATTTGAGGGCTGAGGGTTGCAGGGAACACGGAAGTGAACTGGAAGAGAAAGACCTCAGAGGCAGAGCCTGATCCTGCAGGGCCCAGGGCTGGATCAAGCCCCTTCTTCGCACTCTTGTCTCCCTGGGGAGAGGAGAGCCCCCCCCTCCCCCGCTGAGTCCCAGCAGCATGGACACCCATCCCCTTTCTGGCCTGCAGGTGGCGCTTTCCAGATTAACTGCTGGATCAAACTGAAAACGATCCCCAGAATCTACAACAGAAAACACAGCAACCTTTTTGCAACGGACATCCAACGTTTTAGCACTATACCGGAGCGATTAAATCCGAAACAAGGCATCCGGAATGTGGATGGCAGCCTGCTGAAAGCTTTGGGACTGCGGTGGTGTCACAACACAGGAAGTACGGAAGGACACTTTGCAACTTAGGGGGGGGGGCAGGCAGGGCTCTTGGGGCACTAGGTGTGGGCCAGATCAGCACCACACCCCATCTGGACCCCATCTGAACATAAGGACAACCCACAGACACCAGCCTAATAGCCGTTGATAGACCTCTCCTCCCTGAATTGGTCTAAGCCCCTCTTAAAGCTCTCCAGGCTGGTGGCTGTCACCGGACAGATCTGGAGGGTGTGCAGTGAGAATAAGCTGGGCCCCCTGAACTATGTGTGAACTATATCCAGTGTAGACAGCTTGGGGCTGCCTGTCTCTGGAGCTCCAGGGCTGGACAAAGGCAGATCACAGGATGGCGCCAAACGACTGGCCAGCAATCCAGCCCCCTGACCCTCACCCGTTGACTTATTAACAGGCAGAGGGCAGCCGGGAAACCGTCCGTGTGAAGCCCTTGCACCACACAACTCTTTTACCTTCATGCTACCAAGAAGGAAATCAGAACTGGAAGCAACTCTGCCCACGTGGCAGAGAAGAGAAACAGTCCTGTGGGCACATCTTTGGATCGGCAACGCCCAATCCGGGATGGACCTTGAGAGGAGAGGGCAGCTGAGGTCAGAGCTCATCGTTGACCCAGTTGGCTGAGAGGCACCACTGGCAGCAGACAGGAGGAGGAGGAGGAGCTCCCTGAAGCCAGGCTCAAGCGGGGAGACTGCCAGGCCCAAATGGAGGCGGCCATTACAACTCGCATGCAAACCAGACTGGGCACACAAGCCTCCCCCCCCCCAACACTGCAGCCAGGCAAGCACAAGACAGGGACCTTCACCAGATCCTAGGATCACAGAGAAGGGTGCAAGATCCAGTCATTTATTTAGAAGGGCTTTTCACCCTCTCCTTCGACATTACTGCTCCCAAGGCAGCTAACAAGGCGCCGAAGGAAATAAAGTGATACAGTCAACCATCAAACTCCACAATAAAGCAGTAGAGACATTGGAAGTCGTCGTCTCCCATTACAGACAAAACCAAAACCCAACGTAGGGTAATCCCTTGATCAGGACCAACAGAAATAGCACAACTCCGTCAGCTAGCAAGCCTCAGGAAGAACTCACACGCTGGTGGACACCTTTGTAAGCAAAGAGTAAAGAGCAGGACAAGGAAACAAAAGATCATAGCAGCAGGGAGGGGGGAGAACATGCTCTCCTCCTGATACCAGCAAGATATAAGAGCTAGCCTTCCCAGGGGTGCTCCAGGTGTGGGGAGCCATGAATGAGAGGGACCGGGGCAAGAGGTTCCCTTGGGCATGTCCCCACGGGGGGGGGCACAACTGGGGAGAATAGGAAATAGTATGTGAAGAAGCTGGCAGCATCTCGTCTTCCCAGACACACACAGGCTCACAGGAAGAGGCCCATCCTGGAAATCACATCACTGCCAGGGTGCCAAGGTTCCCCCCACACCTATGTGGATTAAAGCCCCCTCTGCACAATCGAATCCTTTTTAGATTGTGAGCCCTTTGGGGACAGGGAGCCATCTTATTCATTCATTCATTCATTCATTCATTCATTCATTCATTCTCTATGTAAACCACTTTGGAAACTTTTGCTGAAAAGTGGTATATAAATTGTTGCTGCTGCTGCTGCTGCTGCACACAAACAGCAGCACCGTGTGGGGACTGGAAGCACTGAGACGCCACCCCGGTCCTCCAAGTGGGCCTGTGCCCACGGACACCACCACACCTGCGTCATCGGTAGCTTCGCCTCATTATGCAGCTCCCATCTAAGGGCGTCTAAACTCCTTAATGAGCTCTCGGCCTCCTCCGAGCCAAGAGGGAACTCCCCAGGCGCCTCCTGCAGCAGCAAAGGGTTCGTCTCTGGCACAGGCTTCTTTCTGTGGAAAACCAGGAGGTGCTGCTTGTCAGGCAGAAGAACTTCTCCCTCCAGAGAGGAAACCTTTCCGTAAGAAAACAAGGCCGTGGTTGCCAAGCCAGTGACTTCGCGGCCCAGCCCTCAAGGGCGCGTACAAACAAAGCTGCTCTTCCAAGTGGCCAGACGGATGCGCAGAGGCCTTTCTCCGCTGCCTGCCATAAGGGGGTCCTTTCCAGCCCTCAGCTGGGAAGACTCCGCATGGAACTGCATGATCTGAGGGGTCCATGCAGGCTTGGCCCTTGGGCTTCTGAGATGCTTCCAAAGTGGGCGGGCCAGGAGCGGGGGGAGACCGCTACAGAACGGAACGCATGCCAGACCGCCCCCCACTCCAGTGCAAGCCAGAACCTTCAAACGACATCCGACCTATGAGCCTGTGCTCTGGAGAGCCCCCAGACACCATGTCCCTGAACCTAGGAAGCTGGTCCCTTGAGCCAGGGCTAAGGGCAACAGCAGCCCTCCAAGGTTTCGGGCAAGGATTTCCCAGCCCTCCCAGCTGGAGATGCCACCAGCAGTTGAACTTGAGGCCCACTCTCTCATGGAGCGCCGGCCATGATGCTGAGGAAGGGGAGGCTTCTTTCTTGAGCAAAACCCGCTTGCTGCAGGAGAGACTGACAGTCTCCGCAGATCAGGAGAGGCGAGCATGCAAAGAACTCCACCTTCATGCACAGCCAGTCACTTCTATAGCCTCCATTGCCACAGGAGGCAACATGGTCATTAGCCTACGGCTCTGAAGAACAAACAAAACACAAGCGTGGAGGAAGAGAGGCCTGTCCATCAGCAACGAGAGCGATTGAAACCTTCACGTTCAAGAGAAGTGTACCAGATGCTGGAGACAAGCCACAGAGGATGCTTACTGGAGGGAGGGCCTAGAGTTGGTAAGGGACATCCACCCCCCCCAACACCCCGCCTCCTTTGGGCAAGAACCATGTACCATTCTACACTCTGCAGACTGAGATGCGTTGAGTCTTCCTGTGGGGCCTGTCTTATCCGGGGGCCCACCCAGTGTCAGGGATGGAGGGCAGGTGTTGCCCAGACTTGTGACCGTAAAGTGCTTTAATCTCTCCCCACCCCCACCCCAGAAGCCTTCACAAAGGTGGCTATTCAGCTGTGTGGAAGAGCATCCAAGACTTCACTCTGCAACACCAGCAGGGCTGCCAACACACACAAAAACCCACCACCAAACTCTGGGTTCTTATGCCTTTCAGTGCAGTTCGGTGTTGATTTCAGCAGGTGAACAGCTTTTCATCAGCTGACAAAGAACCAGGAGTCCAGCACCATGGATGGGGGGTGGACCCTGCCTCCTGGGGATCAGGGCCTGAGCTGAGCAACAGGTTTTGCCCATGGAAGTACGTAGGGATGGAGTCCAAGGAAGAGCCACCCCAAACCTGAATGACGTGCAAAGCCCCCAGCCCGTTAATGGCAAGGAGAGCCTTCTCTGACTCCTGCTTGTTCATCTTGCAAGGCTGGGACAGGATGTCAGGCGGTAAACAGATGGAAGCCGCGGTGCAGCCATCATGGGGTGAGAGGGGACACATGTCCCTGGGCCGCCAGCATCCGGAGTCACCAGGGGGCCCGGCACCCGCCAAAGCGCTTGCCAGCTGGGAGAGACAGACACGTGGCCCCTGGCCCCTTTCCAGCCAGCCGGACAGCTGGCTGGGTGTATCTTTTTCTCTCCCTGCTCGGAGCACAGAAGCACCCAGCTGGGAAGGGCAAGGGGGCGGTGCATCCATGCCCTGGTGTCAGCCATGCTCCCTGCACCAGCGTGCTTCTGCCGCCAGCACAAGGGGCGTGGCAGGTGTGTGGTGCACGGCAGGGGAGTGCTGCCAAGGGAGGAGGCAGTGGTGGTGGCAGCTGTCCAAGTGCTGCCGCCAGCCTTGCTACGCCCCTAGATAGACAGACAGATCCTGTAAAGGGGTTTTCCTATAAACTAGCAGACCTGGCGCAGAGCATCTGTGCTCCTAGTTCTCCGTGTGTCCCCCGCTTCAGCCCCATTTCATTCTTTCACCCCCTTCAGCCCCAGTCCATTCTCCCCCCACCAGCTTGTTCTCCCTTGGTGGCCAGCCTGCCTGCCGCTTCTCTGCGGCCTCTGCCTCCTTCTTCCACCCGCCCACCCATCCCCACTGCCACCTCCCTGCTGCCGTTTTCTCCGCCCACTGGCCTCTGCCACCGGTTTTTCCCCCAGTCGGCCGGCCAGCACCACCATTTTCTTCCTTCCCACCCATGGCTATCCGGCAACTTTCCAAACTCTTGTGAGAGCTGCCACGCATGGGATTAGCCACGGGTACGTCTTAGAGAATTAAATATATCATAGATAGATAGATATTCACCAATGCTTAGAGCCAGACTAACAGTGACCTGGGAACGGAACGTCTGAGGTCCGTCCCCCCTTTCTCCAAAAAGCAACTTTGGAAGGGGGGATTTTGGATCATGGCTAGGACAGCGGAGGGAGTGGTGGGGCTAACTCTTCCCCCACCTTGCCATGGCTCCAGTTCAAACTGCCCCCCAAGCTCCTGTTAGCTACAAAGGGAGGAATTATGGGCACAAATTGTGTCCAAAATTTTTCTCTTCCGTGGCTAATAACAGTCTCCAGCTGCGGTTGTTGCTGCAGTGGATACTGCTGGGCTGGCCCAGCCAACCTGCAGGTTGCCTCTTTGGTTTCTTCAATGTGAACAGCCCCACACAACTCTACATTTAAGAAAAAAACCGAACAAGTCTGCAGGCCCTAAACACACGGTCTGCATCTTGTCCAGTTTGGCCCCATGACATTGTAAGTGCACAACACACACACACTTTATACTTGACTTACAGACTCTGGTCTGTAGCGGGCAGGGGGAACCCATGTATCCAAGCAAGTCCTCTTTAAATCATTTTGAACTTTCACTTAATGAATATCTTCGGGGTTATCTTTCCATCACAAAATACGGGGCCAAGCTAGGAGACCAGCCATGATTCAAAGGACCCATTTCTGTGTGCAGTTACTGAGTCCCAACTCAACAAACATGGAGGGGGAGGGGGCAGCAGCAAGAGAAGAAACCGTAATCAAGAGCCGATCATGAGCCAAACTTGGTCTTGTGGTAGTAAGCGTGACTTGTCCCCTTTGCTAAGCAGGGTCTGCCCTGGTTGGCATTTGAATGGGGGACTTCATGTGTGAGCACTGCAAGATATTCCTCTCAGGGGATGGAGCCGCTCTGGGAAGAACATCTAGGTTGCAAGTTCCCTCCCTGGCAGCCTCTCCAAGGTAGGGCTGAGAGAGACTCCTGCTTGAAACCTTGGAGAAGCCGCTGCTGCCAGTCTGTGCAGACAATACTGAGCTAGATGGACTAAGGGTCTGACTCAGTAGAAGGCAGCTTCCTATGCTCCTATGCTGCTGCAGAGAGAGAGCTCAGTTGCTCCAACCTAATGACCCTAGAGAAGCCATAATCCCTCAGTCTACCCTACCTCACAGGTATGTGTGATTAACGTACAGAACCATTTAAGATCATAGGCCCTTCCCAACATTTTTTGCAGGAGCTGATATCCACTTTTTAAGGTGTATTTTGGAAGGATAGCAAGTTCCAAGCAGCAAACATTATCACACATCCTAAACTGCCTGATAACCAAGCATGTACTATTCAGCTACAAAAATTATAGTTCGCACTGGTGACATTTTATATGAAGTGCCTGGTTATCTGAACATCTGGGGCTTCCCCCTCCCTGCCCCAGGCCATAAAGAGGAGTCCAGCCTCTGCAGACAACCCACTGCTGGGGCCCTAACAAACTTCCTTCCTGGCCTGGTACCAGGACGAGGTTGCCAGCCAGCCTGCCTGAGCCCTGGCTCCCACCTACAGGTGGAAACGTCACTTGAGAGATTAATCATGAATCGTCCGGGCCAAAGGATATGAACAGTCAATGGTGGAGATAGAAAGCTCAAGAAGTTGCTGTGGTGTGCACACAAGCAGCGGTTATGATGAGCCTCGGGCGGGCCCTTCTTCACTGGAGGCAGGACTTCTGCCTGGGGAGAGACACCACTGGATGACTCATCCTTCTGGGATACAAAGCAAAGCCAGGAACAAGTCAGTATTAGGGGCTGTCCCTGTGAAAGTGAAATATGGGCTACATTTCTGGCTGAAACAGAGGAATGTTCAGCTCTAAAAAGTGACTTGCCTTTTTGTTTCTTGGGAAGTTTCATGAAAGCGAATGCATTGGGTACGGGCTTCTTTCTGACCCAGATTATTAAAGAAACAAAAATAAACAATGGCTCCTGCTTCTTCTGGAGGCCATCTTTTGCCAGTGTTATAGGTCTTTGAGTGGCACTGGATGCTTTGTCTTGACTGATGCAGCACTCTGTGTAACTTAAAAAGCTGTGTAACTTAAAAACAAACAGAAGTTCATTAAGTACACCTCTTTGTATCTGTTATTCATTGGGATCATTCATTGGCAACAAAATGTGGCTTAGAGGGACACTTAAGGTAAGAACCTTGTGGGTTTTATGCAGACATATCAATATTTCCATTTTAAAAAATGAAACAAGCAACAAAATCAAACTGCAAAACCAACTAATAATATTTCCCATGTTTGTTATCTGTATGGAAATAAGATGACCAATGGTTTGGGGTTGAAAGCTAAATGTTTAGAGAGACTTTGCCCTGCAGGAAAGTTACCCTCTTAAGTGGCTTAAAAAACAAACAAACACCCAGCAGCTCCCTTCTCCCTTCCTCCACACAGACAAAACACCTCACTGGAAAACAAAATACGAATCTGAAGGTGTTCCTCTTTAAAAATAAACTGGGTGTTTGGTGCTGGAAAGAAACTAGCAGCAAGATCTGGGGCTGCAGAAAAACTAGTCTTTTAGATTCCCACATCTGTGCATTTTGGCAAATGCAGGAGGGCCCGGAGTCTGGCCTGGTTCAGTCCCCTCTCCAGTGTGTGTGTGAGAGGCAAGTCCTTCCTTCCAAAATGCACCTGAGAAACGGTGCAGCAGAGGTCTGGCTCACATGATCTGCCTCTCCCCATCCCCATTTCCAAGGCAGAGGAATGGCATGAGCCAAGCCATGTGGCCCACAGGCCGCCACGTGGACACACACACACACCATGTCAGAAATTCCCTGGGGACCTTTTAGGGTGGTTCTCTCCCTCGCCCAAAAAAGTGCAGCTCTGCCTTGGTCTGCATCCAAACCAGCCAGGCCGAATGAGATGGGGGGTGGGGTTCCTCAAGGAACCACTTGTTCTTTAAGTTTAGAAGGCACAAAATAGCTCTTTTACTGGATTGGCTTCTAGGAACATAGGAAGCTGCCATATACTGAGTCAGACCATTGGTCTATGGAGCTCAGTATTGTCTTCACAGACTGGCAGCAGCGTCTCCAAGGTTGCAGGCAGGGATCTCTCTCAGCCCAATCTTGGAGATGCTGCCAGGGAGGGAACTTGGGACCTTCTGCTCTTCCCAGAGTGGCTCCATCCCCTGAGGGGAAGATCTCGCAGTGCTCACACTTCTAGTCTCTCTTTCATAAGCAACCAGGGTGGACCCTGCTTAACTAAGGGGACAAGTCATGCTGGCTACCACAAGACCAGCTCTCCTCTCCACTGTTGATCAAAAAACTGCACAAGCTTTGGGGTTATATATCATGAGTCACTGACTATGGTACTTTGTTCCTGAAGAAGAGTGCTGTGTAATCTGAAAACGTGCGCAATATCAAAAGTTGGCCCAAGCAAAAAGAGATCTATGGTGTATGTTGTGTCTCTCAGAGGTGAAGACCAGAATTGTCCAGCACAGGGGGAATCCTGCAATCACTATGTGCCTGGATCCTGAGGGAATGGAGTCAGCTAGAGGGTCCCCGTGCCCATTAGATTCCACATGGCCCATCTGTTGGGAATTTTGCTTGCTGAACGAGTGCTGTGGGTTGGAGCCACACAACCTGATCTCAGCCTAAGTCACAAGCTCGGTTTCCACAAGTTTTGTTTGACTTTGCAGATGCACAAATCACGCTGGCAATATGCAGATACACCATATGCAGGGAAGGAACTTACAGGTCTCCTGTTCAGACACTGCTGGGGGTGCTGCTGGGGTCTCAAAATGAGTGCCAGAGAAGAAAGTCTCAGGTCTGTTCCTTAATTCCCACTTTACACCACTAGTGGCTCATCCCTATGAGTGGGGGGGGGGGGATCTCTACCTGACAAACCACACAGCTCTACCTGACGAACGGAGAGCCTGCAGGGAACGCATGAGAGAGAGGAGCAACTCGAGGTGCCTCCTTTGGTGCCCCCCACGCCCCCCCTTCCTTTGGATGAGCTGCTGATCCTTTACATTGTCTCTGTGCCCTGCCAATTGTTTTCCCTAATACCAGGGCTCAGCCTTGGAACAGGTGGAGAAATGCCGTGCCTCTGAGAATGTGCAGAGTGCTTTTCCTTGGACACTGAAGAGAAACATGAAGCTACACACCTGGATTAGTGGGGAGGGCTTGCAGATCAGAGGGTGTGAGTACGGATAGGCAGGCCACCGGCAGCGCCACAGGTGGAGGGGGGGCTCTGCTCCCGCACCTGGAAAAGGCCACCCTGCGCTCATGTGGGGACTCTTCCCATCAGGACCTAATTCTAGTGAATCCCACCGTGCAGGGGTGGTGGGAGACCCCCTGCATCTCGCCCCCTTGTTTCCTGAGGGAAGGAGTCCCCCCTCCCCTCCAAGCTGAGACCTCTCAGCACCCTGGACAGCGCCCCCCCACTCCGCACACAGCCCGCGGCAGACGGAAGGGGCGTTTCGCCCGGCCTCTGCGCGCACACACACCCCCCGCCTTGCCCCCTCCCTCTCCACACACACACACACACCCCACCTCCGCGCGAGAGGATGGGCGGGCGGGCAGGCAGGCAGGCAGGCAGGCAGGGGGCCAGAGGTCTCCGCTCGAGGGGAGCGAGTCCTGGGCAGGGGGCTGGGGGGACCCACCTGGACTTTGGCTGGAACTCAGGCGCCGTCCACAGAGACACTGCAGCATATGCGAGCCTTTGGTCCAGAAGAGCCCCGCAATCCTCATCGAGTCGCTCCCGCCGCCGCCGCCTCCTCCTCCCCCCGCGGGAAGCCAGGAGAGTCGCCCCTTGGCCGCTACTGGCCGCTCCCCTCCCGGCCGGCAGCTCGGCTGCAGCCCACTGTCCGGCCGCAGCCCAGAGGCCTGGCGGAGGGGCGCATGGGGGCGGCAGCGGCGGCCTCGGAGCCGGGAAGTTGCAGCTGCGCTCCGGCGCGACTTGGTAGGACTTTGCAGGGCGGGCTGGCAACCGGGGCGGGCCGCGGGCGGACGTCAAAGGCTGGAGGAGGCGCCGGAAGGCCCCAGCCCTGCCCCCTGCTGGCCAGCCCGAGGAGGAGGAGGAGGAGGAGGAGGAGCAGGCTGGGGGGGCGATGGAAGATGGACCCCTGGCTGGGGCCAAGGACGAGGGAGCCGGCCAGGGCGGCTGAGAGGCCAGCCTGGCAGCCTCCTTGGCACTGAGGGGGTCGCCCTCGCCAGCTGGCGCCACCTGTGAGTGGCTCACACGTGCCAAGCCCCGGAGGCAAAGGACCCTGGCCGGATCCCTCCCGCTGTCCAGCCCGAGCCAAAGAGGCCTCTCTCTTTACAGCGTCCTTTTCAAAAGGCACTTAGAAAGCACTTTCCACCCTAAAAGACCGCCCCCCCCCAACGTACACACACTACAACCAAGGCAACAACTGAAGCAATGCAGCAAGGTGGGTGGCGGCAGCGGTTTCAAACGCCTGAAGCAACAGGGTGCCTCTGAGCACATGCAAAGTGCCTGCCCCTCAACAGTGGCTTCCAGACAGGGCTGCGTTCCGGCCCCTACTTAGGAATTCATCCTGGCAGCCCCTCCAGAGAGCGGACGGTGTGCCCTCCGCCCCCTCCCTTGCCTGCCAAATCCCTCTGACCAGAAGAATCCCAGATGCGCATTCACCCCCAGCCCCGATATAGCACGTCTGCTGTCCAGAGCGGGCCAGAGGGCGCCACTCTTGGGGTAATTTGCACCCATCTCTGCCGGACTAATCTGCTTTTTGTGTGAGGGATTCAGCAGCTGGCCATGGGAGAGGGATAAGGCGCTTATGCCCGGGGCTAATGCGCTCCCCCCCCCCCGCCGCCTCCCACCCCCCTTGCGGAGGACCTGCTGCCGCTGCCTGGCTGGCCCTGCTGCCGGCGGAGAGCAGGAGGACGAAGGGAAGGGCGGCTGCTTTGGCTCGGACCCACCACAAGAGCAGCAGCCGCAGCCCCTTCTTCGCTTGTTTCAGGCGGTGCCCAGGGATGGCCACGGGCGGGGGGGGGGGGCGGCTCCCCCTCCTGGAATCCCCACGTCCCCCAAGCAGCTTTGAAATGAAGCAGGAGAGCTCGCTCAGGGCGATGGAGGCACCTTGGGCCGGGCCGGGGGGGGGTGCCTGAGTAGACACCTCCCCCCCCCTCCGCGCAATGCCAGCCCAACTGACTGAGTGTGTTTGAGGGCTGCAAACTCCAACACCCGTCTGGACAGGGGCGGATTCCTTGGGCCTCAACTGCCGCATGTTTTATTGCCACAGGGAACCAGCCCCCCCCCACCCGCCCCACTTAATCAAGGAATGCTGCCAACAAGAGGATAAAGGGTCCCCACCCCCACGGCTCACCTCCTCCCCTGTTTGGGGGGGGTGCCAAAGGAGGCCGCTCAGGCTGCTCCTCTCTGCCCCGCCAGATAGCTGTGCTGCCTACAGGCTGGTCGTTTGTCAGGGAGAGCTGCACGGTCTGCTACCTGACGGATGGTGGTCTGCCCAGCTCTACCTGATGAATGGCTGGCTTGCAAGTAGGGTGGGCCAGAGAGGAGCCAGCCAAGCTGCTGCCAGGAGGCAGAGGCAGCTGCGCCTCTTCGGGACCCCTGGCTTGTTAGGAGGAGCCCCGATGGTGCTGTGCCGTTCACAACCCTTTCTGCACACGCACACACACACAGAGACACGTTCATTTCAGAAACCCGATTATCTCCGTAATAAATGAATGAGGCCAGACAGAAAGGAGCACAAGGTGAGAGAGCTGAAGATGAGGCATTTTCCCATGATGGGCTCTTCGCTTTGTGGCGGAAGAGGGCTGTGCTGAAGCCAGGCGCATCCGTGGGGAGAGGGGTGACAGACAAGCTGCCAGACAGAGGGGGCCTGCCGGCCTTTCTTCTGGGAGGGCACGGAGGGGGTGAGATGCAGGAGCCGGCAGCATCGCAACACAAGAGGGGTGTCCTCCAGGCTGGAGGCAGGCAGCAGCCGGGCTCAATCAGGAGGAGAGAGGAAAGGGGCCCGGGCGCGGGCTGTCCAGAGGGCATGGCAAGCAGGGCGACCACTCTCTTTAAACCTCCCTTAGAACTAACTGGAAGGGGGCCCCACACTGGCTGATTGTCCCCCCCCCCCCCGCACCCAGCCAGGGCTATCTGAGGACAGCCCTGAATGTCCGAGGGAGCTGCTGGGTGTGGCTCGGGAGACCTCTGCCATCAGCGGGGAGGCCCCCAGCTGTGATGCAGGCCGTTGCTTCCTCTCCACATGCACCAAGTGGCAGGCAGGACTCTGGCCAGAGGAAGCCACAGAAGCTCCAGCTTTGGGTGGCTGCCTGTGGCCACATCCAGGTGAGATCAGAAATGCTACTAAACTACCTCCTCCATTTTGGATCTACCCAGCAAGGGGGTGGCGGGGGGGGCAGCAGCAGCAGCCCTTCTGGGAACCTGAAGAGGCCAGGCCCTGTGTTGCCTTGGGAGAGGGTGGTCTCTGCTGCTGCTACTGGGTCGTGGGCATATGGGAGGAAAGAGCCGCCCGCCACCACAAGGCTAGAGAGAGCGACCACTCTGCTTGGACATGAGAGAGGGCAGGGTGCTTTCCAGATTAGACCCTGCAACGGGGTCACGTCAGATCTTGGAAATGTGCTTCCACACTTCCTGCACTGTGACACCGCAGTCCCTACACGGACAGCAGGGTGCCGTTCACATCGCCAATGCCTTGTCTTGAATTTAATCACTGCGATATAGAGCTAGGATGTCGTACAGCTGGCATAAGAAAGTTGCTGTTTGGGGGGGTTTGTTAGTTGCCGCGAGACGGCTCCCCCTGCTGTTGACATTTAGAATGTGACTTCCCTGAACAGAGGCACTTTGCTGCTGTTGAGTGGCTAGTCTGGAAAGCGCCCAGGAGACGTGGTGCTGTCCTGTGCCCAGGGACGTCTGCAACCACCTGGCCAAACTCATGCCCAGTCCTGAGAGTAGCCTGGGTGCTTTCCAGATTGCTCAGGAGGAAGTGAGGTAAAAGAAGCCAGTAGAATTAGCTGCATCACATTTTACACCACCTCCTCCCATGCTGAGGCTCTGAGGGGAGAGGGGGAGGAGAGGAGAACAGGAAGCACCACCCCCACCCCCACCCCTAGGTCTCCCTTCATGCACCTGGAGGAGGCGGGTAACTGGCAGCTTTCCCTCCTCTCCTTTTTTGCACTCCCCCTTGGCGAATTTGCGCAAGGGCAGCAGACTCTTGCCAAAATATAAAAATAAAAATTGGCGATTGACACACACACACACCCCTCTAAAAACAAGCCACACATCTACAGCTGCAATCCTATGCACCCTTACCTAGGAGGAAGCCCACTGAACTAAATAATTTACTTCTGAGTAATCCCAGCATGCCTCCAGTCCAAACTGTTCTCAATGCTCAGAAAACCAGCGACTATTTCACGACGCCTGAAATGTCCAGATGCGATCCGAAACAGGCTGTGGCTGGCTGAAGGGCACCCTATGCAAGGCGGTGGCAAGACCCAGCTCATGCCAGCAGACAGCAAGCCTAGACCAGCGAAGCCGTTTCAAGGGGCCTTCTGGAAAGTCCCCTGGGGAGGAAAGGTCCTCTGACGCCGTCTTCCACGACGCCCGTTCCCTTGGCCCACCCAGCCCTTGGCTGCCGACACGAAGTGGCAGTCGCTTTCTGGCGTTTCGGGGAGCGGCCCCTCCCAGCCCAGCCTGGAGATGGTGCCAGGGGCTGGCCTTGGCACGTCCTACCTGCAAAGCAGGGAGGCAGCCCTGGGTCTTGTTCTCACACAAGGCAAACAGGCTCGGGCTGGAATCCCGTGTTGCACCCCTACGTCTCCACAAGAGTGCCCACAAGGGATTTATTTAAAGAACAGACATTAGCCCCTTCTTTTCTGCAGCTGTCAACATGGAGAGAAAAAGAAGTTTTCTGAACTTCCAGTGCAAGGATGGTCGGTCAGTCAGCCTACAATCACTAGAGATGGATACAAGAACAAACCTTTTCCCCTTTCTGCCCCTCGCCCAATCAATTTCCTTTCAAACTGTTTGAAGTCAGGGCAGAACCAGCTCCACTGGCTAACTGAATACTGATTTCACAACTGCGATATTATTTATAAACCAGGCTGCTGTTGCCTCCATGCAAGTCCTCTCCGCTTCCGCTACCCCTGGCTGAGCTACTGTGATCTCATGGAATGTTCACAAATATCCTAACTGTTCAGGGCGAAGGTGTCATGTCAGCAACTGGAATGTTGCCAAATAACTGTAGCGATTCCAAGTGAAATGAAATGTCACAGGAGAGGACTTCACACAGGGCCATGGCAAGAAGAAGCTGTGCACGTCGGCAGGAGGAGCGTGGGCAGAAAAAGGGATTGAGAAGATTGAGAACTACAGGCAAGGTGAACATGGAAGCAGGAAGCCAAAGGGGGCTGGGGAGGAGAGCTGAACCCCATGTGTTGGTTGGGACTGACCCACTCCAGGTCTGCCTGCAGGCCTCCAATTTGACGTTTCCTCCATGCCAATGATGTGTCAGGCAAGGTGCTGTACAGGAGGAGGGATCCAATCCTGGCCCTGCAGAAGAATCGGCCACGATCCAGGCTCCCCTGGTTAATTCAGAGCCAGGCTGGCCCCGGGCCGGGCCTTGAGAGGTTGGAGGGGAGGGGAGGCCGAGTGGTAGGGAGCAGATTGTCACATGTCTCCATTATTAAGTTGCCCGGGCGCAGAACAGAGAGAGACAAGGTTATGTCTGGGATTATGGATTTTAAATAGATGCCTCTGATTAAAAGAAGGAAACCGTCTGCGTGAAGGGAGCAAATACAGCGACTCACCTCAGAGAGCCTTTGGCCTGTGCCGTGGCAAGACCCGTGTCTCCGCTCCAGGGGCCGCCCAGCCAGCAGAGGGAGCCCAGCGCTGCTGCTCCTTGCCAGGGCTGGGCAGGGAGGGAGGGCTCCATCCTGCCCTCAAGGGGCTCAGCAAGAGGGCCCGCTGCCATCCCATAATCCAACGCTTCTCCAGGAGGGAGAGGAAGCTGCCAAGGGTGCTGCAGTCCTGCTCTGGGCCCACCAAGAGGCACCTGGGGAGGCTTCATAGGCAAAGGACGATAGTCAAGGAGGCCCCATCCCTCCCACTGGATTTTTAAACATCGTAGGCTTCTTCACCCTGCCCCAGTTCATCGTTTTCACCAGACACTGACTGCAACTTTTCCAACGCTCAGGTGCACCACGCACATGCGAAACCTCCATATTATTTTTAAAAAATGAAAGCTGAGGGCTCTGCTGTGGCTGCATCATCAGCCTGTGTCCAGCCTGCATCTGTGAACCTGCAGGTCCTCGGTTCAGTTCTTGCCTCCCTCGTGATGAACTCAGTCGTTTATGGGTTCCTGCAAAGGTTTCCGGGTGCAGAAAACCCACCCAAGCAGACAGGGATCTGTCCATAACAAGGGGGTCACAGCAAACTCCCCCACCTCACGTCGCCTACAACCTCTCCTGCAAAAGCCTACGTGGTGTAGCGGTTAGAGTGTTGGACTAGGACCGGGGAGACCCAGGTTTGAGTCCCTGTTACAGCTATGGAAATCATCCCTGGGTGACTCTGGGCCAGCCACTTCTCACTCAGCCTAACCTACCTCACAGGGCTGTTGTGAGGATAAACAGAACCAGGCATGCCACTCTGGGCTCCTTGGAGGAACAGCAAGATGTGGATATAAAACAAGACCAGATCCAGAGTGTGGCCTGCCGCCCAGAGAAGAGCCCAATCCCAGCAGAGACAGGCCCAGGATTGCCACAGCAGCCACCATCTCCTACTGGAGGGGGGGGGCACTCAAAGTAGACTCTGAAGTCCCCCCAAAGCATAGGTCTAAGGGAATCCAAGGCCACCTCCCAGACGCACACACACCCCACACTCAAGACAGGGAGAGTGGTGAGCAGCAGGGAGGCCCACAGCATCCCTCTCCAGCCTCAGAGGCCCACCTGCCTCAAGACCACTCCACCCTCGGGCAGGGCAGGGCAGGGCAGGGCAGGGCATCTGGACGGGGCGCAGCCTCAAGGCAGACTGTAGCCCCACCCAGAGGCGCTCTAACCCCCGGACTTTGGGGCCCTGGTCCGTGGCCTCCAAGGTCCGGGGAGGCCTCCAAATGGCTGAGGGCCTCTGGCAGCCACCTTGTGCCCAGGCTACGAAACCCCCCCTCTCTCTTTTTTAATTACAGCTGCCGCATGGAGGAGGGGTGGCTGCCAGGGGCGAGCAGAGCAGGCCTTCTCCGCTCTCCCCTAGTCCCCCCTCCGGCGGTGGCGGCCGGAGCAATGCTGGGCCCATCCGCTCAGGCCAGCATCTTCTACCAACTGCGAGGGGCACCTGCACAGCTGAGAGATCATCGCACGCCTGTGACTGCCGCCGGAGGGGAGAGCGGAGAAGGGCTGCTCTGCTCACCCCGGCAGCCACCCCTTGGCCGCGTGGCAGCCGTAGTAAAAGGGGGGAGATGGAGGTTCCGTGAGCCCCCCCCAAAGTAGGGTTTCGGGGGGCCTTGTGCTGGGGGAGAGGGGCTCACAGCACCCCTGGCCCCACCTGCCCAGCCCCAATGCACGGCAAGATTAGGAAACCAGAGGAACATAGAAACATAGGAAGCTGCCATCGACTGAGTCAGACCCTGGGTCCATCTAGCTCAGGAGTGTCAACCTAGACTGGCAGCGGCTTCTCCCAGGTTGCAGGCAGGAGCCTCTCCCGGTCCTATCTTGGAGATGCTGCCAGGGAGGGAACTGGGAACCTTCTTCTGCTCTTCCCAGAGTGGCTCCATCCCCTGAGGGGAATCTCTTCCAGGGCTCACACATCCAGTCTCCTTTTCATATGCAACCAGGGCAGACCCTGCTTAGCTATGAGGACAAGTCCTGCTGGCGACCACCAGAGAGTGCTGGGAGAAGAAGGGTCCTCCTCTCACTCTACCCAAGCAAGTCGCCATCACACGTACCAGGCCAGTGCTCTTGTCTGGGGCAAAAGCCTAGACAGCAGGTGCCTCTCCCTTTACTGACCTGCCCTTTGGCAGCAAGGACTTCAGGAACCCTTGGCAGAACACCCGAGAAACCTCGGCCTGGAGGAAGGAGGGGAGCTCTGCACATGATCGGTGTTGGCCTTGCTCTGGAATGGCCCCCTCCGCCTCCACACTCCCCCAAGCACCCACTCCTCTAGACTCTGCCCATCAATGTCTCCTAACCCCACACGGACAGTCCAGAGCTAAACAGGAACCAGCCCCAGAACTGCCCAGCCATGGCTGGGGATGCTGGGCATTGTAGTTCAACAACATCTGGCGGACACCCCCCCCCCATTAAGAACCACTGCCCTAGAGGCCAACACCCTACACAAGCCCTATTGGCAAGCCTCTCCTCCTGGGTAGGCCACCAGGACCAGCAGGCACGGCTGTAGCTGAAGCCGCAGGTCTGGACTGCCCTGCAGGCGGCGGCGGCTGCTCCTGCTGCTCCCCCGGCTGCCTGCCTGCCTGCGCTGCTTCCTCCCTTCCGGCTCTGCCTCCTGAGGGGGGCCGTAGCTCAGAGGCAGGACATCCGCTCGGCGTGGGGAAGGCTCAGGCCCTGCATCCCCTACACGGGTCCAGGAGCAGGTGGTGGGCAAGGCCCCTGCCTAGGAGCCTGGAGACGAGTCACTGCCAGGGCAGGAAGTCTGGGCCAGTGGTCTGCTGTGCAGGCGCAAGGCTCCCGATCCAGTGCCCGGGTGAGTCAGAGCTCCTGCCCCAAGTCACAACTCTGAGTCGGGCCCTGAGGAGCAGGACCAGCAGTAGACCCTGCCTCAGGCCCTGGAAGAGACCCCAACGGGAGACCCCCCAAACATCGCCCTCAGAGCTCCTTCAGAACCCATGCCCCCCAAGAGCCAGCCCTTCTCACTGGGGGGCACCCCCTGCTCTCTGCATGCCAGCCCTGGCATTAAGCTAGGCAGGAGGAGGAGGGACAGACTCCAGAGGGGGGACCCTTGCGGGCTTCCAGTGTCCAGGCAGGGAGCTCAGGAGGGGCAGCCTGAACCCAGAGTCCGGAGGGGCAACTTGTCTGGCGGAGCTGTCCGTGGTGCTCAACCGGCCTTGCTCCTGGGTGGGATGGCATGGGACGGGACGAGCCGAGTGGGTGACACGAGAGAGGGAGGCAGGGCAGGGCCAGACGTTCCCCCAAAGCCTTACAGGGCCTCTCCCTGTATTCAAGGGTGGGCCAAGGGCCTGACTCTTTGGGTACCAGACCGCCTCCCTCCGGCCTTCTGAGCCAATCCCCCCTCCCCATTACTCCCAAAGCAGAAAGACGGGGGCAGCAGACACAGGGGCCAGCCAGCGAGATGACCGTCTATGGCACTGCCGAGGTTCCATCTGAATGGCGTGCCGAGGTCAGCAGCGGGGCCCACCTTGGCACGCAGAAGGGGCCAGGTTCCATCCCAGCAGCCCCTCCAGCGAAGACAAGAGCCCCTCTCGGCCGGGAAATGGACCAACGGTCTGCTTGGGTCTCAGGCAGCAACAGCGTCACATACCCGGTGGAACCGATTCTGGCAAGCATTCCTGGCCAGCCTCTCCACACTCTGCTCTCCTGGAGGGACCTCCCTCTCCTTGCTAATCACTCCCTGCTCAGACCCAGAGGGGACCCCCCGTGCCTCACTCAGAAGGAAGCTTGGGGTCCGCAGGTCTTCCTGCCCAGGACTGGCCCCTGTGACCCGGGCAGGCTGGGGAGCCTGCAAAACGCGGGCTTTGCCCCACCTTGATTGACAGACCAGCTCAGAAATCCTCCGTCTCTCTTTAACTCACCAAAGCGGATTGAGGAAAGAAAGGCGCCCGCTCGCCTTGATGGAGTAATGGGTTTATCCCCAGCCACAGAAAAGGCTCCCAGCCAGGATAATGTGTCCAAAGGGACAGCGAGATGCTGCAGAGAGAAGATGGAGCATGTTTGCTGCAGGGCCGGGGAGGACCTCCCAGGTGCACTCAGGTCACACCAGCATAAATTGGTGGCACTGGGCATCAGGCTTGGAGAGAGAGTCCCTCGCGGCATCAGAGAAGGGCTCTCACCAGCTGCGGGACCAGCAGCAGGCGGCAGTTGCAGACAACACTGCTGAAGACACAGTTGCAGACAACACTGGTCTCCAGGAATCTGCCTCCCTCTCCAGGTGACTCCTGAAAGCAAGCCTGGAGAGAGCAAAGGCTAGAAAATACGGAGGGAAGAGGGATCTCCAGGGCGCTTTCCAGACTAGCTGCTCAACAGCAGCAAAATGCCTCCGTTCAGGCAAGTCACATTTGAAGTGTAAAACCTGCAGTGGGGGGGGCAGTCTCACAGAAACTAACAACCCAGAATAACAGCAACTTTTCCATGCCGGATATACGACGTCCTGGCTCCAGAGGCGTATCTAGGGGAAATAGCGCCCAGGGCAAGCACTGAAATTGCGCCCCCTGTCCAGACATCTGACACCCATCTTTCAGATAACTTTACCATAATATCAGCTGAAAAATACAAGTCAAGCTCGTTAATCTTTTAATCTTTCAAAAACTATTTAGCAGTGGACGTAGCCAGACCAAAAAATGCTGGAAAACTACACATTTCTGTATGCGGGGGCTCATGAAATACCCAAATACTATGTGGAGGTGTACTTGGAAAACTAAACAGAAGTGCCTGTCTAATTCTCTACTATGCATTGTAGCATCACCATTACATAAGTCTTAAAAATCAATGGAGAATTTGACTTTTCCCAGATACTCTGTAAATAATTAAAGGATATGCAGAGTAAACTGTGTCGCTGCTTGGAATATATTCTAGTCTTTCAGAAAGACAGTTAAAATGAGAGAAAGAGAGCGAGAAACTCCCAGTGGGCCTTAATAATACGGATTTCAAACTGATTCAGAGACAAAATCACCATTAATAGCCATATTATTAAGATATCACATTTAACTCACTTATCACAAGAAGCAAAGTAAGAGCAAATGAATACAATCCTAGCTCATAAGCTTCAGCTCAGTATTCACAAGCTCTGATTCTCTGTACATAGTGCCAAACTGAATATGTGTACAGTGACATATTATATTAAATTTAATTTTTTTAATCTGTAGCCCCTTCAGGGGGGCTTCCTAAAGGCCAAGTAGGGGGTCTGCAAAGGTTCCCCCTACCCCCAGTGGCCTCTAGGGCCTCACAGGAACCATTTGAGCATGTGCAGTGGCCATTTTTTTAAAATAATGTCTTTTTAGAAAGCCGCTGAAAACAAAATGGCCACAGCACATGCTCAAATGGCCTCTGCAAGGCTTGGCATGGCCTAGGGCCTCACAGAAGCCATTTGAGCATGCACAGTGGCCATTTTGTTTTTGGTGGCCATTAAAAAAAAATAATTTTAAAAAATGGCGCCCCCCTTCAAGTGGTGCCTGGGGTACGTGCCCTGCCTGCCCCACCCTAGATACGCCCCTGCCTGGCTCTATTTCACAGCGATGAAATTCAAAACAAGGCATCGGCAATGTGAACGGCACCCTTCTGCCCGTGTAGAGACTGTGGTGTCACGACACAGGAAGTGTGGAAGCACACTTCCGAGATCCGACGTGACCCCGTTGCAGGGTCTAGTCTGGAAAGTGCCCTGGAGTAGCTTCTCTCAGGGTTGGCAACCCTGGTTAAGAGCCACTTGGGAGAGGAATGTGGATTGCGGTTGGGGGGGGGCTCCTCTCCTGATCTTGGTTCTCAGGGCATGTGTGAACATTTTGCAGAAACCTGGGAGCGTTTGGCTGCAAGCAGCCCTGCTGAGGAGGACAGTCACTGGGCCAAAGTCAAAGCTAGGGATGGGTGGCTCTGATCAGTGGCAGCACCAGGAAGAAAATCGAGGGGGGCACAGAAGGGGCAAACTGTGTCCCACTTCTGCCCAAGGGGGGCAACTACTTTTTGGAAGGGGTGTTTGCCCCCTTGCTCCCCGCCCCCGGAGCCACATGCACCTCTGGGATCAGCCACTTGGGGCAGCAGCGCTTCTTGGGCCAGCCTTGACTGCAGGGCCAACCAAGGGGGTTGTGTGTGGTGCTGCTGTATCCCTGCTATGGAAGCGCCCACAAGGAACGGTGCTCCTCCTCCGTTCCATCCGTGGGCATCCCCATCTAGTCCGCCATCCTGTTTCCGACAGAGGCCTGCTAAAAGAGAACGGGGAGTCAGCAGTGCTACCTGGTGGTTGTTTCTGGCATCTGCTCTTCCGAGGTATACAGGGTCTAAACATGGAGGTCCAGCTCTTTGCAGAAGGGGAAGAAGAACCCTCCACAGAGCCCCACCACCACCACCTTTTGCTACCCTGTACAGCTGATGATGCCTTTGTCCTATACTTCAACTCCCACAGTTGTGTGCACCAGGGGCATAGCATCAAGGCATTCCTTGCTTGTGGGCCTGATCTCTGCTCGCTGACCAGAAGGCGGCCACACACCCCACCTCAGGAAGCCCTCCCCCCCCTCAGGACTGGCACAGCCTGCCTGAGCCAGCTTCCACCCGTCAGCTGGGCCCAGGCCGGGCAGCCTTCAGCACCCCCAGCAAGCAGCCAGTAAGCAGGGATCAGGGAGGCCACCCCCAAGTGACCCGAGCAAACCCCCCAGGAGGAGACGGCAGCTCAGAGGATGGCTGGGCAGGCTCTGTCGGAATCGTGGCCCCCAAGTCCCCAGGGGGGCTGTGGGCAAGTGGCTCAGGAGAGCCTCTCCCACAAAGAGGCCCGAGTGGCCTCTAGAGAATGGCTGGGCTGCCCCCCCCCCGCTCCCTCCAGGCAGCAGCACAGCCACCCCCCTCACCCTCTGCAACATCTCTCCTGGACAACAGGCCACCACGGTCAGCAGGATGGCCTGGTGCTGCCACATTAACATCCACTCAATGTGGGAGGGGGCACATTCCATGCAAAAGCCCACTAAGCCCTCCGGCGCATTCAGCACTCCACAGTGGCTAGCCAGGTGCTAGGCCTTGGAACTTGGGGTTCAAGTCCTTGCTCCCCCTTAAAACCTCCCTTGACGTTCTCCAGCAGGGGGCGCCATATCTCTTCACTCAGCAATGAAGAACTGGGAGGAAACCCAGCCTGCAGCAAACTCTCCGCTCCTGGGACTTTTACGCACAGCAGGTTTTATCGCAAGTTTACGGGGAGGCTTTACCAAGAACCCAAAGTTGTCCCCCCAAAAACGCCACAAATAGTGGATATTTTTACTCCAGATATAAAACAGGCTACACTCTAAAGCACAGTGTAAAACCCAAATTGTGTGTGAACTTCCCCCCGATGACTCGTAGGGACTTCAGAGTAAATCTAGACGATATAGGAATGCCCCTCTTCCCTTCCAGAGGAGATACGAGCTAAAGGGCTTCAAAAGCCCCCTGTGAACAGCTGCCAGGGAAGCAGCTCAAGAGCTAGTCTGGCCAAGCCACTGTGGAAAATGAATGGGCAACCCAGACCCTAAGGAGAGGGACAGAAAGGGGACAGTCAGAGACCCCTTCCGCCCCTCTCTGTCCGACATCAGGACCGCTGTGACTGCCTTGAGCTTCCTTAGCCAGGCTGCTGGCATTTTTCAAGGGCTCGGGAAGGATTCTGGGTGGACCTAGAAAGTGGACCTCACTGCAAAAAAACTAAGTAATTCAGTTGTGCATTTATTAAGGTGTATATTTATTAAGACAACAATTGCTTAATAATATCCATAGTTGGTTCAGCTCCAGCTGCATGCAAGGTTGCATTCATGTGTTGGTATACACTTTTTTCTTTCTTTTGCTTGTTCGCATTATTCATCTCTTGTTCTCTCACCGTGTTAATTAGATTGTAGATTGCCCTAGCATATCTACAAACACTCAGAGTCTGGACAAATTAACTAGCAGTCAGCTTCCAAGGAGCAAGGGCATCTTTTGCCTTTTTCCAGCAAAGGTGCTCATGGCATGCAGTCCCGTATAGAGCCACCAGAGGGCAGCAAAGACCAGGCAACTGGAGCGACTTCATTGATTTCTGGGCTCTCCCAAGAGCATGTCTGCAAACAGAGGCAGAAAAGCCAAGGAGAGCCTCAACTGGCCCAAGACAGGGCAAACCAGCTCAACAAACCTGTACAGTGTACACAGCCAAAAGACAGGCGGATTCATGGCAACCGTCAACCTATTATTTAGTGCCCAAAATATCAAGAAGGAAACAAGCAGCCGCAGCCCCGACAAAAAGCCTTCAATATGCTGGTTTTTCAAAAAACAAAGAAAGTCATTCAAAATCTTCACCTATCTTCTCAAAGCATCACCAAGTCTCTAACAGATCCCTCCAAATGAGGTTCCATTATGATGCAACTCGGTAGATTTCCGGCTGAAGAGAAAACTCTCTCTGGAGTTTTGTTGTTTTAAAGTTAATTTCCTCTTCTGGTTCATAGAAACACAGGAAGCTGCCATATACTGAGTCAGACTCTTGGTCCATCTTGCTCAGTATTGTCTACCCAGACTGGCAGCGGCTTCTTCAAGGTTGCAGGCAGGAGTCTCTCTCAGCCCTCTCTTGGAGATGCTGCCAGGGAGGGAACTGGGAACCTTCTGCTCTTCCCAGAGCGGCTCCATCACCTGAGGGGACTCTCTTGCAGTGCTCACATGTGGTCTCCCATTCAAATGCAACCAGGGCAGACCCTGCTTAGCTATGGGGACAAGTCATGCTTGCTACCACAAGACCAGTTCTCCTCTGAAAGGTAAAGTGTGCCGTTCAGTTGGTGTTGACTCACAGCTATCACAGAACCCTGTGGTTGTCTTTGGTAGAATACAGGAGGAGTTTACCATTGCCATCTCCCACGCAGTATGAGATGATGCCTTCCAGCATCTTTCTGTATCGCTGCTGCTGCCCAATATAGGTATTTCCCATAGTCTGGGAAACATACCAGAGGGGATTCGAACCAGCAACTGTCAAGCCATTTCTCCACTGTAATTTTTAGACAAGAAGATGGAAAAAGAAGTTTGTCTCCTTCTTTCCCTGGGACATCGCTGTAGTACCCAGGATGTGGAACTCCCTGAAGCTGTTTTCATGGCCACTGGTTCCTGGGTAGGAATCTGTGGTCATCTGGGAGCAGGAAGGCCGGATCCTGCCTTCCCTTCAGCCACCTCATTTGGTGGTGACAACAGCCATCCTGTCCACTCCCAGGTGCTACTTGATGGCTTTTCTTTTCTAGAGAGCTTTTCTCTCCTATTTAGCAGGAGGAAAGCAACTGGCCCTATCCACCCCCAGCACCGCATCCCTGCAGGGCCTGTAGCTGGAGTTTACCTTATGTTTCTTTATAGAATGTGAGCCCTTTGAGGACAGAGAGCCATCTTATTTATTATTTTATTCATTTTCCTTGGGAACTTCAGTTAGGAAACGGTATATACACAGTAGTAGCAGCAGCAGCAACAGTAGCTTTTAGCATGCCTGCCCCGTAGGGAAGCTCTCTGTTTCATGCGGGTTCCTTTGTTTTTGTCCTACCTTCTTATTTCTGGGTTGTAACATGTTACTGCCTAAGCTGAGTTTATTACCACACCTGTTGTTTTTATAGGGTTTGAGCTATAAAGCTGTGAGTGCCTCCACTCTGGAGGTAGAAAGACAGGGTCTTTCTGGAGAGGGTACTCTCTCCAGGAATAGTTTATTGAGTTGCTACTTTCTTATCTTGCTCTTAGCTTTTCCGAAATGATATGATTTTAGAGAAGAAGGAGATAGAAAAAGAACATTGCTATGATTTATTAAATTTGCATCCTGTCTTATGACGCTGGATGGAGAGCTGGCACCGATTTGTCGGTACACTTTACCTTTATTATAACACTGACAGGGTGCTAAAGACCTAAACAATTAAGAATTCCATGCAGAGAACAGACTAAAATCTAAAATTTAAAAAACCCAGCTAAAATCAGCAAGAGACAAGTCATAAGACAGAAACAAACACTTTAATATAGTAAATGCATTCTATCAGTAGATGTTGGAATAACTTTATTTTAAAATTGCATTATTTGTTACTTTTTTCAGTCATTACAACCTAATTCTATGCATGCTTACTCTGAAGAAGGTCAGCTGGATGGAGCCTGCTTCCTAGGAACACAGAAAGCTGCCTTCTGCAGAGCCAGACCATCCGTCTACCTAGTATTATCTATTCTGATGCTCAGCAGGTAATAATCGGAGTCTCCATCTCATCAAATGCTACTTGGGTGTTTGCAGTCCACTGAGATTTCATCCGATTCCTGAAGAACAAGTGGGTGTCAGGCACCAGTTTAGCTACACCACAGACCACCCCACTGGCGTAATTGAGGGGGAGGGGGGCAGTCACTGACCCAGGACTTCTCCAGCTTCTGGGATCCTCCCAGGAGAGGCCTAATGTGTGGTCTCGCTGGCATTCACACACGCACACCGCTCCATTCTCCCCTGCCCTGCCCTGTGGTGACTCCTGGACATTCTCCACACAGCAGGCTTTGCTGCAGGGGTTTTCTGCAAGGCTTTACTGCGAATTCGAAGCTGTCCCCAAAATACCACACAAAAAGTGGATTTTTTTTTAACCCCTAGATATAAATCAGGCTGCACTCTAGTCTAAGGCACAGTGAAAAACCCAAACTGTATGTGTGAGCAGCTCCTCCCCGATAACTCGCAGGGATTTGGGGGTAAATCTAGCTGCTATCTGAACGCTCCCCCTCCATTCCAGAGCAGATGTGAGTTAAAGGGCTTCAAAAGGCCCGCGTGAAAAACGCCCTGCCCTCGCTTTGTTTTCGCAGAGGAGCTGGTTTATTGTTGCCTCTCCTTCGTGCGTGTGTGTGTGTGTGTGAGAGAGAGAGAGAGAGAGAGAATGGGGCAGGGGGAGACTCTCTCTCTCTCTCTCTCTCTCTCTCTCTCTGTGATTCTTTTGTGGGGGTTCCCTCCCCACCCCAATGCTTGAGTTAGTCTCTGTATGCTTTTCTCTGAGAGAGAGATTTTCTTTTCTCCCTCATTTGGAAGCCACTGCTGGGGGTGAGGTTTAGTTTTTAAAACTTTTCAATTTTGCTGGAGCAAGACCAGGAAAGCCCAAGTCTTGTTTAGCCATTATTTCTCTATGTAAACCGTTTTGGAAACTTTTGTTGAAAAGCAGTATATAAATATTTGTGGTGATTGTTGGGATGCTGGGAACTGTGTGCAATCTTCTTTGCTGATGTCGTAATCATGTGCCCAGCAGCTTTCGGCCATAAGCTTTCTTCAGGGGCATTTCTCCAACAATCTTATAGGAGATCCATTGGGGGGGGGGGAAGAGGACTGCGGGACTCTTCTTCAATAGAGATCTCCTACAAGATTGCTGGAGAAAGCTTATGGGCACATGACTACTACATCAATAAAGACCTTTGCATGCGGTTCCCAGATCCTAAGGCTTGGTCTTTCCTCTTGCTTTTTGATTGGCTGCTTCCTCCCCCACCCCCACCCATCCCTTTTTTTCTTTTTTGCTGTTTTCAATTCTGCTAGAGCAAAAAACTCTTTTTGTGTGTTTCTTTCTGATTTTGAGTTGCACGTGGTGACTGATTGTGGGGGTGGGTGCTAAATTCTGTGCTGGCTGTGGTTTTTTTCCCTTCGGGCTTTGTCTTGTTGTTTAGAATATATATATATACTGCTCTTCAACAACAACAACAACAACGCAACACCAGTACATAGCAGCAAAACATTTAGAATATATGGCCCACTACCCTGGAATAGCTCACAATTCGGGGGTGGGGGGTGGGATGGGAAAGTGGAGAATCCTAGACTAAGGATTTTGATAGTAGCTTGTATACAAAGTTGATAAAACATTGTTTGTTTGTCGACTCTTGGTGCCCACAGAGCCCTGTGGTTGTCTTGGGTAGAATACAGGAGGGGTTTGCCATTGCCTCCTCCCACACAGTGTGAGATGATGCCTTTCAGCATCTTCCTATATCACTACTGCTGCCCGATACAGGTGCTTCCCATAGTCGGGGAAACATACCAGTGGAGATTCAAACTGGCAACCTTCTGCATGTTAATCAAGCATTTCCCCGCTGCACCACTTAAGGTGATTCCATGATACTGCATGAATCTTTCGCCCAGGCAAATGCATGTAAGGTTTATTTTATTTTTTATTAAAACATTTTTATACTGCCCAAAACTTACATCTCTGGGCGGTTTACAACAGAGGTTCTTGATGGAACATTTTTATACCAAGAACAATGACAGGAAAAGGTTGTTGTGTGGGCATTGTTTTGGTAAGGTGCATTTCCCTTCTACAGTCACTGTTCATCTCTGGTAGTCACAAGAAAGGGCAGGATCTAAATAGAACATTTTCACAGTTATGAACACTACACTGGCGATTCCTAGATAGGAGGAGGCCCCAGCTCAGGGCTGTGGTTTCATCTGCCTCTGAGAGGGTGGGGAGGAAGATGACGACCCTTGGGAGAGCCACATTTAACCCCCCCTCTCTCTCTCGTATTTCTGTTCCTCCTCCTCCTCCTCCTCCTCCTCCTCCTCCTCCTCCTCCTCCTCCTCCTCCTCCGTTTCCTTGCATGACAGTCATGAAGAATTACTTTAATTTGCTCCTCCAAACTGGCATGTCCCCATAAATGGAATGATAACTGATGGGCAGGTATCGAGAGGCAGTATGTTGGCGGGGAGGGAAGGCAGGGACAGACCTTGAGACCCAGCACTCTGCCTCCGAGCTGGGAGAAGCCATTCAGGAGAGGCAGTAGGAGCCCAGCCGGGGTACTTTCCAGACTAGCTGCTCAACAGCAGCAAAATGCCTCCATTCGGGCAAGTCGCACTCAAAGCATCAACAGCAAGGGGAGCCGTCTCGTGGAAACTTACAACCCAAAAAACCAGCAACTTCCTTACGCCGGATATACGATGTCCTAGCTCTATTTCACAGTGATTAAATTTGAGACAAGGCCTTGGCAATGTGGACGGCACCCTGCTGTCCACGTAGGGACTGCAGTGTCACAACGCAGGAGGTGTGGAAGCCCCCTTCTGAGATACAATGGGACCCCCTTGCAGGTTCTAATCCGGAAAGCACCCAGCAGAGCCCCTAACAGACAGCAGGACTGCCTTGCTTGGAGAGTCAACTTCCTGGGGGAGATGCAAAGCCCAGCACTCCTCTCTGGGTCCTTTCCAGCCCCCTTTGATAGCATGTCTGAACTTTGCACCCGGAAATTCAAGAGACGCAGCTCTGGAGTGCAATCCACTGGCAACAAGCCTCCACGGAAATGTAGAGATGGATTTGGGGTTGGTCTAGATTACTAAATAGATGGCACCCCTGAAAATCCCCTGTGAGGATAAATTCCGTCCGGGCAATAGCTGATCACAGGTTTACAAGAGGAGGAGGAATGATTCTTGTAAAACAGCATTTACTGTCAAAACAAGAAATGCAACGCAGTTCAAGGGGGAGTCAGCACTGCACCCAGCAGGTATTCAGGGCAAAGGCAGCCACTCAAAGAGCACGAGTTCGAGGCTCCTGCAGAAGACCTGGCCTTCCTGTCCCGACAACAAATCGCGTTTCATAAGCAGAGCTCATTTTCTTCTTATATCAGTCCATCTGGTGCTACCCACTCCTGCTTATCACTCAATATATACAGTACACCACATTTTCCACTGGATCTATCCTATCCTCCTTCCCAGGAGCCTAGAGCAGTTTTAAACACACAACAACCCTTTGAGGTAGGTCAAGCCAGGAAATGCTTTTGCTCTAAGCAGTATTTCAACTCTACAACAGCCCTCTGAGGTAGATTAAGGTGAGAGAGTGACAATCCCAAAGCAAGTTTGATTTGAACCCAAGGTTTCCCACCCAAAGCCATACGAGCGAGTACATCCACCGCAATGGCTCTTCAAAATGGCCAACATCTGTTTCCCGCGAGCAGCTGAGAGCCACATTTCAGTCTCACAACAACCCAGCAAGGTAGATAACTTGCCCAGCAAACTTTTAAGGAAACCTGTGAGATTCAGTTTGCTCTTCCCTTCCTATTTTTCAAAATCTGGCCAAATCTTGGCTTTTTAGACAAGCCTCCCCACTCCTTGCTGCTGTTTAATGGATGCCGTGGTTATCATTTTACTGTTTGGTCTTGGCATTTACGTTTCTCTTTAATTGTTTTATTATGTGATTTGCACCATTGTTTTTATTTTATTTTTTTATGATTCTGTCTTCCTTCAAATTTTGGAGAAAAGCTGCATATATATGTTCAAAATTAGCAATACAACTCAGCTGAAGCAAAAAACCTTTGGTTGACAGGGATAGTTATATGTGTAGCAGCTCCAACTGAATTGCAAAAAGCAAAGAAGTTGGATGGCCCATAATGCTCACGCTGATGTTTGGTCAAATATTGTACAAGCCTAACTGGGGACAATATTCTACAAAAATATATTTGGCCAAAATCCTAACTGGGAATTGGTGTCAAACCAATGTTCAAAAAGAATTTGGTAACATGTGCCTCTGAGCATAGGGTGAGTGCTGTTACCACAGCACCAGGCAACAGCTGTAATCAGCACAATGAGTTAAAAAAAGGTGTCAGCACTCACCCTATGCTCAGAGGTACGTTACCAAATGCCCCAGCCTTTGCTGTTGCCACCAGCCCTCTCAGGTGGAGGACCGGAGAGCAGGGCCCAACTGTGCTTCCTTGGCTGTGATTTCGTAGACCAGTAAAGTATCTCAGACTGGACATCAGGTGGTCTCAAACCCTCCACAGCATGAAGATAGGAAGCTGCCTTCGACGGAGTCAGACCCTGGGTCCATCTAGCTCAGGATTGTCTACCCAGACTGGCAGCGCCTTCTCCAAGGTCTCTCTCAGCCCTCTCTTGGAGATGCCGCCAGGGAGGGAACTGGGAACCTTCTGCAGGCAAGCAGGCGGGCAGGCAGGCGCTCTCTTCCACTGAGCTGCAGCCCCATCCCTTCAGGGGAATATCTTACAGCGCTCACACATGTGGTCTCCCATCCAAATGTCAACCAGGGCAGACCCTGCTTGGCCAAGGGGGCAATTCATACTTGCTACCACCAGACCAGCTGCTCCCCTCCCACTCAGGAGCAATCGGATTGCCATCAAATGTCCTCACAGAGAAATCCAGACCAGGACCCTGGAACGGAACCTGAGTGGAAAGGCTGGGGGTCAGGAAGGGTGGCCTGTGACCCACCCACCCCCGGCTCCCTCCTGCCCCGGCCCCTCCGGGGCCTCCCTGCTTCCTCCCTGCCGGCATCTGCGTCAGCCTGCAGTCGGAGCGGGGTCTGCTTCCAGGAAAGGAGAGCTGGGTCCTTAATGGCTTGGATGGCAGGCTGCCACCCCAGCCACCGAGAGACGAGCTGGCAACCGGCACCGGAGCCCATTACGGCTTAAAATAAGTTTGCCCCTTCCAGGTCCCTTGGTGATTCGATCTGCGAGTTCAGAGCACGCCTGGGCTTGGAGTTCAGGGGCAGCATCACAGCGCCTCTCCGTATGGAGCTCAGTCGGCAGCGGGAGGGGGGGCTGCTCTCCTTTTGCTCCTCTCTCTCCCACCAGCCCCAGCGTTAAGGAGAGCTGTGCTGCCGACAGGCTGGCCATTTGTCAGGTAGAGCTGCACAGTTAACAGTGCAGCGCTACCTTCTGAATGGCCAGCCTGCAGGCAGTGCAGAGCGGGAGAGTGAGGAGCAAATGGGGCTCCGGGAAGAAGAGGCACCGAGGCCTCCTCTGGGGCACACACACCCCCGGCCCGGCCCCGCCACACTTGGACCAGCTGCTCCTGGTTGCCAAGACTCTCTTTGCTACCTCCATGCCTTGGTAGGCTGGCTTGAATGCAGGGAGAGCACTTCCAGGGGGGCTTCTCTGCTCCACTGCATCTGCCTCAAGAGGAGAGGAGAGTGCGGGTCCAGCGGGAGCCAGCATGAATGGCCCCCTTTGCCAAGCAGGGTCCGCCCTGGTTGCATAGGAATGGGAGACTCCATGTGTGAGCACCGTAAGATAAGCCCCTTAGGGGATGGAGCCGCTCTGGGAAGAGCAGCTGCCTGCTTGCATGCCAAAGGTTCCAGGCAGGGGTGGGGCCACCATTGAGTGAACGGGTTCAAAGAACCCGGGCCACCACCCCTCAGGGGCCGTGGCTCGCGCCCCAGACATGCCACCTGCATCTGGGTTTGGGTGTAGCTCCCAAATGGGACCGTTTTAGAGGCAGGGAGAGCTGCTCCTGGCCACGCTGCAAACGCAGCGCTGGCTGGATTTAGCTCCCAAACAGGGCCGTGCTGATGCAGGGGGTGCGCCTAGGGGGGCCTCCCTCCACGCCTGGCTCCAAGTTCCCTCCCTGGCAGCATCTCCAAGAGAGGGCTGGGAGAGGCTCCTACCTGCAGCCTTGGAGAAGTTGCTGCCAGTCTGGGTAGACAATGCTGAGCTAGATGGACCCAGGGTCTGACTCAGTATATGGCAGCTTCCCCTGTTCCTAGGATGTTGAAGAAACCAATTTAGAAGGCAACAACAAGGAGAGCAAGAGGTCTAGAGGGCAAATGCTACAGTTTTAGCGGATGATGCTGGGATTTGGAATCATAAGACCATAAGAAGCTCCCTGCTGGATCAGGCCCAAGGAAGCCCATCCAGTCCAGCCTCCTGTTTCACACAGTGGCCCACCAGACGCTTCTGGGAAGCCCACAGACAAGAGGGGAGGCCATGCCCTCTCTCCTGCTGTGACTCCCCTGCCACCAGACTAGCCAATCACGCTCATAGGTATGAGATGAGGCCGGATGTGATTGGGCTACTGGGCGGAATGTGAGGGTCCAGACAGTTTGATCAGGCCTGCGAGTGAAGCACTTCACAGGGGTGTCCTGCTGGGATTTTAAACCAAGTGGCCCCAGGACGTTTAGACACACCCGCGCCTGGGAGGTTGTGAAGAGGCTTAAAACAGAAATAAGGGAGTTTCGTGAGGAAGTGCGTGGAGGAGGAAGACCAACTACAACCAAGCAGCGAGGGAGGAACCTGTGGTGGTGCTTTGCGGGGCCCATGGCATGTGTTTTTCCCACCCAAAGAGAAGATGAACAGCGCCTGCTTCAAGTGCAAGCTACTAGCCCCGCTGGAGGGACTCGAGGCACACCTTCCTGCCCTGGAAATGATCCAAGTAGAGGAGGGGTTCCTGGCCAGGAGCAGAGAAGCTCTCCAGGAGGGACCTGAGCAGGGGCAGGCGGTCTTCCCGGAGGGTGAAGTAATCCCAATGAAAGAGGCGAGCCCACAGGAACAGGAGGATCAAGAGACACCCAGAGCCGGACATGGAGCGGAGCAGCTGGTTTGGGGCGCTACCTTCCCCCCGGGAAGACCTCTTGGACCAAGGCCCCTCAGCTACCTGCCTGAAGGTCTCCTGGGCCAAGCTGGGGTGCACCTTCCAAGGACTGGGAAGACCACGTTTGTCAGGAGTCTCACCAGCCTCAGCAGGGCACTTTCCAGCCTAGCTGCTCAACAGCAGCAAAATGTCTCCGTTTGGGCAAGTCGCATTCGAAACGTCAACAGCAGGGGGAACAGTCTCACAGAAACTAACAACCCCGCAAAACAGCAACTTCCTTACGCCAGATGTATGATGTCCTAGCTCTGCACTACAGCGATTAAATTCGAAACAAGGCATTGGCGATGTGAACGGCACCCTGCTGTCTGTGTAGGGACTGCCGTGTTGTGACGCAGGACGTGTGGAAGCACCCTTCTGAGATACGTCCTGACCCCGTTGTAGGTTGTAGTCTGGAAAGCACCCAGAAGGGCTGTGAACGGAACCTGACAATGGGGGGAGACAGAAGCCCAGCACCAAGCATAGTGTCTAAGTCCTAGGGGGCAGGAAATGGGCCAAAGGCAGAGGCCAGAAGCAGCAAGCGAGTGTGAGTCTCATGTGCCTGCAGCATGGCCTGTGGGCACACCACAAGGCTGCCACCTTGCTGAAACTAAGTGGCCTTTGCGTGGTCAGTGCCTGGAGCTCTAAGGGTGCTGCATGCAAAGAGCATCTGCTCTGTATGCAGAAGGCCCCAGGTTCAATCCCTGGCAGCCTCTCTAGGTATTGCTGGGGAGACTCCTGCCTGAACCTTTAGAGAAGCTGCTGCCAGTCAATGTGGACAAGACTGAGTTGGATGCACCAGTGGCCTGACTCTGCATAAGGCAGCTTCTTATTATGTGCCTCGTAATGGGGGACTTCCACTATCCTGACATCTGCTAAGAGTGGAAGGTCCAATAAATACTTGACCTGCCTTGCTGACAACTTTGTCTTTCAGGGAGTGGAAGAAGGAACAAGGGGACAAGAACACAGGAAGCTGCCATATCCTGAGTCAGACCCTTGGTCCATCTAGCTCAGTAGTATTGTCTTCACAGACTGGCAGCGGCTTCTCCAAGGTTGCACGCAGGAGTCTCTCTCAGCCCTATCTTGGAGATGCTGCTGCCAGGGAGGGAACTTGGAACCTTCTGCTCTTCCCAGAGCGGCTCCATCCCCTGAGGGGAATCTCAGGAGATGAGCTATCACAGACTTAGTCCTTACCAACAGAGAAGATTTGGATGATGAAGTGAAAGTGGCCAACCCTGGGGGAAAGTGACCATGCCATCTTGGAAGTAATGGCGTCTGACTCCCTGAAGTTTTCCCTTCCCTTGCTATCGTGCACCCTGGATTTCAGGAAAGCTGATTTTATTGAACTCAGAGAAAAACTAGGCAGGATCCCAAGGCTAGAAATCCTAACGGGAAAGAAGAGTCAAAGAAGGTTAGGAGTTTCTGAAGAGCAAGAAAGTAGAACTGCATGCAATTCTCCTGAGAAGGAACCATGAGAGACGTCTCAAGCAACCTGTCAGCATGCACAGAGAACTGTCGGAATAGCTGAGAAGCACAAAGGACACACAAGGGAAAGGGAAAGTGTCCTAAATCATCCAGGTGGAGCACGAAAGAGTGGTCCAAACCTGTGGGGTGGATTCAGGAAAGTGGAGGTTCAGAAGGAGCTCCGGCTTGCAAAGAATGGCAGAAACAACAATAAAAGATTCTACAGATATGTCAGGATGGAACTAGAGGAAGGTCAAGGAAGTGGCGGGTCTGTTGCTTGGCGAAAATGGTAGAATGGTAACTAGTGACAGAGAGCTGCTGAATGCCTATTTTGCATCAGTCTTTTCCCACAAGGCAATTGTGGCCCAGCTGCATGAATGGAGAAAGGAGGGAAATGCAAGTCAAGCTAGACAAAGAGATGGTAAGAGAACACCTGGCGACTTTAAATGAGTTGTAAGTGTCCAGGCCCAGATGGATTACCTTCCCGCCCGGGTACAGAAGAAACTTGCAGATGGGATCTCAGAACCACTCTCCGAAATCAGGGAGTGGAGGGAATGCTTATCAGATTCACAGGTGGTACAAATCTGGAGGGGATAGTCAACATGGTGTAGTGGTTAGAGTGCTGGTCTAGGACCAGGGAGATCTGAGTTCAAATCGCCATTCAGCCATGAGACTTGCTGGGTGACTCTAGGCCAGTCACTTCTCTCTCAGCCTAACCTACTTCACAGGGTTGTTATGAGGAGAAACTTAAGTATGTGGTACACCACTCTGGGCTCCTTGGAGGAAGAGCGGGATATACAATGTAATAATAATATTAACAACAACAACAACAACAGCTTAGAAGACAGAATCAAGATTCAGTCTGATCTGGAAAAACACAAATATTGAGCCAAAACCAAAAACATGAAGTTCAAGAGAAACAAACATAAACTCCTGCATTAGGGTAAGAAAAATCGAACACACAAGTAGAGGATGGGGGAGACCTGGTTAGACAGTGGGACATGTGAAAGGGGGACACACATACACACACCCCGCACACAGGTGTCGTAGTGGACGACAAGATGAACATAAGCCAACAGTGTGATGCAGCAGCTAAGGAAGAGAATGCAATCCTAGGTTGCATAAACTGGGGCATAGCATCCAGATCACGAGAAGTGATAGTAGTTCCACTTTATTCTGATGCACTTTTTCTGCTTTATCACTTGAAATTAGTCTTGTGCATTTCAATTAGGCAACAAAACCTTTTTGTGTCCAAAAATGGTATTTTTGGACATTTTGTATACAAATCGAAATGAGAAAATTAAAAACAATTTTTTAAATAAACAAATCAAAATGACGCTATTTTGGAGCCAAACTTTTGTTTTGTTCTTCGGAGTTTTGGTCTCCTGACTGCAGCAACTAGGGAGGCAGTGAGTGTCTGTCAAAAAGAGATTAGCAGAAGATAAGATATGCAAAAAGCAGGCAGCAGCATCGCTGAGGAAGCTCATTTCCTTGAATGTGTTCTATTGTGATGCAATTATGTGCTAAGAAATTCTAATTGCCAGCTCTAAAAAACAATGCCCTGTTTCCACTCTGTCTGGGCTGATTGTTTTGCAGGTGGAGGTGGGGGAGTTTGTTTCAATTCATTAACAAGTTACTCACTTGCTTCTGCCTTTCTGGCTGCCTCATTCAAGAGAGACAGAAAGAACTAATTTTGTATTGCATGTCTAAACTCAAGTTTCCATGATGCCATGCTTGCCTTGCTACTTGCCTGAGCCCAGCATACTGCTCCCTATTTAGTTAACATGTATGTGTATATAGTATATAATGTAATTCAAATGCCTGCCTGCCTAGGATAGTTCATTGTTCTGCTGCCTCTGTGTGATCTTGCTTTTGAAACTGGTTCTTTGTAAAGCTCTGCTATTGTTGTTGATGTGTTGAAAAAAATGTCTGTGGATGAGAACTGCTTGCTTGGTAGAGGAGAGAGAGTAGGGCACACTTGATGCTACTGTTAGACCTAGTTTGCTGCAGCAGTGGAGCGTGGGCTTGGGGGAGTGAGGGATTGTTGAAGTTTGTGTGTCTTTGTGGCAGATTTGGGGCAAAAAGGGGTCTGCTAGGGCAGAGCAGTGGGTTGGGTGGAAGTGCCCCAAGGGGTGCCTGCCACAACCCAGACTCCCATGGAATTGACTTAAGGGCTGCTTTCTTAGGAACTGTTGAAGTTGCAGTGTCTTTGGGGCAGATTTGGGGCAGAAAGGGGTCTGCTGGGGCAGAACAATGGATTGGGTGGAAGTGCCTCAAGGGGTGCCTGCCACAACCCAGACTCCCATGGAATTGGCCTAAGGGTTGATTTTTAAGTGTGTGTCTTTGGGGCAGATTTGGGGCAAAAAGAGGTCTGCTGGGGCAAAACAGTGGGTTGGGAGGAAGTGCACCAAGGGGGGCCTGCCACCACCCAGATTTCAAAGGAATTGATCAAAGGGTTGATTTTTTTTGTGATTTGGGGGAGTTTGAGTGTCTTTAAGCTTTCCCCCCATAGGGAATAATGGTGTTTTCAGCAGCCCCATAATTGCACTTGGGGGGCACTGGTGTGGTGCTGAGCGAGTGGTGGTGGAGTGCACAGAGGGTGCCAACCACCCCCCTGGATTGCCAACCCATTGGGGTACTGGGCTTTGTTGTTTCTGGGGTGTTGAGTTTAGATTCTCTGCTAGCAAATGAGATTTTTAATGAAAAACCATGAATCCACTCTCATATGCTACCAGAGAATCTACTCTCAGAACACTTCTAGAACAACAAAACCCTGTACTTCATGGGTTGGCAACCCATATGGGGTGGTTGGCACCCTATGTGCACTACACCGCCACTTGCTCTGAGCCACCCCAGTGCCCCTCAAGTGGAGTTATGGGACTTCAGAAACCTCCATTATACCCTATGAGGAAAATCTGAAAGACGCTTAACTTTATTAATTCTTTAAAAATCAGCCCTTTGCCAAATTCCTCAGAAAAAAATTGTGGTAGCTTCCTTGCACCAACTGGGCACTACCACCAACCACTCTGGGCCACCACCACCCACTCACCCCCCACCCCCTCGCCCCGCATGAAGCTATACTTTTCCTGAAAACCCCATTATACCCTAGGGGAAAATCTGGAAGACGCACAAACTTCAAAAATTCACCAAAAATCAGCCATTTGCCAAATTCCTTTGACATTTTTGTGGTAGCTTCCACTCATTGGGCACTATAACCCCCACCCACTCTTTTGACCATGTGACCCATTTTTTAATCCAAATTAATTCAGATTCAGATTTAGATTAATTTGGATACAAAACAAAACTGGGGTGAGTCGGAAGGCTTAATTTCAGACAACATACAAAATGGGGTTGATTCAGATTTGGTGCAAATTGAAACAGAAAAAACAGAAAACGCACAACCCCAAAAAGGGCAGAAAAGATGACGAGGGGTCTTGGGAGTCCTATGAGGAACGACTGAAGGAGCCGAGTACACTTAGCCTGCAGAAGAGAAGGTAGTAGGATTGGAATCAACTGGCTGGAATTACAAGGAAGCAGATTTAGGCTGGATGTTAGGAAATTCTACCTAAGCTGGAAGAGCTGTTTGACAGCAGAAGAGCCAGCCTTATGCAGTGGTGGGCAGGCTCTCCTTTGCTGAAGAACATTAAGATTATTTCACTCCAAAGGTGGAGAGGTGATCCCTGCAGCATTAAAACTATTTGCTGCTAAATCATTGGCCCAAATCTTACATGGTGCACAATTTGGCCGCTGCCCTAATTATAGGCCATGAGAGATTATCCAATCTAAGTTTATTAGAGTAGTATTTAGGACCCTTCAATGTATTTCCAATGCAGCATTGAGGTTGGAAATGGGCCTACAGAGGGTGGAAACAGAAGCATGGATTTCAGCCCTCAGTTATTGGCTCAAGATCCATTTCTCCCCTCTGGGACTGATCCCTCTTATGCTGGCCGATAGGTTTCAGTCCACTTGGACACGAACACTATTGGGCAAATTGTCACTATTAGATTACAATCAAGCTAAGGAGATCCTTAAGCAGAGGATATTGGATGTTGAGCACTAAAATGATTTAAGCTCCATTTCGGAGACCATAAGAGGGCGTCTTGGTGACTTTAACCGGGAACCTGCTAGTTACCTACTATCACTCTTCCTACCAAACCATCCCAGGCTGTTCCTCAGAGCAAGATATGATGCCTTCCCATCAGCAGTTCTATCCGGAAGGTTTTTGAAAATTCCCTTGGCCAGTCGGATTTGCCCTTGCGGCTCAGGTGAGGTTGAATCTGTCCACCCTGTGCTGCTGCTTTGCTCTTTTTATAAAGATTGTCGGCATAGTTTTATTTCTCCCCTGCTATCACACTTTCCCGGCTGAACCGCTGAATTTTATGCCACACTCCTTCTTGCATATAAGAAACCTTTTATCACCGACCATGTTGCCAGATTTTGTGCAGCTGCTGTTAAGATCCGCCAACAGCTGACTCCTAGCCCTACTTTCTAGATGCTGCTACAAGAGGCTTCTAGGTTGGTGTACTTTATATGACTGAATTCTTATCAGAATGTAGTATTATTTGTTTGTATGTACATCTGACCACAGGTCGTAATAAAGCAACTCATTCATTCAACTCCTTTGCTGAAGGGTTTCCAACAGGCTGGGCAGCCAGAGATGCTGCCAGAGATGCTGTCACAGTTTGCCACGCTGAGCAGGCGGCTGGCCTAGATGACCTCAAAGTTCCCCTCCAAGCTGAACAGTCTATGATTCTAATCCTGTAGCACAATTAAAGGGCGGGGGGGGGGACCCAAACAAAAACCTTACAGGGACTTTCCCCTTACAAACACAGCCCGAATTGGTAACGCCCAGCAAACGCCGCGCCATCTGCCTCAACGGATTGTGAGCTTCATGCCAGGTTCTGTTCTGGTTCTAGCAAAAATGAAATGTCATAAGCGACAGGAAGGCAGCGTTCTATTAAATGCCAAGAAGAAGTTCCAACCACGTCAGCAGACCGTCCTCTTGGGGAGGAAGGCCCCTGCATCCCAGCAGGGGAGCACAGACTTCACAGGCAGAAGATGGCACCAGTCCAGTGGCCGGTACTGCCAGTGAAAGAGAGCTTAGGCTGCGGGAGATCAGCTCCTGCCTGCTGCCTGAGCCACCCTGGGAGACCCTCTGCCACTTCTGAGCTAGGTGGGCCAATCATCGGACCAGCTCTCAGGCAGCTTCCCACCTCATTTGCAAGCTCCCAGGGAGGTGGTGAAAGCTCCTTCCTTGGAGGTTACATAGGAACATAGGAAGCTGCCTTATACAGAGTCTGGCCCTTGGTCCAACTAGCTCAGTGCTGTCAACACTGACTGGCAGCAGCTCTCCCAGCCCCTCCTGGGCATTTTCCAGACTACAAGATTTGCAACGGTTAAAGTGTTGCAAAGTTCAGTGGAATTAGGAAGTGGTTTGAAACTGCAAGCGCAGCGGCTTTGATGCAGTTTTCTATGCAATGTGACAGTGTTTTGGCCGTCCATATTGCCTGCCACTGCAGACGATTTTCCAGGCAGGAGGTGTCCATACTCCACCTGGATCGCAATCACTGCCCCCTCCTCCTCCTCCATTTCCAGCCAATAGGGTCATGGAGGGGGTGGGGAACCACTGATGCAACAAACTCTTTTTTAAAAAACAATTCTTGGTGCTTTTGTGCAAAGGTGCAACAACTTTCTCCTTTGCACAAGCAGAAGTACCGAACACATGCAGCATGAGACCAATGGGATCAAAAGCCGTTTCATTTGGTTGCAGTACAGGTTGTCTTAAACCCTGCACTGGTGCTTGTTCTGAAAACCACGTGGACAGCTCACATTCTGCAACATGTTTTTCATTAAGACTTTTTGTGGGGCTAAGACTTTTAAAAGTCTTAATGAAAAACATGCTGCAGAATGTGAGCTGTCCACGTGGTTTTCAGAACAAGCACCAGTGCAGGGTTTAAGACAACTTTACTTGTGAGACAAGCACTTAGAGATCAGTACAGAACTTGCTGACTCACACACAGGAACAGGAACACACAAGAACAGGAAGGAGAATAGAAACTCCTAGCTAACCCAACCAGTACTGAGGAAGCAACAGTGCCCCCTCTGGCTTCATAGCAGATTACATGGAAACTATATAGAGTAAGTAAGGCTGCAGCTGTTGCATATCCCAAGAAAACATGAGCAATGGAAATCAAAAGCTGAAAGCAGATGAGAAACGAGTTGCACCCTTGCACTATTGTGGGTTATACCCTTGCACAAGAACTCAAGTGGAATTTTTTTAAAAAAATTATATTAGTAGCAACATTATTTCAAGAATGGGCAGAAAAGGGCTGTAAAAATCAGCAAATCCAAGTGAACCATCCAGACCACACCACACTGCAACACATCAAACACGGGGCAAGCCTTTGTACAAGAGAAAAACACAGCACTTTCTTGCAACCGTTCTACAACGTTATAGGGCCAAAATGCATCAATAAAACCCGAATCAAGGCATCTGAAATATGGACAGCAACCTGGTGATGCTTGACTAACAAGCAGAAGGTTGCTAGTTTGAATCCCTGCCAGAGGCGGAGCCACCATTGGGCCAACGGGTTCAAAATACCCAGGCCACACCCAATCAGGGGCCACGCCTCACCACCCCGACATGCCCCCCCCATCTGTCAGATGCGGGGGTGCTAGTTTAGCTCCTGAGTGGAGCCGCACGGCCCCTTCCGGAGCTCAGCAGCCAGGAGCAGCTCTTCCCTGCCGGGGAACGCAGCCCCAGCCTTAGTTTAGCTCCCGAAGGGGCTGCAGGGCCCTTGCAGTTCTTATACAGCCCAAAACTCACGTCTCTGGGCGGTTCACAACAAAGCAAACAAAACAGAAAAAGTTAAAACACCAGTGAAAACAAATGACAACAGATATTAAAACACCAGTTAAAACAAAATAAATGATATAGCAAAAGTTAAAACACTTCAACATTTCAAACCTTAAAACATTTTAAACAATGTTAAAATCATTACAACTATATTTAGTTAAAAGCCTGGGTGAACAGATGTGTCTTTAAAGACTTTTAAAAAGTTGCCAGAGATGGAGAGGCTCTTATTTCAGCAGGGAGCGCCTTCCAAAGCTCTGCGGCAGCAACGGAGAGAAGGCCCGTCCCAAGTAGCCAGCAAACGAGCCGGTGGCAGACGGACTTGTGTGTGGCTGGAGGAACCAGAGCTGGGACCTGCTATAAAAGCAAGTTGATGGGTGGGGTTGCAAATCCAGTGCTGCATCCCCTTTGATGGTTTTTCACATTTCGGTTTAAAATACTCCCAAGCTCAGTAGCCTTAAAAACGGCAGAATCCTCGGTCTGAGAGCACTGGCAGTGTGCGGCTGTGCAGCAGTCGGTTTCCCCTGCTGTGTCTCCTCTGATGAGCTGCTGGCTGGGTAGCCCATTTGCCTGCCAGCTCCCCTGGCACACGGAGGGGGGAGGGGGTGTCCGAGGACTGCAGCCTCATCAGGGAGCAGAACAGCCGAGGCTTGGAGCAGGGCTCCTCTGCCAATGGCTATCCTGCACGTCCCTCCCGTGCCTCTTTTTGAAAACTGCTTTTGATGGGGACGGGGCTCGCGGGCAGAGCACCTGCTTTGCATGCAGAAGGCCCCAGCAGGAGAGCATCAGCTTTGCAGGAGAAGGCTCCAGACACTGGCAGCATCTCCTGGGTGTTTTCCAGATTACACACTGCAACAGTTTGGCAACGTGTCTGCTAAGCGCCCCTCCGCGTTTCTCGTGTTATGACATCATGGTCACTGCACTGTCACCAGGGTAAAAGTAAAGTAAAGTGTGCCGTCAAGTTGATTTCAACTCCTGGAGCCCACAGAGCCCTGTGGTTGTCTTTTGGTAGAATACAGGAGGGGTTGACCATGGCCTCCTCCTGCGCAGTATGAGACGATGCCTTTCAACACCTCCCTATATTGCTGCTGCCCGATATAGTACCAGCGGGGATCAGGCGTGGAGTCTGACTGCCAGCGGCCCGTGTGTGGCTGCAGCGGTGTCCCTGCTGACCTGCCCCGCGTCTGATGTCAGACACGGGGAGTGCAGTCTGGCTCCCAAATGGAGCCTTGAGGCTCTGTTCGGGAGCTGAACAAGCCTCGGCTGTTCTGCTCCCTGATGAGGCTGCAGTCCTCGGACACCCCATCCCCCTTCCGCCTTCCATTCCTCCAGCCACACACAAGTCCGTCTGCCCCCGGCTCGTTTGCTGGCTACTCGGGGACGGGACTTCTCCGTTGCTGCCGCAGAGCTTTGGAAGGCGCTCCCTGCTGAAATAAGAGCCTCCCCATCTCTGGCAACTTTTTAAAAGTCTTTAAAGACACATCTGTTCACCCAGGCTTTTAACTAAATATAGTTGTAATGATTTTAACATTGTTTAAAATGTTTTAAGGTTTGAATTGTTGAAGTGTTTTAACTTTTGTGGTATCATTTATTTTGTTTTAACTGGTGTTTTAGTATCTGTTGTCATTTATTTTCACTGGTGTTTTAACTTTTTCTGTTTTGTTTGCTTTGTTGTGAACCACCCAGAGACGTGAGTTTTGGGCTGTATAAGAATATGTTGAATGAATAAATGAATAAACAAGCAAATAAGCAGATAAATAAATAAATAAATTACTCTTTATGGCAGCGGTGGCAGCGGGCAGGGAGCGCACTGGGGGGAGACCCCAGAGAGGAGCACTCTCTCTGCCTCTACAGAACAGGGAGTTGGCCTCCTCAATCCCCAGGTCCTCCCACTCAGATCCCAGGGTTGTTCCCAGAGGGCAACTTCACTTGGCATCACCATGGGAAGGGCAGGTGTGCATTCACACATTGGGCGGACTTACATCAAAGTCTGTGCAAGAGATTGGGGAGCACTCCAGACACGATTCGGGTTCTCCCTGTGCATTGGAGCTTAGCATGCACGATCTCCATGCTAGATATGTGTGTATATTTGATATATCAGCTATACACTGAAATTATGGAGAGGCCATGCTGATAGAGCGCTTTTTCTTAAAACCTTGCCTTTCTCATTTTTATTTTTTAAACATATGTTTGGTGATTTTGCAGAACATCGATCTATGCATCCACACCAGTGCAGGTGCATAGATCAATGTTCCACAAGATCACCAACATTTTACCAGAAGGGATCAGAGAAAGACCTGGGAGTGCCCCCACCCCACCCCCGGCATGGCACACAGCAAATCTATACATGACTCCTGGGGCAAAGGGGTTGGGTCCTGGGTGGCCCTGGAGAATGAGCCCAGCTTGGCCCACCTGCAGCACCAGCCCTGGCAGGCCACAACCCACCAGGTGCACAAATATCAGGGCATGAACCCCCAACGGGGCATTTTCCAGCTTAGCCGCTCAGCAGCGGCAAAATGCTTCCCTTCAGGCAAATTGCATTCAAAATGTAAATAGCAAAGTGCCCAGCAGAGGGAGCAGTCTCACGAAAACAAACAGCCTGAAAAAACAGCAACTTTTAAATGTGGGATATACAACATTTTATCAAAAAATCGCAGCAATTAAATTTGAAACAAGGCATCGGAATGTGAACGGCACCTGCTGTCAGCATAGGGACTGCAGCGTCACAACACAGGAAGTGCGGAAGCACACTTGAGAGATACACTGTGACCCCATTGCAGCGCCCAGGTTTGGAACTGGTGACCTGAGAGCTGTTCAGCGGGGATTCAGCCAATTCGCTGCCACACAGCTCTGGCCAAAGAAGACAACCGCAAGAGGACTGATCACACCAGCCAAGGATGCCCCCTGGCACCACCAGCAGGCCTGGGCAGTGCAGAGCAGGAGATACTCCCTGAGCCCTATAAAACGTCTGAGCCAGGCCAGCTGTACCTGATGAATGGCCAGCCTGCAGGCAGTACGACTCTCAGGCAAGGCAGGACAGAGAGGAGCAGCAACCCCAGCTGCTGCCAGGGAGCAGAGGTAGCTGGCTGGGCCTCCACCCCACCCCACCCCGCCATGGGTCATCAGGACGCACCACTTCTGGCAGTAACTGAGCAGAAGCCACCACTGCCCTGCAGCCCAGGAGAGCTTCTGCCTTCTCTCCTCTTGCTGAGCCCCACTGGCTGCCTTCTCCCCCACCCCACCCGCCTCCTGCATGCAGCAGCAGCAGCAGCAGCTTTGTCTGAGGTGGAACAGCAGCACAGCAGAGAGCCAAGAGACAGAGACCCAGAGGCAGGAGGGAGACCCCACCCAGTTGCCACCACAGCCTGATGTGACATGGATTTCACTGCAGGGGGAGTGAGTGTGTCCCAGGGAATAGAGGTCAAACTTCATTACCCTTAAAGGCACAGCAATCAAACCCTCAGTGTCAAGCAGGATTTGTTTATGCAAGGGTGGGCAGTGCACACGAGGAGTTCCCTAGGGCTTCCTTTGATTTTGGTTTTTGTGGGAGTCCCTTCCAACTCCCCGACCCATCCCTCCCCAAAGAGCCCCCTCTCCCGTCTGCCCTCACCCCCAGCCCGACATCCTGTCCCTTCATGCTCCCCACTCCAAGCATCTTCACTCTCACCTCCACCACATGCCCTATTCGGAGTGAATCTCTCCCCCATCTAGACACAGCCCAGACCAGAGTTCACTCCAGAGCCCGTCGGGATTTGCTGAAGGGACGAGGAGGGGCCTCTCTGTGGCTTGACAGGTGCTCTGGGAAGCTAAATCTGGGGTGGGCTGGAACTATGGACCCTTCTAGAAGGCAGTCATGTCCGCAATGAACTTGAGACTCTCTGGTCTCTGTTACAGTTTCAGTACTACCAATTCCAGTACATACAGTAAACGCTCTAATTGATGCTTTAAATACTGGAGAAGTATTGGATGACATTTGACTGGTCAGTTGACCAAGAGAGCTTTTTGCTGCCAACCCAAGGCTTGTGAAGGAGAACTTCCCAGGGGACTGTGCTGATATGTTAATTAGTGTTGGGAATGCCATTTCTGTTGGAAGTGAAGGACTGTGCATTGTCTCTTGTCTCAGTGACATAGGAGGACAGACTAGTGAGTCAGAGAGCTAGAGAGTCAAGACATTAGCCATCCCTTCTCTACTACTCTGACACTAGCCCTTTGATATGTAGATTGCTAATCTCAGGGGCTGACTTCCTTCCTTCCACTTCCTCTTCCCTTCCTTCTACTGCCTTGCAACGTGCACGCTCCTCTCTCCCTGCACCATGTGTGCAGAGATGCAGAATCCATCTGTATCCAGCTAGATAGATAGATTAGAGATTCTATCTTCTCACTTTCCTATCTAGAATGGAGTTCTCTAATAAATACTCCTTATATTGATTTGAAACTATGAACTGGCTCCAAGTTACTTTACTCTCAGCATACACACATGCCTAACTAAATTCCGCTGTGTTGTGCCTCTGTGCACTCTGCTATAATGAAAAAAGGTTTCTCTTACCAGAGAGAATTCCCAACAATTTCAACCTTCTGTCTCAGGCACGTGGGGCGAGGGGGGAGGAACGTACATATCTGTTATCTCTCCCCCAACCCAACACCATCATTAAGACATTCAGGTTCTTGCTCTCCCACCAGGTGGCTGGGACAGGCCTGGCTCTGGGCAGAGGGAACACTGCTCCGGCTCAGACACTGGTTGGCTCCGAAGGGCTTGGGACCACCCGAGGACCCAAAGAAGGGTCACCTCTGAGAACTTTCTCCAGCGCTGTTGTCTTTTCAGCACCTGGGGATGGCCTTTTTGTTTCTCTTTTACTATTTATACTGGGGCTGCCGGTGATGCTGCCAGTTGAAATGTTATTAACTGACGTTTTGCTGCTTTTGCATCAATCAATTGTCGGGTTATTGAAACAATCAAAGCCTTGTGGTAACCTCCCGCGAAGGTCAATGGAGCACACCCTCCTGTGATGGATTAATATAATGTGCTCTCCTTTGCAGAAGGAGCTGCTGAGCCTCACGTGGCACCCTGGACATGTGGAGCTGCAAGTTTTTCCCTCCTGGTTTGCACTTGGCTTGTTAGTTGTGACAAGCAATACTTATAAAACTCTGGTGTTTTTTGTTGCAAAGGAGAAAGTCATTAAAGCGAACAGTTTAGGCAAAGAAAGCAAAATCTCTCTCTGCTGCTGCTCCTCTTAATGGGGCCCTTTTGCATGATGTCCCTGTTCCTTTCCTGCCTGGCCTTTTCGCTGATTCTTTGCTTCTTGCAGGATCAGCATGCAAGCTGCTGACTGGCCCAATACAATCTGCTCAAATAAATTACCCCACACCCAAGCATTGTCTGCTTTGCTTAATCAGGGCAGTGGAAGGAGCAGTGCAGGGTGGGGGGTGGGGAGGGGAGGCAGTCACACCTGACAGTGAGTGCACAAGCAGGACTCCATCCGCGCCCCCCTCCCCATGTGACGCTTGCGCAGGAGCATCCCAGAGGGGCCGCACTCCAGCTTGTTGCTGCAGAAAACCAGGCAGGCAAAAGTGGGGTGAATGCCCAGAACGAGGGATCAGGTGAGCCACCGGAAGATGGCGAGCCCCTCCCTCCGCTCTTTCAGCCCACACGGTGGGAGATGCAATCAGCCTCTCCTTCTGCCTTCACCGCAGAGTCATCAGCCAGACAGGATGCAGTGAGGCGTCATCTTGGACGGCTGACCAGCACCTGTGCATCCCTGTCATGACAGAGCAGTGGAGCTCTCCCACTTGCCGCCTTCTGGGTGGCTTCCCAAAGCTGCCTTCCACCCCCACAGCGTGGATGGTGTTTTGTGCCTTTTGCCCTGTGTCAGGGATGCTGGTCACACAGCTGGGGACTGGGCAGGACTAGTGTCTTGCCCAGGTTTGCGCTCCTAGCAAACAATTAGGGAGGCGGAGGAGGGACTGTGCGGGAGGCAGCGGCGGCAGCACCAGCAGCCGGGCAGAGCAGCCTCCCCTCCTCCCTTGGTCCAACGCTGGATACACAAAGGGCAAGCTGGGCAGGATGGCTGGGCCCTGCCCAGCTGCTGCCTCCCACCCCTTCCCTTCTCCCTCCTCAGCTCCCGCACCTGGGCGAGACACTCGTCCCAGCCCATTTCCGAGGGGTTCTCAAGCCCCTTGGGGGTTGTGGGGGCTGAAGTCCAAGGCCACCTGGGGCCCCAGAGAGAGAGAGCCCTGCCTCGGACCTCCCACAGGGGCAGCCTGGCCAGGAGGAGAGAAAGCCAGCTGGCAAAGCCGGCAGCAGGAGAGCTGCGAGGCTGCCTCTGCAGAGTGCCCAGGGGGCCACGGCATACGCCCCCCCCACGGTGCCACCCAGTGCACCCCTCCCGCACTGCAGCGGCTGCCACGAAAGAGAAATGGTTCGCTGCCCTTCTCCTTCTCCGAGGCAGGTGGGCTGTTCCTGAGAGGCTCCTCCATCACCCCACAAAGGGGTCCCTCTTGTTAGAGGTTGTTGGTTTTTACCCACAATAGGTAAAACAGCAGAGCACTAAGGAATGAGCACACACTCCAGCGACAGAGTAGGTAGCAGAGGATGGTTTGGATATTGCAGCTGTTTCGAGAAAACACATGGAGATCCTTGTATGACTAAACACTAAATATTTATTGGTTAAATACACTTAGATAGGAAAGACCTGTCTCTAATCTAAAGGACTACATAGTGGATAGGTAAGGAGAGAGAGAGAGAGATGTTCCCATCTGCTCTCTAGGAGGAAAGGAAAGATTGTGACTCAGCCCAGGAAGTGCTGCAGAGTCAGTTCAGGGGTCTTAGTGTAGGGACAGAGAAGGAGACCCCGACTCACTGTCTCTACTGCCAATGCCCCTCGTGGTCATTAGGACAGTTGGTGCAAAAGGTCGCAATGCACTGGAAGTTCATCTCCAACACCTCTAGCCCAGCCTCCTGCTTCCCCAGTGGCCAACCAGCGTGGTGTAGTGGTTAGAGTGCTGGACTAGGACCGGGGAGACCTGAGTTCAAATCCCCATTCAGCCATGATATTTGCTGGGTGACTCTGGGCCAGTCACTTCTCTCTCAGCCTAACCTACTTCACAGGGTTGTTGTGAAAGAGAAACTCAAGTATGTAGTACACTACTCTGGGCTCCTTGGAGGAAGAGCGGGATATAAATGTAATAACAACAACAACAACAACAACAACCAGGTGCCTCTGGGAAGCCCCCGCCCCCCACTGGCACTGAGTGCCATCTTGCTCCTGGACCAGGAGATGCCACATCGACCCTGCTATGGAGAGATCTCTCCTCCACCACAAATCGGCCCAGGAGGTCCACTTCCTAGCCAGCCTTGATCCAGGCAGAAGAGGTGGACCCCACAGATTCAGTCTTCTCCCTTGTCTGAGGAAGAGAGGCCAGATAGGTCGAAAACATCCCAGCCTCTTCCCTCCCAGAGAGGTCAGCTGTTCTGCTGGCTCTGCATGCAGAATCAAGGGGGAACGACACCTGGTGAGCCGCGCAATCTCCGGCACGTTCACTCAGAAACAAGTTCCACTGAGTTCCAGGGGCCTTATTCCCTCCTCAGTGACCTCGGGATGGCCGCCTTATACTAGACCTGAAGGATGCCCACAGCAGGTCCTCCTCCGGGGGGGGGCGCTGCCCTTTTCTGTCATGACCGCAGACCTTTTTGCACCCACCCTGCCTCAAGACAAGACAAAGCTGCATCCCAGGAGAGTTCTGGGTCCACGAACCGGCAGCCGCCAGAAGGCAGGCCACACAGGGGAGCTCCCGCCCCAGCAGCCCTAGGCAGCAGCAAGGGAGCCGTCGGGCCACATCCCCACGGCCACCCTGCTGCCCTGGAGCTTGGCCGGGACCGGCAGGGACACCCAGCTCTCCACGGCGCTGCCAGGCTGGGGCGCTGTCGCCACCACACGACCCCAGGGGCTCTGGGGGAGTGGAGCCTGGAATCCAGCACTGCCCTCAGCCTGGAAGGCCTTCGGGAGTCGCCAGCAGCCCCGTCCCCGACCTGGGCGGCTGCAGCAGCTCCTCCAAGTGCCGCACTTGGCCACCCCTGACTGCCATCTCCAGAGCGCTTCAGCAACGTTTGGCTCCACCCTGGAGGCAGGGCAGCTGCTGCAGGGAGAGCTGCCCGCCTGAGCCCTTCACCACCCGCCCCCCGGACAGGGAGGGGGAAGAGCAGCACACGGAAAGGGGCTGCCCAGGACTAGACAGGGGAGCTGTGCAACCAGAGGGCACCACTTGAGCCCTGGGGTGGGACAGGGAATCCCCCACGGAGCAGAGTATGTCCGCCCGCTCACCATCTGACCCCTCCCCTCTCGGCCAACTAGGCATCTCTTCCCGGCTCCGGCAGATGAGCTGGTCCCCCGCCATCCCCAGGGCCCAAACAGGACGATGCTCAGAGGGGAGTTTGGGCCCCAACTCCCGGGCCGGTGAAACACCGAAACACCAAAGGGAGCTGGGCAGAGAAAAGAGGCAGGGTTGCCATTCCCCACCTCCATCGCCATGGAGAGCCGAAAGAGCCCTGCCTGACCCGCAGCCAACGTCTCGGCTTATGTAGATGACAAACGCAGAGCGGCGAGCTCACCGCCTCGGTTTTATTTATGAGGCAGTCCTGATTTTACGATTTCCCCCCAATTGATTGTGCTTGGCTCAAGGAAAGTGGGCTTATTTATTTATGGGCTGCAAATCCATGCAAGTGGCGATCTGCCCAGGCCATTTAGGCTGAAGAATCCAGCCTTCTTGGACGGGCTCGTTTAAAAGCCATCAGCTCCCGTTAGCGTTCCCTGGAGAGGCCCCAGTATTTGGTAGCTGGCCCCATCCAGTCCACGGCAGGCCCTGAAGGTGCTGGGTCCAGAACAGCCCTCTCGACTTGTTTCAGCAGCTCTTGCTTTGCTCCTCACCGTAACAGCAATACAGGAGGAAGAGAGAACAAGATGGGCAGGCTGGCAGGATAAGGCCAAGGTCCGTCTGGACCCCAGGCAGGAGTGGGGCTCGACCTAAAAGAGCCTGGGAGTGTGTGTGCCAAAGGGGGCACAGCTGCATCTGCTTCCCAGAGTCCATTTACTCCTCTCTCTCTCTCTCTCTCTCTCTCTTGCCCTGAACTGCCTGCTGCAGGCTGGCCATTAATCAGGTAGAGCTGTGCAGTTAACCACGCAGATCTACCTGACAGATGGCCAACCAGCAGGCAGCACGTCTCTCTTTAACAGTGGGTGGGAGACAGGAGTGGATGGAGCTCCAGGAAGGAGAGGCAGAGTTGGCTCTTCTGGGCGCTTTCCAGGCTAGCTGCTCAACAGCAGCAAAATGCCTCCGTGCAGGAGAGTCACATTCAAAATGTAAACAGCAGGGGGCGCTGTCTCGCGGAAACTTACAACCCGAAAAAACAGCAACGTCCTTATGACAGATATACGATGTCCTAGCTCTATATCGCAGCGATTAAATTCAAAACAAGGCATCGGAAATGTGAATGGCACCCTGCTGTCCGTGTAGGGATTGCGGTGTCACAACACAGGAAGTATGGAAACACACTTCCAAGATCCAACGTGACCCCCTTGCAGAGTCTAATCTGGAAAGCGCCCAGTAGTCAGGGATCTAAACTTGGTTTGGGGTGGGGGGCAGAGTTCAAGCCCTCTCCAGGATTTCCCAGAGGGGGCAATGCCCCTGCCAGACTGCCAAATGAGTGCTGGTGGGCTCAAGCCCTCCTCTGGATTTCTTGGGGGAGGCAAACTCCCCCCCCCCCGGCTGCCAGGTAGCATCAGCAAGCTCCCCTGCTCAAGTCCATCAGTGTGTTGAACAACACAGTCAGTCCCGTCTTGTCTTTGGAGCAGCTCAGCAAGTTCTTAGGAGGCCCGGCTCAAGGCCCTTTCACTCTACAATTCTCCAATTAAAAGTAATTTGACACGGAGAAAAGCTAGTGGTGCTCAATGCATGCAGGTGCTCTTCCCAGAGCGACCCCAACCCCTCAGGGGAATATCTTTCAGTGCTCACGTGTAGTCTCCCATCCAAATGCAAAGCAGGGGGGACCCTGCTTAGCAAAGGGGAGGATTCATGCTTGCTACCACAAGGAAAGTGGAAAGAGATGATCACGCTTCAGAGACTGGGAGGTATGAGGGCGCATCCGGTAATGGTCTCTGGTCAAACTGGCTTTGCCAGTTTTCTCCAAGTGCTTTGAGCTGTAGCTCGCTCACAATAACTAGCCATGCATCTATGACAACCGTACAATTCACACTTGTCCAGTTAGTTGTAACAGAGACAAGCGTGCTTATGAGTCTGTCACAAGCACTTACTGAGCAGTGCCTGTGACGATCTCTTACTCTCCACTTGGGGCAATTTCCAAACTAGTTTTGAAGGTGTCTTTTTAAAACAAAGAAACACATTAGAGGGCAGGGACCATATCCACTTGAGTGCCAATTGTTGTAAAAAGGAATAAATCTGAGAGTAGCCTCTCGACATTCAAGCAACTCACTCCTTCCAGGGCAGGCAGAGGGTAGTGCGGGATATCTGGGCAGTCTGCTGTAGATCTGCAAGGGTTTATGGCTCTCAGTAGTTTAACAGCAGCAGCAGCAGCATCAGAAAGGGATCTCCCCCCCACACCGCAAATGAGGCTGCTGAAATGAAGGAAACTTGTGGGGAAATGAAAAGTGGGTTTTAATGTGCAAAGACTGTACGCTCAGTCTTAGCACTAGGAAAAGGCTCCTGGGCCGATCATGTGCTCAGGGGCAGCCTGTCCTTCCAAGCTGGGTGCCTGTCTGCCCCTGGGTTACCGGGGTGCACCTGGCCCCATTGGCTGGCGCTTGGTCCGGGTGATCCCCCAAGCTGTCCCCTGCTTGAGCCCTCATCCCACCTGAAAGCGCAAGGCCGATTCGACACGCTTCCACTCACACGCCACTCCTGGTTATCCATCCCTCTCCCTTCCTCCTCCTCCTCCTCCTCCTCCATTTGTTGTCTCCTCCCCTGCTGCCCACAGGCAGACTATAAACCCCTCCCGTCCGGGCAGGGACCCTGCAAGCTCTGCCACACACCTCCACGGTGATCCTTTGACCTTGCAAGGGCGCTGCTCTGGGAGGAGGAGATGCTTCCAGTCTCTCTCGTGCCCCCAAAGAGTCAGGGCAGCCCTCTTGCTGAAGGAGAAAGGGGCAGAGAAGGGAAGAGCCTGCAGGCGGAGGGAGCGGCAAGAATCCCCCTGGCTAGGCATCCTCATCCCCTCACCACAAGGAGGACGCGCCCCGAGCTGGAGACCCAAGCCAAGCATCCGCTGGAGCCCCACTAAGGTTGCCCGGCAGGCCGAGACATCCATCTTCCGCCCGTTCCGGCCCTGGGCAATCAAACAACATTTCTCAGGATGATGAAGGGCCCTCCGGCGCAATGCATCATGCCGGGCAGCAAACCCTTCTGACAGAACAGCAGAGTTCTCCACCAAATCTTTCCCGATCTTCACGAGGTGGTGTGGAGGGAGGAGTGTCCCGCTGGGCCACCTCTCCGCTGCCTCTGCACCCCTCTGGGCCTCCAGCAGCGGCCAGCCCGGCATTCTCTTTCCCCACACAGTGGCCAGGGGCCAGGCTTGCCTGGTCTTGCTTTCCCACCACATCCAGCAGCATCTGGGACCATGTTGGGGGCCCTGCTGGGAATCAACCCATCAGCAGCAGGAACTAGGAAGCGGGTCGGATCCAGAGTGTGGCTGCTGCCTGCCTGCTGCCCCCCAGAGCTGGGCTGTGTCTGAAAGCAACCCATCCGTACAAGGCAGCCCTCTCCAGGCAGGCTCTTGTTGGCCTCACTGCCCCCCCATCCCCTTGCAGCCAGCCCCCACCTACCAGAGCCGCCCTCTTGCTCCTGGGCCCCCCCAGGCAAGAGGGACGGGCTCTTCTGCCAGGCTCCCCCCCCCGTGCTCTCCCCATCTCTCCTCCAGCTCCCTGCCTGCGCTACCACCTTTCCCTGGCGCCCCCACCCCACCCTCTCGCCCGCCTGGGTCACGGAGCTCCTCCTACACTCTGCCCCATGTGGGGGCTTTCCCCAGACAAAGCGGCCTCTCACTTGCCCCACTGAGACTGCATCATGGTTTGCCTCTGGTGGTCAAGAGTCTGTTGCTGACCATTTCCCACAGGCTGCTGCTGTTAATCTGAAAAAACACAGAGGTTGCTTCTCCTCGAAGAGAAACACTCAAAGCATTGCACAATAAACAACACATCGTATGTGGCATGAAACCAGCATAAAAAGAAGAACGTCCCCTCCCCCCCGCCTACCACCTGTTGGGGTTTGTCAATTTTACCCCCAGCAGGAAAACAGCAGAGCACTAAGGAAGAAAGCACACGCTCCAGTTACCCAGCAGGTAGCAGAGGATGGTTTGGATATTGCAGCTGTTTAGAGAAAACACATGGAGATGCTTGTAGAGCTAGATGCGAAGTATTTATTGGAGAGGTACACTTGGATAGGAAAGACCTAACCCTAATCTAAAGGGCTACATAATGAAGAGGTAAGGAGGGAGAGAGATGTTTCCATCTGCTCTCTAGGAGGAAAGGAAGGATTGTGACTCAGCCCAGGAAGCACGGATAAGTCAGGTCAGGGGGTCATAGAGTAGGGAGGGACCGATAGGGAGACCCTCACTCACTGTCGCTGCTCACCGTTGGTGCAAAAGGTCGAGGCACTGGAACTCCTTCTCCAACACCACCCAGAGTCTCATGCCAGATTCCGCCCCCCCGCCGCCGCCGCCAATGCTATTCCACAAAGGCGAAACAAGCAGGCAGCTGCATAGCAGGAGCTTAAAGTGAGGTTGTTCAGCTTGGCCCAAAGCTTCTTTGGAGACAGAGAGATTTACCGCTGGGCACTGTGGCCGACTGGGGGACCCCCGAGAGCTGTCTTGCAAAGCAACCGACCCCAATGGCCTTGTGCAGAGATAGGCAAGATGGCCTGTGTGTTCCAGTCACGGGCACTATTCAGACCCCAATCTGACCTAAAGCTGGGGCTCGCCCAGAACCGGGAAGCGTCTCGGTGGGCAGCACCTTCGTCTTACAACAGAAGCAGAGTAACCCTCAGGCAGTTCTCTAAGGATGCCTGCATTGATGTGCCCTGATTTTGAGCACCTTCCAAAGTCAAGCGAGGAGGGGAGGAGAGCGGGCCTTGGGACACCAAGCATGCATTGCCCTCTTTGCCAAGGAGGGCTCAGCTGGGTTTGCATTGGGATGGGCACTGTCTGCTGTAAAACATTCTCTGTAGGGAATGGGGCCACTGCTCAGTGGCTGAGCATCTGCTTGGCATGCTGTTCGGAGAGGAGAGCTGGTCTTGTGGTAGCAAGCATGACTTGTCCCCATAGCTAAGCAGGAACCACCCTGGTTGCATCTGAATGGGAGACTTGATGTGTGAGCACTGCAAGATATTCCCCTCAGGGGATGAAGCCGCTCTGGGAAGAGCAGAAGAAGGTTCCCAGTTCCCTCGCTGGCTTCTCCAAGAGAGGGCTGAGAGAGATTCCTGCCTGCAACCTTAGAGAAGCCGCTGCCAGTCTGTGAAGACAATACTGAGCGAGATAGACCAAGGGTCTGACTCAGTGTATGGCAGTTTCCTATGTTCCTATGCAGAAGAAGGTCCCAGGTCTAGTCCAGGGAGGGCTGGGAAAAACGCCCACCTGAAACTGTGCAGAGCTGTTGCCAGGCAGTGTAGACACTACTGAGCAGGATGAAGCAAAGGTCCAACTCAGTATTATTCATTTATTGATGGAAACATACCAGTGGGGAATCGAACCAGCAACCTCTTGCCCCCTAGCAAGCCAGAGGCTGCCGGTTCAAATCCCCCGCTGGTATGTTTCCCAGACTCTGGGAAACACCTCTATCGGGCAGCCGCAATATAAGAAAGTGCTGAAAGGCATCATTATCTCACACTGTGCAGGAGGAGGCCATGGGAAACTCCTCCTGTAGTCTACCAAAGACAACCACAGGGCTCTGTGGTTTCCAGGCGTTGACACCAACTCGATGGCACACTTTACCTTTAAACCACAGGACACTCCTGCATATTAACCACTAGACACTCCTGGGCGCTTCCCAGACTAGCTGCTCAACAGCAGCAAAATGCCTCCATTCGGGCAAGTTGCACTGAAAACGTAAACATCAGCGGCAACTAAGAAACCGAAAAAACAGCAACTTTCTCACGCTGGATATACGGCATCCTAGCTCCATATCACAGTGATTAAATTCAAGACAAGGGATTGGCAATGTGAACGCCACCCCCCTGCCTGCGTAGGGATTGCGGTGTCAGGACGCAGGAAGTGTTGAAGCACACCTCCGAGATCCGAGGTGACCCCCTTGCAGGGTCTAACTGGGATATATGCGCCCAGCATATATTGACCACTCGGTGGAAGGAGCCAAAGAGCATACTGGGGCTCTCTCCTGCACAACTCAGCGTGGTGCACTAGGCCAGCCCGAACGAGACCTGTTCTCGCCTGGAAAACGGGCTAGAAATCTGTGCAATAAATATAATTACCCACGGAAGCGAATTCCCACTTCCGCTTTGGCCAGCGCTTTGCCCAGCCTTGCTTTGGACTCTGCTGCATGGAGGGAGCCCTGGCCTCTGGAATGGGGGTTGGGCACCCACCCTTGCCAAGGTGGCACCAGGTGCCCTCAGAGAGTCAGGCCCGCCAGCCCCTCAGAGGCTCCGGGGTGGGAGAGCAGGGGCTCCCGGGCGGGGGGGGGGCAGCGTGAGCCACTCCAGGCCCCAGGACGCGTCTCTTGGATTAGGCAGCTTCGCTCCGTGTCTGCACTGGCCATAGGGCTGGACCATCCACGGCCTTTTGCCTCTCTTATGAGCAGAGAGCACTCACTGCCTGGGCAGTGGCACACGAGGGGTAGATTCCCCCCTCCCCTGATTAGTGACTTTTGCCCCAGAATTGATTACTGATGACATTTTTACTGCATCCATCCTTCAAAAAGCTCAAGGATGGCAAATAGAGTTTCTTCCCCTCCATGTCACATTTTAGCCACACAACAACCCTATGAGGTAGGTCAGGCAGAGAGACAGCAACGTCAGTGAGCTCACCCAGTGAGCTCTGGGCCTCCAAAGGTATTTGAACCCAGCTCTCCCCAATCCTAGCCTGCCATTCTAACCACTACATCATGCTGCCTCTTATGGATGAAGGACTTTGGAGCTTTGCTCTTCTGTTGGCGGGGGGAGAGTGCGGCCTCAGAGGGCACATTCCCAACGAGCATCCGGTCCAAGCAAGCGCTAGAAAAACATCTTTTCAAGGCTCCCAATGCATCTTTCCATCAAGACTGGGCAGCAGTGGAGGGCTTCCTGCATGTGCCGTCATCTTTGGAGGTTCAACTGAGGGCAAAGCAGGAGAAAGAGGGCACTCTCTGTAATGGCCCCCAGGATGTGGAACTCCCTGCCCCAAGAGACCTGCCTGGCCCCCAGACTCTCTACCTATCATTGTAGGTATTTCAAGGAGCCTCTGATGAGCTGGTTTTGTTCCTTTGCCGGCTTCCAGTCCCTTGTTTCTGAATTAGTCTTGCCGCTTTTCAATCAGCAGGGGAGTGTTCGATGTGGGGTTTTTTGTATTTGATGTATTGTTTAGTTTTATATTTTTATGTAAGCCACCTTGAGCTTCCCACCAACTGAAAGGAGGGATAAAATCTTCTAAACAAGCAAGTGACACACGCACCAAGCGCACCAAGCGTTCTTGGGCTTGCAATGGCAGAAGTGCAAAAGGGGAGGTCAGAAGCGGGCAGCAGGAGGGGGAGGCTCAGACCCCCAAGAGCCTGCCAGGTGGGCTGCACCGGTTTGTGTCAAGCAGCCCCCTGCCTGTGAGCACCACCTGGCCCTTCCCTGCTGATGCTGCTTAGAATATTTTGTCCTCCTCTTTCTCAGCCTGCCGGGTTTCGCTTTGTTTCGCTTTGGGGAGGGCGGTCAAGGACATTTTCCATCCAGAACATTTCGGTTTGTAGCTGTTCAGAACCAGACTAGTCATGAAAGGAACCTTCTCCCTGGCCATATGAAATCCTCATAGCGCTACAAGGTTGGGAATGCTCTGCTGAAGGTTCAGGAGGAATTGCAGGCCAGCCCCCGACTATCAAGAGAAGGAAAGGGACTGGCCTTGTGGTAGCACCAGCCTGCACCACGTAAGGACTGGGGGCTGGATTTGTCCCCCAGGGACTATTTTACTGGCCCCCAGGTATCCTGCAGCAACACAGGAGCTGGAAACTGCCTCATAGCGCCATCCTCTCAAAAATATGTTCCATTTTGCACCCATTGAGGCTTACTCCCACGTAAGCATGCCAAGGATTGCAGCCTGAAAGCGACCATTATTTTGGGAGAGGACTTGGCCTTTGTTTGGGGCTGGCATGCACTCCAGGGGCCCCACTGATTGAGCAGGGACAGGACCTATCCTCTGGCCACTATCCCTGGTTGAAACTATGGGTTCATTGACAGGGGGAATAGATTCACAAGTTTTAATGTTAATGTAATAATATGCTAAAAATTGACCTTGGCCCCTGCACACCAAGTTGTGGATGGTTCCGGCCCACCAGGGCATCTGAGTTGTGCAGTCCTGTGGTAATAAGTCTGAATTGTCCCCATTGCTAAGCAGGGTCTGACTTGGTTTGCATTTTAATGGGCGGCAACATGTGTGAGCACGGTAAGATAGTCCCCTTAGGGGATGGGGCCAGTGGAAGAGCACCTACCTGCTTGCAGGCAGAAGGGTCCCAGTTCCCTCCCTGGCAGCAGCATCTCCAAGAGAGGGCTGAGAGAGACTCCTGCCTGCAACCTTGGAGAAGCTGCTGCCAGTCTGTGTAGACAATACTGAGCTAGGTGGGCCAATGGTCTGACTCAGTGTAAGGCAGCTTCCTCTGTTCCTAAGGGGACAATAAACTCCCCAGAATAATGGCAACCAGCTCCTCATGCCCACAGAGGTCCTGAACTTAAGCCTCTCCAACAGATGCTTTCGAAATGTCCAAGGTAGCTTCTACCATTAAGAGTCACAAAACAGAATTAAAGCTTAGCATAATGCTAAACATCTTGGGGTCGTTAAGCAGGCAGTTTCCACTACCCATGGCTACATGACAGCAGACTGATGCCCCCCCCCCCGCCCGCTCACCTTGGTCCCTGGGATTTCAGCCGGCATCACCCACAAGCTCTCAAGCACCTCTCTGCAACCCCCAGGGCGAGAGACGGGCTCTTTCCCGAGAGGAAGGCCCAGACTCTCAGGGAGCTGGGTCCTGCACCCTGAAGAACCACGTCCTGCGCTTTCCCCAGCCCACGGCCTTGCGCATGACCGTTTGCAGGGCTGCCGTCATCCATCTGCTGGCTGTGCTGAAACAGCACTTGGGGGGCATCTATGCAGAGTGTTGCCACCGTAAGTGATTCCGCCTTCTCTGCAGCCCGGCTCGCCCGGCTCCATTCATCATCCCCAGCCACTTCCAACTGCATTACAGCCCAAAATAGAATGACCTGAACTCAGCTTTCACCATAATTGATAAGTCCGAGAAAGAAACTAATTCCTCTCTCTCTTTTCTTCAGCCAGCAAAGCACGGAAAGGGGGCACTCCTGCCCAAGAACACTCATAGGCACTCGCGGTGGATGCATGAAGAGAAGCACTGGAGCAGCTCATCCTGAAGAGTCCGGCAGGGGGGGGGCGGCAAATGAGGCACGGGCGCCTCTCTTTCCCGGAGCTCTGTTTGCTCCTCTCTCTCCCACCCGCCCCGCCCCAGCATTAATGAGAGCAGTGCTGCCTGCAGGCTGGCCATTCGTCCCTTGTCTTCTACCTGAGGGATAACCAGCTTGTAGGCAGCACGGCTCTCCTTATTGCTGGGGCTGGATGGGAGAGAGAGGAGCAAATGGAGCTCCAAGTAGGGAGGGCAGCTGTGCTTTGTTGGACGACTCCACCCCACCCTGACTCATCTGATTAAGCTACTCCTGGGCATTTGAAATGGGTAAAATGTTGCAAAGTGTGGCGGTTCCAAACCGAGAGTAAAGCGTTATTCAAGGCTTCGTGGTAGGCTGGTGGCCATTCATATTTTCTATCCCTTGCTACATGTTTTCAAGGCAGGACTGTATACATTCTCCTTGAACTGTGTTTTTTTGAGTACCCAGAATGTTGGGGGCAATATGCTAAATCATTGTAAACCGCTTAGAGCGCTCCGGCTATAGAGCGGTATATAAACGTAAGTGCTATTGCTATTGCTATTGCTATCTACCCCTCCTCCTGCTCCATTTGGGCCAATGGAGTTGTGGGTGGGGTGGGGCAGGGGTAAAGTGAAGTGTTTCTTTGTAATTTCTTGGGTGCCTTGCGCTAATCCGCCAGCAGGGGGAAGCGCTGTTCCAAAACAAAAATCTAACTTTGTCTTGCATCATTCCAGTCATGCGCGAGCAATAAAGGGGAATTATTATTATTTTAAAAGAAGGGGAGTGGGGAGGAGACCCTTTGGCGTGACAAAACAAGGGAACTGCTTATTGGGGGTGGGGAGCGAAAGGGAATTCTGTAGCCAGCCAGAAAGGGAGAAAGACAGGAACTGGAGTGCCTCCAGGGAAATGAAGGAATGAATAGATAAATAAATAGGAGGGGGGGGGCAGAAGGGAGGGGAGCGCTCCTCCAGTGAGGGCTGTGGGATTGCACAGAAGTAAATGAATCATAATTCAGTTCAATGAGCTTCCTTTTAAGTAAGTGACTGTTCTCTCTCCCTGCCCATTGCCTTGTAGTAAGCAAATGGGACTGCACAGAAGTAAAAGATTTAGTTCAATGGGCTTCCTCTCTTCAGTAAAAAGTGCACGAGAAAGGGTTGGATTCAGAAACTTGCTCAGCTGCTCTCCCCTCCCTTTCTGTGTTGACAAGCTCAAGTTATATTGGAAGCAAGCGGAGGAGGAGGGGGGAGGTGTGGGGTTTGGGATCTGTGGGGAGGAATGGAGGGGAAAGCCAAGATTTCTCCCTGCCTGTTTCTCAGCACGGGGGCGGGCGAAGCAAGCACAGGTGGCAGGGCAGGGGGGAGGGAGAATTGTCCATACTGTCACATGCTGCAACAGATAAAATGTGGGGCAAGGCTCCCTACACGGAAAAATACAGCTACTTTCCTGCAGCAGATTTACGATGTTGAAGGGCAAAAATGCAACATTAAAATTCGAATCAAGGCATGAGAAACAGGGAATCAAGGCACGGGATTTAAAAGGATGTTAACCCTTTTTGCCCCCTCAGAAAGACCACCGCCCCCACCCCACCCCCCAGTTCTAAAAGGGCTGTGCAGAAGCAGACGCCTGGCTGACCACCTCTCTTCTCTAAAGGAGTCTGCTTCGCCCAGGCAAGGGAGTCGCTCTGCGTGGTCGTCCAAGAGGCAGCAGGAGGAGAGCTTAAGGAAGGTTCTCCGCACATCTGTGGAGCCGCAGCAGCCGAGTGCATGCAACAGATGGACGGAGCCAGAGAGGAGGGAAGGGGGGAATTTCCAGGGGAGGGAGAGGAGCTGGCGGCAGCAGGGAGCACGCACACATCTGCAGGCTGCACTGGCGGAGTCACAGCTCCCTTCTCTGCCAGCTGCGCTCTCCCTGCTCCACCTCAGGACGCAAAGAGACCGGGGTGGGAGGGGATAAAGGGTAAAGTGGATGCCACCCTGAGCTCCTCCGAGGAAGCCTGACGGACAGACAGAGCTACGTAAGCACGTGGGAAAGGGGACCTTTCTTTTTCTGCCCGGCTGTCTTGGGACTCCGTCCTGCAACACCTCCTTCTTGGTCCAGAGAAGCCGCCTTTACTGTCCTTGGGCAGGCGGCCTTCTTCATGCAGACACGTTTAACCAGAGGATCCCAGCAGCTGGATCAGGCCGAGCTGCCCCCCCCCCATCTAGACTAACACCCACAGTAGCCAATCAGGCACCTCCAGAACGCCACCAAGCAGGGTGGGAAGAGAGACGGCCCTCTCCCTCTCCTGCCACTGGGCAACTCCAAGAGGGCAGACTGCCTCTTAACATGGAGGTTCCATCATTTCTTTATTATTTTATTTAAAACATTCCTCTGCCTCCCAAAACTTGTGTCTTTGGGCAGTTCACAACCAACCACGAGCCCTCATGACTCATCAGCATTGCTAGACCTCTCCTCCATGAACTTCAAGTCACATCCAAGTTAAGGGCCTTCAGACGTCAGCAGTGAATTCCATACAACAAGAACTCGGACCGGCTTGAGCCACATCAGGGGTGCAGTGGGGCAACAGGCACAGCCACAAAACCACTTCTGGTCAGGAAGGCATTTTCCTCTGCAGATGCAGCAGGTAGCTAATGGACCCCAGTCAAGAGGCCAAACCAAATCAATTAAAACACTAAAAAAGGGCATCTCTGCCAGCTTCATTGATCTCCCACATTTTTAATCCAAGCCGAAGAGCTCCCAAGTGGCACTCATAGCTTCCTCCTGTTTGTTCCTCACAACAACCCTGTGAGGTAGGTTAGGCAGAGAGCTAGAGAAAGGCTGACCCAGCACTTCACACCCTGCACCTGAGTAAGGATCTGAACGCAGCTCTCCCCAGTCTAAGCCCAACATGCTAGTCACTAAGCCAGACAGGTTTGCCACCACCATGACCAGAAACGACCCATAATGCAAGTGGCACGGAAAGCTCCATGCACCTGTTCACAGAGATGAAGCCATGAGATCTCACATCTTTCTGCCAACAAGCATTCGCCTCACCCAGCAGCAGTTTGCCCTCACAAGCCAGCAGGGCACCAAAGGAGTCACTTGGGGTTGCTCCTCCCTGTCCCGCCCCACCCAAGAGCCCCGCTGCCTGCAGGCTGGCCATCCATCAGGTTGAGCTGCAGGGTTCCATGCACAGCTCTACCTGACGGATGGCCAGCCTGCAGGCAGTGCGGCTCTCGGAGTCCTGGGCAGAGGCAGCTGCCCCTCCCACCCCGCGGGCTCCTTAGGACGAGCCACTCCTGGCCTCCTCCTCTTTCCAGCCCCCCCCCCCGCTCTGTCCCAGGCCGTCCCCACCCACACCCACAGCCTGCCTGGCCTCTGTGTCATTCTGCCCCCTCTGCGTTTCGCCCCTTCTAGGCTTGTCTGGCACACCCACCCACCCACCCACAGAGGAGGCCCTCCAGGTGGGCGAAGAGCAAACGCATCCATCCAAGAGGGGGAGCGTCTTTCTTGCCTCCCAGGAAACTGAAGCCGAGAGGAGATCACAGATTAGATTCCATGCGGAAAGGGGCAATCAAGGTGACCTTGAGAGACGCTTTGGATGTGCACGCACAGCGAGAATGCCGGAAGGGCACTGCCGGATCCGTCCTCCTAGCCCAGTCTGCTCTTTCCCACAGTGGCCAGCCAGAGGCAAGCAGGGAGCCCACACGCAGCCTATGACGGCAGAATCCTTCTCCTCTGCTGTTGTCCTCCCCCTGTAGCTGGGATTCCAAGGTAGACTGCTTCTGGTCAGGGAGGTTCCAAACAGCTGCCATGCCTAATGGCTACTGAGAGACCCCTCCTCCTCCTCCTCCTCCTCCTCCTCCTCCTCCTCCTCCTCCTCCTCCTCCTCCTCCTCCATGAATTCGTCTGTTCCCCTTTTAAAGCTATCTACATCTGTGGCCACCATCAAAATCCTGTGGCAAACGATTCCGTAGGACGTAGTTTGTTTCCTTCCCCCCCTCCTCTCTGTTGTATTTTATGTATTTATTTATTTATTTGTCTCATATTTGAAATCTGTCTGCCCCATCCCTCCAGCGCACTACTGCTCGGGGAGGCTCGCAACATGAATAAAACAGATACAAGGCAAAATAGAAGATTAATACAGCCCAGCAAGTCCACAGACCAGGCCTGCCTTCTCTGAGGAGTGAGCGCAGCAAGCATGTTTTCCAGCCACAGGCAGAAGCATGCCGTCACCAGGCCCTCCAAAGCGACAGTGAGGCTGCTTTTCAGGACGGGTGGGGAGCACCAGGCAGACCCCGGGCTTTATGCGCGGGCCGTGCTTGGCCAAAGCATCCTGCCTCTTGGTCTCTCTGGTGGAGGACGCACCCCACACAGCACCAATCCTCCAGGTGGTGCACATGGCAGGATTCTGCGGGAGCCCAGGAAAGACACAGGATGCCGCTGCAGAACTCAGCCGCCTGAGAATCTCAGCTGCGGTGCTGATGAGATCCTCCTGGCTGCAGAGATATGCTGGAAAGTGAGCAGGCCTGAAATCCCAGAGGGCGGAGGGGCCAGGAAGAGATTCCCCAGAGCTGAGGGCAGAAATCAAGACCCCTGTGGAGTTCCTGTGGGAGATGGAGTTCCAGGGCATCGGCCTTTTGCACCCACTATCCTAATGACCACTAGGGGCACTGGGAGCAGAGGTGATGAGTGCGGGTCTCCGGACCTATCCCTGCGTGCCTCTACTCAATGGCCCCTGCCTTGACTCCTCAGGCTCTTCCTGTAGGGAGCCAGTCCTCTTCCTTTCCTCCTAGAGAGAAGATGGAAACATCTCTCTCTCTCCCTACCTATTCATTATGTAGCTGATAGATAGGACTAGGTCTTTCCTATCCCAAATGTACTTCAACAATAAACCTTTTTCGTTTAGACTCTACAGTGATCTCCATGTGTGTGACTTAAACAGCTGCAACAACTAATCTCTGCACTCTGTCACTGGAGTGGGAGCTTCCTTGGTGCTTTGCTAAATAACCACAAAGCCCCAACAGTTCCACGCCCTCCCCATGAATAGTAAAGCTAGAACAAATGATGCCAAGGAGAATCATCACTGGGCAAACGGAGCAAATTATGCCAAATGGTGGACATCTTCTCCACTGGCGTGATTTGCACATGTCAACAAATCCAGCTTCCCCTGGCACAGAGTCTGGCTCTCGTACAAGCACACGAAGCAGCTTCCCCTTGGCCCATCTAGCTTAGTCCACTGACTCAGGGGCGGCTTGCCGTAAGGAGCCAGGGGGGCACCAAAGGAGGGGCCGCTGCTGCCTCTGCTCCCTGTCAGCAGCTCAGGTTGCTCCTCTCTGTCCCGCCCCACCCAAGAGCTGCAGCAGGCAGAACTGTGTGGTTAACTAGGCAGCTCTCCCTGATGAATGTCCAGCCTGCAAGCAGCCAGCTCTCGGGCGGGGTGGGGCAGAGAGGAGCAACCCAAGCTGCCTCCTTTGGTGCCCCACCCCGGCTCGTTAGGACAAGCCACAACTGCACTGACTGGAAGGGTCTCGGGCAGAGAACAGCCTTTCCCAGCCCTACCAGGGCGCTTTCCAGAGTAGCTGCTCAACAGCAGCAAAATGCTTCCGTTCAGGCAAATCGCATTCAAAACGTAAATAGCAAAGTGCCCAGCAGGGGGAGCAGTCTTGCAAAAACGAGCAACCCCACAAAACAGCAACCTTTTAACGCCGGGTACACGGCATCCTAGCTCTATATCACAGCAATAAAATTTGAAACAAGGCATTGGCAATGTGAATTGCGCCCTGCTGGTCGTGTAGGGACCGCAGTGTCACAACGCAGGAAGCGTGAAAGTACTCTTCGGAGATCCGACGTGACCCCATTGCAGGGTCTAATCTGGAAGGTGCCCAGGACCCGACCTGAGACCTTCTTCAGGCAGAGCGGGGGCTTCCATAGGAACATAGGAAGCTGCCACATACTGAGCCAGACCCTTGGTCTATCTAGCATAGTATTGTCTTCACAGACTGGCAGCGGCTTCTCCAAGGTTGCAGGCAGGAATCTCTCTCAGCCCTCTCTTGGAGATGCTGCCAGGGAGGGAACTGGGAACCTTCTGCTCTTCCCAGAGCGGCTCCGTCATCCCCTGAGGGGAAGATCTTCCAGTGCTCACACTTCTAGTCTCCCATCCATATGCAACCAGGATGGACCCTGCTTAGCTAAGGGGACCAGTCATGCTGGCTACCATAAGACCAGCTGCCCTCGCAACTGAGCTAGGGCCCCTCTCAGTCTGTTCAGGTTGAGCTCCACCCCCACCCACCCCCACCCCGCCTGCCACCGCAAGCATATTCTTCCCAAAGAGGGCTGGAAGGCCACTGTGTGGGGTGGGGGGGGGAGCACAAGCGGACTGCTCAGCTGCTAACAGCCACTCTGTGCTCTGGCCTCTGGCAGCCGGCTGGTGGCCGGAGCTTCAGCAGAAGTCCCCCTCCTCTTCCACCAGACAGAATGTGGCAGGCAGCTGACGATGCAGCCTCCGCCAACAGGCCGCACTTTGCCGCTGTTTGGAGAGGAGCGAGGATTCCCGCCACTCAGCATCCTGTCTCACCCTGTGACTGCTCAAGAGGCCAGGCTTGGACCTGCCTCCTTCCTATCTGGCCCCACCCACCCCTCTCCGCTCTCTCTCTCACACACACACACCCCACCACCCCCAAGCAAAAGGAGGGATTCCGGGTCAGGCATGGCCCGGCCCTCCTCACAGGTCAGCCTGGGCAGCCTCTGGGCTGTGCCCCTTCAGCCAGCAGGTGGGACCCCCTATGACCGATACTTTGCCAGGCAAACGCAGTTTGATGCTGCTCACAGAAAACTCCGCTGCAAACTCAGATGGCAGGGAGCACGGACAATGAAGACCCTCCTCTCTGGCATGCGAGTTTTCTGCGAGTGGGAAATGGCTTTGCCGGGAGGGGCATTTTATCCTGGGAGCTCCGCCCACCTGCAGGCTGAAGCCCAGGTTGGCCCCACTCAGTGCGGACTGGGTCTAAGGGCCAGGCTAGACCAAAGAGCGGGAACGCAGGAATCGCTCCCCCATCTCTTTACACTTTTGCAACCGGAAGCCATGGAGCGGTGCAACACAGACCGGGACCAGAACGCAGGGAGGGGAGCCTAACCCTTCCCCGCCCCCGCCCCCACACACACCATTTTCACAATGAAGATTCCCCCTTCCCCACCCTGGCCAGCTCTCCACCATCGTCTCCCCCATGAGTAAAAGCAGGTGTGCAAATGAGCCCTTTCAAAGGGACAGAGATGCTTCTATTTCACATGAATTTCTTGCAGCGCAAGCAGAACCATCCGGACCGGGCAGGATGGCAGCCAAGCTAGAGAAAGACGCCATTTGGTAGTGGAGGGATGTAACTGCTGGCTGCCCCGTCTGAGCGCTCTGGACACAACAGGACCCGGCCACCAAGGTGCTCTCGAATGGCGAGGTGCCAAATCTCCCTGAAGGGCAAACTGAGACAACGAGCAGACCAAAGAGGAATGGAGCACAGCTCTTCTCAGGGCCTCCATCTGGACTTAAAGACAGAAGAGCAGCCTTGCCGGACCAGACCCAAGGCTCTCGGCTCTCTGTGCCACGCAGTGGCCCTCCAGATGCCCTGCAAAGCCCACATCCTGGAGGAAGCTCACGGCCAGGCAGCCCCCTCTCCCCTGCAACTGGGATTGGGAGGCATCCAGCTTCTGAAGAGGGAGATTTCTGGAAGGGCCAGAGAGGCCTCTCCCTCCACCAGCCTGCACACAAGAGCTGGGATTTCTAAACTCAAGCGCTCTGGTTGCGGCATAGAGCAAAGCCGACGTCTGCAAGCACCTCCTTGCACGGAGCTTCTCCCAACTTGTGCCAACTCATTGCCTTGGTTTACAAACACACAGTCTGACTAGAAAGAGTTGTCAGGATGAGGCCAGGGTGTTTACTCATTTTGTTATGCAGGGCTATCAAAGTGGAACCATTAGAGGAAAGATTCTCCTTGTCAGAAACCTAATTAGTGATATTCTCTGGCTTGTTTCTGCTAATCAATATGGCTGTGATTCAGCCCCCACCCCGCCAGGTTGCTATTAATTAGTTCGGCCCCTCTGGCTAAAAGCAGAGCTGAAACACCAGGTCCCCCAAGTCAACCCAGGCTGGTCAGTCTAGGCAGAGCAAGCTGTTCGCCTGCCTGCCTGTCCGGAGCACACACGGACAGCCCCCAGCCCAGGAGCGTTGCTGCTGCTGCTGCTGCTGCTGCTGCTGCATTTCCTGGAAGAACCACTCCTGCCCTCGTCATGATCTTGCAAAGGTTACATGAGGCTACAGGGCTCGCTTTATTAGCAGTGTCCTGCGGCTCCAGGATTCTTAATTAGAACTCCTTGCATCAGGAGGGCGGCCGGTGGCCCTCACTGGCTGAGCAAAGCGAAATTCCTCCACACGCCATTGTGCATGACTCCTCCACCCGCTCCTCGGCCACAGAGCAGAGGCAGCAGCCCTCCCAGGAAGCAACTGGAGGCAGCTGCCTAGGACGGCACTTGAGAGGGGGCACCATTCCTGCTGCGGGCTGGCAGAAGGACTATTCCTTCCGAGTTCCACCTTGGCTCACGAGCAGCTTTGATCTGATCTTATTGGAGTTAGTGAGAAGGTCTTCTGCTCACTGAGAGAGGCCAACCATGAGCACAAAATCCAGGCAAGACCAAGAAGGGGCTCCTGTCCATTTGCAGAGGCAAAAGTGGACCGTGGCCAGCAAGAGCCACATCTCCTCGTTGCTTGGATGGGTCAGCAAGCCTGATGTGGAAGCAGTTCTGGGGGCCAGGCAGGACCCCCCCCCCCCCGTGACCTGCTGCTCTGGCCTACGGGTGCAGGGGGGCTTCCTCAGCAGGTCCTCCTGCAGTCCCCTCCTTTGGCCAGAGCTGAGTGGTGGCGCTCCGGCAGACTCCCTGCCCAGCATTCCTCAGGCTGCCTATTCGGGACCTTTGGCTTTGATCCTGCTGGTGGGTGGGTGGGTGGGAGGCCAATGTGGGGCATGTGTGTTGCGAGGGAGATCCCGTGGCGGCGCCTGCAAAGCCAGGACTCACTCCCAGACACTGCTGACTTGTCCAGTCTCACTACGGCTCGACACACTCAACCTGCCTGCCTCTCTACAACACCTCCTTCTTTGTTGCATAGAATCCAAAGATGCCAGGGCTGTGTGCAATCAGTCTACAGGTCGTCCATCGGAAGGACAAGGACGTAGCCAAGGTCCAGAGCAGTGATCAGAAAGGCCAGAGGGAGGAACGCAGCAGGCAGATGGTCAAGCTCTATGAGACAGCAGTCCAGGGGAAGGGAGGCACGGCACAGCACAGGAGTCTGTATGGGGACTTAGCAACAAATTGCTCAGACCAAGGAACCAAGCCTGAAGCAACAGTTACACAGGGATGGCCAGGCCACTCTTGGTACCAGAGCATTTGGTCCATCTGGGCTGAGGAGCTGCAGTACCTCAATATGGCCATTGCCTGAGTGGCGCTGCAGAGCAGCAAAGATCAAGTCAACAGCCCTTTCTGCCTGCGATCTATCCCAATGGCACAAAGGGTACTATATCTCTTTGTCTTCCTTTGATTAAAATACCATCTATTTCATCTTCTGCCTGTGCGTGTTCCTCCGTCTTGGCACCAGGAAGGGAATGTCCCCCTGGCACCGCAGATACCAAGGGGCAGGACGCTCAGCTCATGTATGGCATTGCAGTATGGAAACAGACACACCTGCTAGAAGACTCGGGGTTGCCAAACTGTGTACCAGATATAGATTTTAGAAGTCGTAATAAAGATAGGGCAAGGGGTGTGGCAAAGTTGGAGGCAGGATCTGAGGCAGGTTAACTGAGCAAGATCGGAGGATCAGCCTCTTTGCTGCCTCCCCTTCCAAGTCCCCCTC